>NC_052513.1:1929352-2249629 GCF_014356525.2 Nilaparvata lugens
GGAAAAATGCATTAAGACTACAAGATGATTGGAAAAAGAATGGACTGAAATATATTACCATTAAGGAAGCTAAGAATTGTTTGAAAAGGTATACAAGATACCGGGGTTTTATATTTATGAAAGATAAATCATCATCAGGACAGCCTCATCTATAAATAACAACCTGACAGCAGCAAACCAAATCTAATCTCAAACTGTATTATCGAGACACTAAGCGATAAGAATATAAACAATAATATTTGGATTCATGGACCTAACTGACAAGATATACATACCAGACGAACGCCAACAATAAACTTAATTAGCAGACGAGTATCCACTTTGAATAACAACACCTGAAAATAAAGAAATAAAAAATTTAGAAACCATTTTTAACACCTTTCTTATTAGTGAAACAAGAGAATAAATAACTTCTAATGTTAAAAGCCAACTTACCTTCATGTAGCAGGAAGAGACATCAAGATGGCGACAAGTGATGAACTGAAGCCAACGTAAACCAGCTGTCTACTACGAAAACCAGAGTAGTCAATGCCTATTAAATCATCAAAGTTGATACCCCGAATAAGAAGATCAAGTGTCATATAAATGTGAATTACATGTAGAGATATTATAAAAATATTATATTATTATTATTTATGTATAAACTAATTAAGAAAATCACTAAAATTATCCGCCAAATGATCAAACCGCATAGTTACCACCAAAAGCATTAATCCCAAGTCTCAATGTATTAGATGAATAAGAAGTTCTTGTTGATAAAACCTACCAAAGATTATCCTTAAAAATATCCATTATATGAAAGCAAAGCCCAAATTCTGCAAGAGAATGAAATGAAAATGTACAAGTCACTGTTCTATGTTGAGGGAGAAAATATATTATACTCTGCAAGTCGGAGAATTACCAGTTTGTTAGGTTGGCAATGATTTTGCACCAACGTTCAAATGTGCTTCTGGCCTGAGGGCGGAGCATGGATTAGAAAAAAAAAAGATTTATATTATGTATGGAGGAGGAGATAGTTTATATTGTGTATTGTGTGTAGAAGGAGATTGGCCGATGTAAGGCGTATGTATTTGAATTGAATTTATTTATTGTTGTATATGTTGTTGAATTGTTAGGAGGTAGGATTCTCAGTAGAGTTATTAGCAGACTTTGTAACATGTATGATTTCTGATCCAAAACCAACTGGATCATAAAATTTATATTATATTCTCGAATTGTCGTTTTAAATCAGAAATCAGAGGGCGTTTTGTGTCACGTGGTAATTTGAAACCACCAAATATTTTTAAATGAGCCAATGAAATGTAATAGAACTATAAAATTGGAAAGAAGGTTAGACCTACCAAAGAGTAAATCAACTCAAAGCAAGTATTATTAACGATTAGGAGTAATAGCATTATCAACAACGATAAGAAAACATGTATTATTGTGATTTAATAATTATGAGAACCCATTGGTAAGATCAAAAAATTATAAAGCGGCATACTTATTATTGGCGGATTATAAAAAAAAATAAAATGCATGAACATTGAGGTTAGAGTTACTTGTTTACATTTTGAAAAGAATTAGTCGATCTTGGATAAATCGATAATTATCAGAACCAATACTGAACGAATCAGCTGATTATTCGATCAACCCATATGACCGGTTGAATCATATAAAATTCACTCATAAAGGATATATTATGTATACTAAAGGAAGTCGATGTGTAGAATTACAAACAACTATTATTTCTGTATAAATATTTATTATAATCCAAAAAAGCATGATAAATCAAGAGTATACAAAACTCATATAAAAACTAAATGTATTATCTATTAAAATCGTATGTTACGATTTATTTATGAATTCAATTTAAGATAAACACTCCATATATTTGTATAAAAACTTCTTTTATTTAATTTTTTCTATTATAAAGCCGAGGAAGCCCTGATTCCAAGGCAACCAATTGTATTGAGTCTATTAAATTGAAGGCCAATCAGAGAGTAGCTTACAGAATTATTCTAGGAAGAGGCAAATTTTTCTGAAAACCTCCTTCTTCTGGCTTAAGATCCCAACCCGAGAGGATGCACATGGAGTTTAGGTTTTTTTCTTCTTCCTTTTAAAAATTTTTAATGAACTATTAAGCCAAACCCCTTTTTTAAATGTAATGTATGTTTGTTGAATGTTAATTATTTGTGAACTCAGTGCTGTCAAGGAGTTCGTAATTGTAAAGATTCCCATAAAAACAGCTTTAATTCGAAAGAAACTTATAAAAATCTGGATCACGCGTTAGCCCAGCAGTGACGAAAAGGAGCCTACCCAATTAATTATTGGAAATAATTAATTCAATCCACGAGAACATCTAGAACTTCAGTCAGTGAGTGATAAGTCAAACCAAACGAGCTCGTTTTTTCGTTTTTTCTACGTTCAGTGGGGGTAATTATTAAAACAAAAAGCGCTATTCCAATTAATTAGAATTAAAATAAAAAGTCACCACGTGTTGAACAATATCACATAGTCCATAAGAACATTTTATAAATTTATTTAATATATGTAGGAAGCTTACTTCCATGCACAGCCCGAATTCATATAAATCCCTGAGATCTCATGTTTGAATATTAATTTATTAATTATAAATTTGTTAATTGAACCAAGTATATCATATCAAACTTATAGACCGAACAGGTTTTTATTGGCAGAATTTTGTATTGACTGGAAGTCTAAATATCAGCATTAAAAATAATATATTTATGAATTTGAAACTCACTATTGTGAATATTAGCAAAGCCTGTGATAATTATTCAGATTTTAGGAATAGATTATTTAAGTGAATTATAGATTTATCGAATATCTTATGCACATCTTTTTTGTGGGAATATATTTTGTGTTTTATGTCAGCATACAAATCGTAGAAATTTATTTTATCCTAGTTCATCTCGTGATATACAGTTTGAGCTGTTTTAATATCAACAAATATTTTGCAGCATTTAAAATTATTGAATCAAGTAATATTAACCTTATTCAGAGCACTCAATATTTATCATCCTTTGATGATATTCATTTATCAGCCAGAACAAGTATATTAAGAAATTATATTAATAAGGTTCCAGTTATATCATATAAGGATCCAGAGAGCTTCAAGAACTGGCGTTGTAAGTTCTAAGGAATTTTGAAAGGGTATATTGGTGAATACTTGTATTCACGACGAGCGTTTTAAGAATCAACTAGAAACAACTATAGTTGGTCCTGATTATTCTCTAGTGGTACATGGTTACTGATAATCAGTCATCAAATATTCTTTTAATTTCCTTACTGGTATTCTTCAAGAACTTCATAGAAGCAGCGGTAAGAATTACCAATCACCGATCACTGAACCTTATGGTGATTATTTGTATTTAAATATGTTTACTGTATTGAGTGTTATCCTGTTGTTGCTGTTGATTGGAGGAGTGGAACAAAATCCAGGTCCGTCGGATCCAGTTACCAACATAGACGATATATGTGCCAAGTTGGACAGCATTCAGGTAGTGATAAATATGATACCGGAAATAATAAAGAACTCGCTAAAAAATCTTCAACTTAGTTTTACGGGTGTACAAACGGACATAACAAGAATGAAGGCAGATTTCAGGGATCTTGAAGAAGAAAATAATCGACTTCATTCATATGTGGATCGTCTAGAAGGATATTCCCGTCGTTCAAATTTGTTATTTTTTGGTATAAGCGAATATCGTGGTGAAACGTGGCAGGACAGTGAACAGTTCATTAGAGAAATAATAAATAAGAAAATGCGGATTCATTTGCTTGTGAGTGATATTGAACGTGCACACCGGCTAGGTAGAAAGAAAAACACTAATCGACCGATAATAGTCAAGTTTCTCAGTTATAAAAAGAAAATGGAGGTTCTTAGTGCTTGTGCAAGGCTGAAAGGCACGTCAATCAGAGTGGAAGAAGATTTCACCCAACGAGTAAAACGTGTTATAGACGAATTAAAATCTTACTTGTACTCAGCTCGAAACGACGGTCATTTTGCGGAGTTGCGCTATGACAAACTTGTAGTGAATGGTCAGAGCTACACATTAGACGATTTAAGAAAATCTTCCTCGAATCCAGAATGTGATACGCCCATAACAAAACGTGCGAAAACACCAAATTTGGAAAATACAAGGATCGTTATTCACGCACCACCATCGTCCTCCCAACTTGACGAAAAGGAGGGGGTACCACAAGAACAACAACTGGAGAATGTGCACCAGCGGCAGCTTGATGATTCAGCGGTGCAGCTGAATACGAGCCCTAAACAACAGCAGCTAGCCAGGCAGAGGTTGAAAAGCGTCGAGCGCTTGGTGAACAGGTGGAAGAAGGGCGGCCGTCAGGCAGTGGAGACCGACTACGATGACATACAAGTCGTGGAGAGTATGTGCGAAGCGGCAGTCAACGCGACACCGGCAAGGAAAAAGAGAGGCGGAGAGCAGTCGAAGAATGGCGACATACGCGGCTGGATAACAGGTGCGACTACCAGAAGTATGGCCAGAGATAAATCTTCAAATATATTATTATAGGATGAGGCCAACGCAGACAGAAATCAAGGCGGTTGTTTACTCAGTGTGCGAAGAGGTGAGTTTTCAAACAGAGACTCCTTCAGATTATTATTTTGGAATGTCCATGGACTGTATAATTATATCAATTTAAATAATCATGAAAGAGACTTTTGTTCCAAGAATTCGATAATATTCGATAATATGTCCAGGTTTACAAGAAACCTGGACATTAAAACAGAAAGATTTATTGGAGTTTAAGGGTTTCAATGTAGTGGCTAAGGATGCAATAAGAATAAGTGCAACTGGACGAGCGAGCGGTGGTCTTTTAATGCTTATTAAGTTTAATATAACTTACGAGATAATAGAGAGTACAGATTATGTTGGTTCAGATTAAGAAGGATAGCTTGGATTTATTGATAGGATTAGTTTATATGAAACCAGATGAAGTGAGATCTAGCATATGTGGTTTGGAAGCAGTGCTGGAAAAACATGAGCTGCTTATTTCCTCAATTCCATTTATACTGGGGGGTGATTTCAATACTCGTATTGGGAAACTAAACCAGGTTGAAGATAATAGCTTGATTAATACAGATCTTTTTACCGAGAGAAGTTCAGTAGATAAAGTAATTGATAGTAATACACATAGACTTGTTGGACTACTAGAAAAATACTCTATGATAGTACTAAATGGTAGATGTCGAGGAGATAGTCCAGCTCAATTCACTTATTTAAGTAATAGAGGTAACAGCACTATAGATCTCATCTGGGTTGATAGACAACTAGCCGATATCAGCTTAGATATGTCAATCACAGAGGAATTACTAACATCCGATCACATGGCGATAATAATAGAAATTGAAAAAGCAACCACTATAAATAGGATAATAGAGCTAGAAAGAACATTCAAAACTAAACTAAAATGGATAGGAGATAGGAAAATACAGTACTGTAATTTAATAGAAGAATCTCTCCCCCTTGATTTAGAATTTAACTGCAATATACTCGACAAAACTTTGAAATCAACAATAAAGAATTGCGCCCATCAATCAGGTATGATAAAGAAAACAGGTTTTAAGCACAGCACCAATCAGCCGTGGTATGATAGGGAATGTGGAGAGTTGAAGAGGAAGCTGAGAAAAACATACAGAGAGCTGAAAAGGAGCAACTTCAACGAAACTATATTGAATAATTTCATTACAGAGGAGAAAAAGTACAAAGAATTCATTCGACAGAAGAAGGTAGCTTATCAGAATGAATGGAGAGATAGATTATCTAACGTTAGGTCGAGTAAGGAATTTTGGGTATCTGTGAAACATTTCAAGATAAGGAAACCAAGGTGTAATAATATAGAGACAAAGATATTGGTGAATCACTTCCGTGAAAAATATAAATTAGAAGGAGAAATTGTGGAATTTGATTTTTTCAGACGCAAGACATCCTTTTTTGGACGTAGATTTCAGTAGAGAAGAGATTATTGCAGTAATTAAGAATATTAAAAGTAATAAAGCACCAGGCGAGGATGGTATTCTAAATGAATTCTATAAGGCTTTACCAGACAAAGGGATAGATTATTTGAAGGGGCTTTTCAACAGAAGAGGAAACTCCTGTAGAGTGGGCTAAAATTATGATATTTCAATTGTTTAAGAAGGGAGATGTAAAAGATCCTAAAAATTATAGATGTATTGCTTTAATTAATACTATAATGAAAACGTTTACTTCAGCAATAGGTCATCGGCTGTTGGAGTGGGTGGAAAGCTGTAATCTCCTACCAGAACATCAAGCAGGGTTTAGATGTAACAGGGGTTGTAGAGATAATTTATTCACCCTAAGTGCTATCACGCATCTATTTCTAGACTGTAAACGGAAGTCTTTCTTTGCACTTTTCGTGGATTTTGAGTCCGCATTTGGATCCATCAATCATACTAAATTATGGTACAAATTGGGAACTTTAGGCATAAGTACAAAACTGATTAGAATAATGAGCTCAATTTATGGCCAGGCAACCATAATTCTCGATAATGGAGAAGAGGAAACCAGTGTGAAGGTGGAGAGGGGCGTTTTGGAGGGGGATTCATTATCACCTTTGCTCTTCACCTTGTTCCTATCCGATATTGAGACACATTTTCGGGAAAGAGGGCTCCATGGATTACAAGTAGATAAGAATAATGACGTTATGATGCTGGCTTATGCGGAAGATATAGTCATTCTTGCTGACAGTGCTGTTGACCTCAGAAATAAAATAACTTGTTTAGAGGATTACTGTCAGAAAGCTGAACTCAAGGTCAACGCAGGAAAGACAAGAGTAGTCTCCTTCAGTAGGGGTAGAAGAAAGAATTATAAATTCTACTATAAAGGATGTAGGCTGCAAATAGACAGCGGCTACTGCTACTTGGGAGTCTGGTTTTCTTGTAGAGGAAGATTCAGGGAGGCTTCGCAAAGGCTACTAAAAAAGGCTACGTGTGCGACCGATGCTCTTATCAATATATTGGTAAAAGCTAGGTCGGACTCCTGGTCCACAAAAATTAAACTTTTTGAGTCGATAGTCTCCCCAGTAATCCTATATGGCTCGGAAACATGGTCCATGGGATACTGCGATAGTCTGGAGAGGATTCAAAATCAATTCTTAAAGCGTGTTTTGAGGTTACATGCAAGTACGCCAGGTTGGATGCTGAGGCTGGAGACGGCAACAATCAGCTTGAAGCATACAGTTTTTCGGCGAGCTCTACAATGGCTATTAGCAATACAGAGAATGCCAGCTCATAGGTACCCCGCAATAATGTTTTCTATTCTTCGAGAAAAGTTCCTCCTTGGTGTACCAAATAGAAACAATAATAATTGGGTTTCAAAATTAAGAAATATATATGTGTCCGGAAATATGGGAAGACTATAATAGAGAGTTTCGGAATATTGATGAAGCAGAGATAAAAATCCTTTCAAATTTATTCAGGGATAGACTTAGGCTTGCGGATATAAATAGATCCCTGGAATCTGAAGCTCATTCTTTTTACAAAATTATAAACCCCAATTTTTCATTAGGAGATGAGTTGAGTATGAGAATCGGTATAGAAAAAATAAGATGTGTAGCACAGCTAAGATTATCATCGAAAAGAATGATTGGTTTTTTTCTGCAAGGAAAGAGTTATCTAGTTAACTGTACCGAACGTTGTCCTAGTTGCAATACAAACGCAATAGACGATCTTGAGCATATTTTGTTATCTTGCCCGGTTTATGAGAGTTCTAGACGTCGACTCATTATTAAATATATATACAAAATGTAGTTCAGAATGAAGATAGAATAATGATATTGTTGTCAAATTTCTCAGTAGAAAAGATTTATAATGTTTATATTTATGTGAAAAATGTTCTATTTATTAGATCCATGATAATGGACTTATAACTCGTATCAAGATCAAATACAGATTTTTTTTTAATATAATCTTGAGTATAGATACGATAATGGTGAAAATCTCCAATGAAATTGGTATGTTTTGTCTGAATGAGTTCTCTGCCACTATATTTTATAAATATAAATTAATTTATTTTTTATGAACGTGTGCGTTGTAGAGTTTGGTTGCTGGTCAGAATAAATCATCATTAGTCAAAGTTTAATTTTTCTAGTCATGCATAATTCTCTTAGTCATTACTTACTGGTTTTCTGATTAATTATTTACTATATTGTCTCGGTTAATTATTGTTATTAAGTTTCCTACATTGTAAGTTGTTGAGTGATATTGTCATATATATATATATATATATATATATATATATATATGAATATTATTATTATTTGAATGTTATATTGTTTCCAAACGCTGATACATGGATAGCAACTCTATTTGTATGAAATATGTTCGATAACAAATAAAAATTTTGATTGATTGATTGAAATTAAATGTTTATTCATTCATCTTTCAAAAGGTTAGGTTTTGCTTTGAATAGGCCTACAAAGAAATCAAAACGTATTTTCACAAAATAGTTTGGAGAGCATGCTCATTTGAATTATTCCGCTGCAATCAGCTGTTTTCGTTTTGCTATAATGCCAACAATATAACAGCAAAATATTGTGAATTTCCCTCATGTTTACTACATTAAAGTCCTGGACTCAAATAAGTCGAGGACTTTATAGACTCCGGAGTTTAGAAGATAAAATCGTGACTCAGAAAGTCGATTTAGACCCGAGCGCTTATTTCAGTCCTGGACTTTGTGAGTCCAGAACTTATAGATCCCGAGCTCGGGAACCGCCCCTTAAAGTTTTTAGAGAGAAACGTCAGCTATCTACAGAGTATGAGAAAAACGTAATTTGAACCACCCATTGAGTCCACCCATCATGATTTGATGTAGGCCTACCAATCGATTGAAAAGGTCAGCTTGAAGTTAAAAGCCAATAAAAAATTGAATCATTAAGTTTGATGATTTTCAACAACAGAATATAAACTCACATCAACTGAAATAGGTACTATCGCTATTCTTGTAAAAACTCTTCTCTCATTCTAAAACTCTGGAAAAGAAAGAATTTGAATCCGTACCCTTATTATGATAATATTTGAAGAATAAATCTATATTCCATACAAAGGAATTCAATTGAGATTGCGAAATGCTAAGTAGGACAATGAAAAATACTATAAGATTTTCTGTCTTCAAGATGCTTCGTAGTACTTTTCGTTGTCGTTCAGGAAAGTTTAAAGAATTTGCAGTGTCGAAAAATGTAAATCATTGTTTCATTTCAAGTTGCAATTTATTCCTCTCATTCTCATTCCCTCACTTCTTTGAATATTTTCCATGCAACATGATTCATATTACGCTGATCTACGCCGATTATCATGCTGATCTACGTTATCTGTAGTTATATGCAATGAATTGAAATAATGAATTTGGTTTCACCTATTACAAGATTGGCATACATTAATTAATAGTTGGAGCATTGTCATCATACCAATCTTACCCCATTTGATCCTATTTTCTTGTATTTTTTTCATATTATTATTATTATTATGATTCAAAATTATAGGAATTTCAAGTTTTTAGTTTATACTGTTTCTTGTTTCTAAATGATTTGTTTCAAAAATTGGTAGGTACTGATTCAATCATCATCAATATAATATCGTATTGCAAGTATACACATACGATTGTGGCCTGCCTCTGTCACTGTCCCTGATGATTAATGACACCCAAGTCCTCCCATTCTTAGTGTCTGCCTATCCTTATTGTTATTCTGAAAAATGGATCGCTCAGCGGACTGCTAGCCCCCAAAGTCGCTCATCGGACGTAACCGATCTTATAATATCATATCACGGCGGTAAATAAATGAATATGCTACATAAAACATCATCGCGAATGTATGTAGGATACCTTTATATTAATAAAGAAATTTGAAAATTCATGCTGTTTTAAAATAAAAAACATGTTTTTTTGAATATTTATAGGATGTAATAAGGGGTAAAACCTATTTGGATGGGGGGCATGGAACGATCGAGAGAGAACAATATCCATTCTTCAACGCCAGTGGAATGAAAACAATAACTGTCAACCCATGCCAATGCTCAATCAATATTGAACAATAGATCTCTTAATGCCCCCTCCAGATAGGTTTAGAATCATAAAATTAATATATTTACTCCAAAATCCAACACTCTGGTCCGCAACTTACAACTCGATATAATATTATGTATTGTTTGAAAAATATCAATTAGCACTAAGAAATTAGTTCTTTGATGATATTAAAATGGGTTATAAAATCGTTATAATACTAAACTCATTTATTGCGTAAAACACACCATTTGATAGTAGGATTTGGTTTTCACCAAACGACGAGCATAATATTCTTTGATTCACATTTGATTGTATATCAATAAAAACTGGTATATGTCTTCACGGTTTAGATGTATGTCGCATCTTGATAAGCTTTGCGGGAACTCCATGTTACACCAAGAGCTACAGAGAATAGACTGTCTAATCTCTAATAGTTTGTTGGAAATTATAACTTCGATGGACCTGTAAAGACTACGGAAATGGGAATCTCTGAGTAAAAGTATAAGTGTGGGATAACATCACTAAACTTAGCAAGATGGGAGCATACGCTTCATTGCACAAGGGTCGAGAATGTGCTAAATCTACCTCGCAATTGTATTGTTCTCGCTTGACCGGCCCATGCTCCCATTAAGATTGAACACAAAATATTGTTATTTTGTCAATATCTTCACTATAAATACTATAATAACTCAACTTTCCTATTTTTACTTTCCTTGCCCTATTACCATAGTTAAGGAAAGTATTGCTTTCCGAAAAAAATTAAGGTACCCCGACTTCTATTGGTCTGTATGTGTGTGTGTGTGTGTGTGTGTGTGTGTGTGTGTGTGTGTACACGATTATCTCATCTCCCATTCAATGGAATGACTTGAAATTTGGAACTTAAGGTCCTTTCCCTATAAGGATCCGACACGGACAATTTCGATCAAATGCAATTCAAGATGGCGGCTAAAATGGCGAAAATGTTGTCAAAAACAAGGTTTTTCGCGATTTTCTCGAAAATGGCTCCAACGATTTTGATCAAATTTATACCTAAAATAGTCATTCATAAGCTCTATCAACTGCCACTAGTCCCATATCTGTAAAAATTTCAATAGCTCCGCCCCATCTATGCAAAGTTTGATTTTAGATTTCCAATTATCAGGCTTCAGATACAATTTTAAACAAAAAATTCTGAGTGGAAAAGATTAAGCATGAAAATCTCTACAATTAATGTTTAGTAACATTTTCACCTTGAATTGAAAATAAGTTCGAAATTCGAGAAAATGTGATTATCCAATAATTGCAAACTGTTGGCAACTGTTGATTCTATAAATGATTCACTATGAAGAGATAGCAGACTTCGTGTCTGTATGTAGCGCTATTGTCCTGTCATCAGCTGGCTCAGATCTTAGAAAAGACTTGAGATGCGCGGGAACACAAGCGTCAGATGATTAATTTTCATAACGGCAAGGTAAGTTGTATGAGTGCACCACACCAAATTTTTTAATGTTTCAATTGAAAAAGTGAGTAATTTTCAGTTCAATTTTGCATTTGAATAAAACATAATGTTCAATAAACGACTCACATCTATTCAAACAGTCGAACATGTTGTCTGGTATACTAATACCGAATACCATATCAATCATAATTCCCTTCTTATGATTTTTCACAAAATATGTCGAACCTCTCTAAAACGAACATCCACTTAACGAAATCCTCTACACTACGAATTTTCACCTTGTCCCATGAAATTTTAGAGTTTTGACTGCTTATTTACCTCTAACGAATTTCAGACCTCTCAGCAACAAAGTTTTCTCTCCACTTCAACATACAAAATGTAGTGTGTATAGGAAGCAGACGGTCATTCTCAAGAAATTGTTTAGTTTCAGCAGAAAGGTCGATAGACTGAAAATAATGGCAATTCAGGTAGGAAGAAGATAGGGTGGTAAACAGTCAATAGAGGGTGAAACACATGTCGGAAATTGAATGCAAGTTATTGCAATAGAATTTCAAGGACTTGTCATTCGTAGGCAGGTGAACGACTGGACTTTCTCATTTTTGCTTTTGTTACACATTTCAATTCTTAGAACTGACTATGATGATGATTATGAAAACTGTGACGAACGAGGAAAAGAATCCGTCAGATCAAGAAGTTCTAGAAGCTTTCAGAAATATCAGGCAAGGATTAAAACTGTGAAATAGTGTACCAGAACATCCTGTTCGACTGTTTGAATAGATGTGAGTCGTTTATTGAACATGATGTTTCATTCAAATGCAAAATTCAACTGAAAATTACTCACTTTTTCAATTAAAACATTAAAAAATAGGAAAGTTGGGTTATTATAGTATTTATAGTGAAGTTATTGACAAAATTACAGTATGTTGTGTTCAATCTTATAGTAGTGTGAAAAGTAGTAAAATAAATTTGATGAATGAAGTTGAGAAATATTGCTACTGTACTGATTATGTATATTGATTACCATCCAGTAGGCGCGTGGTTTTACAGAACATGAATAGGTGCGTGGGGTACAGTTGTACCCCAAGATTAGTATATTGATTTATCATCCAGTTGTTTGACACTTCATCAAATATCAATAGGTCTTTATGTAACGTTTCTAAACTACTTTAGACGGTTATGACTTGTTTTAAAAAATTAGCTGTGACCGTATTGTACAGAGTTTGAAAATGTGATCTTCCATGTATTTGTCTCAATTTTTTTCCAATGTTTAGGCACTCGAAACTATTTTTTTTTTCAAGGAAACAAATAATTACAAACAATAACTTCCATTAACAATTTATTTCTCAAGCCGAATTCATAAGATTTACATATTTATTTAAATATATACAAGTAATAAACTGATATATATTATACAACACATCCACAAATTTCAGCTATATGAGAAGGTGCAATTCATTTTCATATAGCTTGTATCAAATCATAAAAAATGAAAATTGAGTGAATACATGTTGAGAATATAATTATATGAAATTAAAACTCATATATGAGTTAAAAATATGTGATATAAAATGGTAATAAAAAATTAGGTGAGGTAAGCGATTATAATATATATGTTATATTTCATGCATACATGCCGGAATCACTTGCGAGACTTACAAACTCATTCTGAAACTGCTTGCCAATTCAATAAGGAACATTTCCAAGTCAGTTGAATTCGGAAGTTTATTTTAGAATTATAGTTTATTTTTTCATTTTTATGTTTGCAGTGATAGAAGTGACAACTTCAACAAGCTTTTCTTCTAATAATCGAATTCATAGAATGTGTGAAACAGTATCTGTGATTGTACTACTTCCCCGCCCGCTTCAAGCTGGTTCCAATGTTCAATAGGGTATTAGCTGTCGGAGAGACTAGCTGTCGGGGAGACTAGTTGTCGGATACGATCACGACAACCAGACCCCTCATAGACCTATCCAGCAGGGGATTTACTGTCGGGGAGACTAGTTGTCGTGAGCGTGTGAGGAGACTAGTTGTCGCCGACAACTAGTCTCCTTCGTTCTATTAGGGGATTTACTGTCGGGGAGACTAGTTGACGGGCATGGTATATTTTGCCAGGGGATTTACTGACGCCTGTGATCAAAATAGCGAGGAGACTAGTTGTCGGGGAGACAGGTTGACGGCGACCCGATAAGCCACACCGTGTTCAATGGATCTTTCCAGATTTTGTTTCTCACCTGTAACGCGCTTGGTTATGCATAACCACGCCCCTTGTGGGTTGGGGGAGCTTTCTCTTCGCATACATGATCTGACGTGCACTTGCACATACAAGCATCTAATGTGATAATACCCTTACTGTTTATGAAGATCAATCAAGTAAGTGATTACATCTTACAAATCACATCTCATCCAACTATTTTATAATTAGAACAGTGTTTCCTGCGTTTTACTCTACAATTTACTTGTGCTAAACCAGGTTCATAAAAATGGAATAGGCGTAATAATCCTCTTCCAGTCATTCCAGTCATCTACTATTAAGAGGCGGCTGATGTTAGCTCTGGAAGCCCATCCCATCAGCCAGGCAAGGGCTGAAAACCAGTTAGGATAGAATCTTAACATTCTATACTCTCTGCTAAAAACAGTACAATGTGAGGAGCGAGAGCGCTAGGAGAGAGAGTGAGTGAGTGAATAGAAGTGCAAATACAAAGGCAGATGGCCGTAACCAATCGATTGTTGAAAAGTCTGTCTAGTCTAGAAGCAAGAGAACATAATACTTCTTCTATTCTTTTGTCTCTGCAAAAAGCAACAAACAAGTCTAGAACTCAAGTTGAAATCACAGGCAAACACCTTGAAAACAAGATGACAACAAAAAGTTTCTTGGTCCTTTTATATCGCTTGTATTTTGATAATCATTCAAGATGTATTACCGTCTTTTGCTCAAACATTTTTGGAAAACCTTCCTTTATAATTTTCGATATATGCAGTTTACCCCTATAACACAAATTTTATCCAGTTATTACGTTGTAAAAGACGGAAAAACGTTTTCTTTCATATATTGTAGAATCTAGTCTTTTGAACTTGATTGTGGAGGAATAAAAAATTATTAAAACAAAACACCAGCTCAATTCTTACATTCTACATAGATAAGCGAAAATCAATTTGAGGAAATCCTCATATTTCTCAACCAAGATAATTTCAAGAAATTGTATATGATGCAATAATTGATGAAAACACTTCACTTACATGGGCTACTATTGAACAAATTAATAAAAACAATATAAAAATCTTGTAATACCCTTCATTTTTTTAAAACTTTAAAATAGTTCAACGACTAGTTTCGACCCTAACTTAGGTCATTTTCAAGTTGTAAGTTAGGGTCGAAACTAATCGTTGAACTATTTTAAAGTTTTTAAAAAATAAAGGGTACTACGAGATTTTTGACTGAGCGAAGTGAGGTCTAAGATTCAAGTCGACGGTTTGGCATTTCTCTTAATGTTTATATGTTGCGCATTTACGGTGAAACGCGGTAATAGATTTTCATGAAATTTGACAGGTATGTTCCTTTTTAAATTGCGCGTCGACGTATATACAAGGTTTTTGGAAATTTTGCATTTCAAGGATAATATAAAAGGAAAAAGGAGCCTCCTTCATACGCCAATATTGGATTGAAAACTGGCTATAGAATTATTCATCATAAATCAGCTGTCTAGTGGACTATAATGCTACCCGTTCAAAAACATCGAACATCTTGAAAATGTATCTTTCCATCAACGTTAGTAGACAGTTGACTATAATACTACCCGTTCAAAAACATCGAGTATCTTGAAAATGTATCTTTCCATCAACGTTGTAGACAGTTGCAGCCAGACCTGATAACAGCGCTCACACTCACATTCCGGGACGACACTTCACAGAAAGCTTTATGTTTATTTAGGATTTTTTCTAGACATTTTAAATTGATAAATTATTGAGAAAACATAAAAATTACTGAGCGCGAGGTCTACTGTTCACAGAACTACTAGTTATATTGTTTTTATCAATTTGGTGCAATTGATATATATTTCAAATCACTAAACTCTAGCTATGATACTTTTCAATTGATAACCCCCATATTTTTCCAAGCAATAAAAGCGAAAATTTATAATCAGGAAACTACATTATTCATCTGAAATAAATCTGTCAAACATCTTTGAAATCGTGATAAATATAATTCAAATCACTTAACCCAGATAGAAGCTTGATCGTCTGTTATAATAATTCTATCATTCCCACATTTTTCAGAGATGAACGAACAATAATTGTGTCAAAGGGGAGTTTATACTTTTCAACCAAGGCTATTTCATTGAACGTCTTAAGAATAACAATATATTTTTATATATTCCAAATCAATCAATCCAGATAGAATCTAGATCGTCTGTTATAATAATTCTTTCATTCCCACATTTTTCAGATATAAGTAATAATTGCTTCAAAGGGGAGTTTATACTTTTCAACCAAGGTTATTTCATTGAACGTCTTGAGAATAACAATATATTTTTATATATTTCAAATCAATCAACCCAGATAGAAGCTAGATCGTCTGTTATAATAATTCTTTCATTCCCACATTTTTCAGATATAAGTAATAATTGCTTCAAAGGGGAGTTTATACTTTTCAACAAAGGTTATTTCATTGAACGTCTTGAGAATAACAATATATTTTTATATATTTCAAATCAATCAACCCAGATAGAAGCTAGATCGTCTGTTATAATAATTCTTTCATTCCCACATTTTTCAGATATGAGCAATATTTGCTTCAAAGGGGAGTTTACACTTTTCAACCAAGGCTATTTCATTGAACGTCTTGAGAATAACAATATATTTATATATATTTCAAATCAATATCGTGTGTTATAATAGATTTGTCATTCCCACAATTTTCAGAGATGAGCAAGAATTGTGAGAGTTCATAATTTCAACTGAGATTATTTCATTGAGAGTCTTAAAAATAATAGTATATTTTGATATGTATCAAATCACTTAACCCAGATAAAATCTTGATCGTTAGTTATAGTTTGGGAAGAAATGTATGGTATCGTTATTCCTGAACTCAACCGTTACTGGTAAACAACTTAACGCTCCGTGAGCTGAACTTCCCTGAGTTATGAGCGGGTCTTCTTTTTCTCGTTAGACAAAACTTTGTGCCCTTGATACCCTTGTTTGTCTCGGAAATAGTAAGTTTGCAGCGCCATCACACCCACTTTTCAGCTATAAATCTAATCACAGCATAAATCGCAGTTTTCGGCTGCACCTTTCACCAATAAAGGAAGCAAAGATCGGAAGATTGATTTGTTATTTTCGTTAGGGATGTAAAGATTTTGTGTTTATTTTGGGGATGGTTCTCCATCAGACCCCTACTCTTCTTCATCACTCCTGTTCCCTCTCGTTCTCCTTTCTCTCTTCAACCTCTTCTTTCTCTCAGTTTCCTTCCCCTTTTTGGTAGAGAGTTAGTGGGAAGGATACTTCGAATATTCTTTCCGAAGAATGGACATTGGATATTATCTATTTTATTTAATGGATATTATCTATTTTATCTATAGTTATTACAAATTGCTTTTTTTCATATCATATACAGCTCAGTAATTATTCTCTTAATTTATATTTTGTAAATTCATCTATAATTTTGCTGTATTGTAAGCTATTGTATATAAGTGTATAAGCCAGTATATATTGTAATCTACATAAATAAAGTACTCAATCAATCCCCTCTTTAGTCTTTCACTTCTTCTCCATTACTTTTCCTTCCCCTCCTTAACCTTCAACTTGTTTCACTTCCTTTCCTTCTCCTTTTCCTCCTCCACCTTGAACTCCTCCTCCATCCTCTCTCTCACCACTTTTTCCTCCTTCTCTCTTTTCGCATTCACTCCTCAACTCTTCCTTCAGTTCTAAGATTTTGTCCTTGTTCTTTTGCGATCTTTCTCCTCTCCCTCTCTCATACCCTTAGAAAAAGATCAGATTATGTAAAATGAGGAAGTGAAGAAGGGTTTGATTGATTGAGTACTTTATTTATGTAGATTACATTATATACTGGCGTATACACTTATATACAATAGCTTACAATATATACTGGCTTATACACTTATATACAATAGCTTACAATACAGCAAAATTATAGATGAAATTACAATAATTATTTTCTTAGTTCATATTTTGTAAATTCATCTATAATTTTGCTGTATTGTAAGCTATTGTATATAAGTGTATAAGCCAGTATATATTGTAATCTACATAAATAAAGTACTCAATCAATCAATCAAACCCTTCTTCACTTCCCCACTTTACATAATCTTTTTCTGTTTCTTTTCTTGTTGTTTTCTTCTCTTCCTTATCTCCCTACTTCTCGTCCTAAATTTAGTTCTTCTCTTCCCCTCCTCCTCATGCTCTTTTTTGCTGCTTCTATTTATTTTGCTTCTTTTCATTTCTTCATTCTTCTCTCTGGACTTGAACTCTTTATTTTCATACTGTTCCCCTCATTACTTATTCTTCTTTTCCAAATTTATCTGGCTATCACTATATATCTTCCCTTTCTCTTCATTATTTTTCTCTCTAGTCATGAAGTATCATAATTTTTTTTCAATAATCTCTCCCATCTCGTCTTCCTCCGTTACCTTCGTATTATCTTTTTTATTCTTTGTTGTCATTCCTTCTCTTATTTTGCATCAATCTCTCTTTCCTCTCCTCTCCATCTCCTTCCCAATCATCCATTTCTTTTCTCAAGTTACTCCTCTCATCTTCATCCAACTCTTAATCATTCTCTGAAAATTTTCATTTCTTCAATTTTTTATCTTCTTCTCCTGATCCCTGATTTTGTACCTTAGGACGAGTAGAAAGCTGAGAGATTCAAGAGAAAATGATTTTTCTCAATCTATCATCAGTAACTTGATCAAATGAATAGTGTAGTAAAACTAACCCTTGAAGTGGTGCCATCTGTAACAGTATATGGAACTAGAGTAGGCCTACAGAAAGTGCGAGGACCAATAGGAAGTGTTGTAGTGAGGAAGGGGCAATGCCAGCCAATCAGAAGGCGTTAGGCTGGAAGTCTCTTCTCATTGGTCGAAAGCTTTCTCCTCCTAGTATAAAAGCTTCGATCATAAATCTCCTATCAGAGAATAGCTTATACAAATAGCTAGATTGGTCATTCTTCTGTTCCTTCTTCTGACATTTACGGTTTAGGCATGGCCTGCCTGTTCCGGTCCTTGAGATCTGGGACCTTGAGAGCCCTGTTCTAGCAGCTCTTTTCCAATACGTTTTAAATCTCAAACAACTTCTATCAGAGAATATCTATACATTAAGCTATACATTAAGCTAGATTAGCCTTTCTATGCTTCTAAGTAATTAAATATTATAGGAGTGTATACTTTTTATACGCATTATTTATATACTTCTAGCAATATGTAGTCAATATTAATTTGTGGCTTGAATTATAAGAAAACAGTGTATGATTTGAAACACAAAAAATTGAATATAGTTCCCTCAAATATTTAATTAATGCATCTCGGAGCCTGAGCCTGATGTTTCACAATTATTGTTGAAAATTTCATAACTTTCAGGAGATAAAGCCCTCTCTTCTTCGTCTTCTTCTTCTCCCACTATCTTCCTATCTCCATCTCATGGAAGAACTCTAATCTAATCTACTATTTCTCCTCCTTCCTTTTCGTCTTCTTCTTCCTCCACTTCCCCTTTGAGTTTTTCTTCTCTCATCTCCTATTCTAAAAAAGGGATGATAGCTGAAGAACATTCCTCAAAAGAGCCCGTACGGTGAATACAGTAAGAACTAGCATAGAAAAACAAAACTATTTATGGCTATTATCTGATGCAAGTTCAAGCACATCATCACTTTTCTCCTTCTTTGTCACCTCTCTTTCATCATCAATCTCATTTTTCATCTTCCTCCTTCTCCTTTCCATACTTCACGTCTTCACATTTTCCTCTCACTTATGTTCTCCCATCTCTTATCATTTTTCCTCATCTTTATTTCCACTGAATCATAGTCTTATTTTTCCAATCTCACTCATAATATTCCGTCGCTCCCTACTTTCCTTTTTTCTATCATTCTTTTCTTCTCCCTTTCTGTCTCTTTTCTTCTCCCTAGTTCTATCGATAGAACTGATTTGTCATCAACGTCTTTTTTGAAAGAAGATTTTTTTGGGCGTTGTGAGTGGATTGTATTCTATTGATCGTATTCCTTTATTTGTGTTTCCATGAGTGATGGGTATCACTCGAAACTTGCTAACAAAACAGAGAAAACTTGTTGTAAGCATCATTTGCTTATACAGCAACGATATTGGATTCAGCACTAAATCCTTGAACTATGAAATCGATTCCTTGTCCTTTTGGGGAAATGAAAAACATTCCAGCCCTAGAACATTTTTGTTGTCGCATACTTCTTGTGAAAATATCACCATAGAAACACATTAATATTTGGTCTCACACTTTTTAAACACAATTTTCTGTTGTTGTGGTTGAAAAAATGATTTTGAAAGTGGATTCCTGCCACCAAATCGAAGGCGTTATCAAATTGGAAATTATTTGTTTACCACTTGTTGAGCAAGAATAGTAGTCATATTAACAGTGAGGTCCACGTTATAATGGCAGTATGTGATCAACATTGGTGTTGCTATCCTTGTCTATCATTCGACAAAACAGATGGCGCTATCCTTTTCCAGCTTCGTTGCCAGATCGTTTTTAACAATGTAGAAGTATAATATTTCAACGAAATGTTTAATCTCATTCATGAAAAGTCATTATTTAATGAAGTTGTATCGTAAATGTTGATGTTGTGGAACTTCTCCATAATTTAAGAGTCTTGAAATGTTGTCAAAAAAACAACATTATTTATTTAAAATAAAAAAAATATCTTCAAGTCTCTTCTGTCATTCATTCATCGAAAAATATCCATTCGCGACGTATTTCAAACAAGGATGAACAGTTACCATTTTATCAGATTACCGGTATCAGCTATAATCTATAGAAAACAGTGGAAAGGCAGGGATTTGGCAACGCTGCTCTCCTATCTTTCTCCACTGATATTATAAAGTGGATCTCACAATAGCGAGATTCACGTTAAACGAGCAGCATTCCTTGCAAGTAACAGTACTATTTCACATCCAACCAATGCTGACTGTTTCAAACGAATTTCTTCATATAATAATGATAATAATATTAGTAATGATAGTTTTATGATGATTACTCAAAGCCTCCAATATCCATAACAGAGATTGCTCTGAAATATCAAATTGCCATACGTAATCCTAATAGAGATTGTTGTTAGAGGCATTTGTTAATAGAATTGGGCTTCACGTGGAAAGTGGAATCAATTTAGAAAGACGTAGCTTGCAGTGAAAAGCCATATTATCAGTATTTGTGTTTGTTTACTTTATTTGAGCAATCGTCGTTGTTTACCAGTTCCAATGTGTTGTTTGCTCTGTCATTGTTGGATTGACAGAACAGTTTCTTGAATCCAAAGATTTCTCAATAATTCGTCACATCCGTAAAACGAACTCTATATTTTCTAGTATTCAATATTCATAATAAGGGATCTTTTATTGCTGTAATCACATTTTGTACTAACTTGTGAAATTTATTTTTGATAATCTATTTATTATATTATGAATCTATTACTGTAAAAATGAATTTATAAAGTAAAAAATTAGAATTTCTTTGTGAAATTGATGCAGTTCTATACTCAATATGATTAGTACACTGTTCTAATATCACTTCCAATAATTATTGGTATCACTTCCAGTGGATCATTCTTCTCTAATCACATCTTAAATTGTCATTCACCAGCATCTAACCTCAACTATAATAAAGAGCTGTTATTTTTGAAAAGAACTATTGAAAATTGTACGCGAATTAGTGCTATAACATACAAATTCATTAGATAAAACCACTTCACTTAATATAATATATGGGCTACTTTTGTACAAATTAATAAAAACAATATAAAAACCTTTTATAGTTCCCTTTATTATTGGAAACTTTAAAATATTCCAACGACTAGTTCTCAAGTTGAAAATGACCTAAGTTCTAGGGTCGAAACTAGTCCTTGAAATATTTCTAAGTTTTTATAACAAAGGGTACTACAAGGTTTTCATATTTATTTTATTAAGTTCATTAAAATACAAATTATGCTCTGGTATTTTTTCATGGGGAAGAAAACTGTTGGTTTTTAACACCCTTCAATATTTCATTTCCATTACTAAAAACATCTCATGTTTAATCCTCTTCTCTATATAAAATCTATTCAAAGTGCCATCATGCACAAAAGCATCCTTACATTAAATACGAAAAGATATACTTTAAAGCTGGATTTGCATACAACAGTGACAGTGAACAGTGAAAATATAAATCCTTTAAGTTCTAATGGGATTCTTCATACTCGTTTGGCCGGGCTGAATGTGAATAGTCCAATTAGAACTCATTAGAATTATAATTTCACTGTTCACTGTCTGCGTTGTGTGCGAATCAAGTTTTATTCTTCTTTTATTAATCAACCTTCTTCTTGAATAAGTTTTTCTTTTTTGGAACACTCTTGAATTTGAGTATAATGGTAACTGAGAATCGTGCTCACCTATCCCTAATGCAGGGACAGATTATCATCTGCAGCGCTATCGTGAACAGTATATCAAAACATACTGTTGTACTGTAATACTCACTGTGTATTTGTAGTTGATAAAATAGATTGATTTTAATTAATTAACCGTATCACACTCGGAAAATCATGGCCACTTAAGGCCTAGATTTTAAAGCTTGAAATAAATGTATGAAAATAAGAGCTTCTTCTTATTTCAAACAGGGATTAGGGCTATTGCCTGTTCCGACTCACATTCAGCTTGAAATTAGAATAAAAAAAATAAAAAAATGAAAATGTATAAATTGATAACATCAATACCTAGGTATAATCTAATCTAATATCATCACTATCATCATAAGCATCACTATAATCTACTGTTTTTATTTTATAATAAATAATAAGATCCCACTTGAATTTCGGAAATAGTTGTATACAAATGGTTCATATTTATACAGTATAGGAATTATTCTTTGGGAAGAATATATTCTTTTGGGAAGAATATATCACCAAAGATCGTGTATTGAAATGTGATGAATAGCCCTAGTTCTCGTATATTGGAATGTGATAAATAGCAACATTACAAGTTCAGTTCACCTACCTCCAATAATAGCAGCGGTTACACCCCATCGACACAAAACTATTAACTACTATCAAACGACACTAAAAGCATGGATAACAACACAATCACACAATGCCTAACACTGGCCTAATTCAATCACGTGACACAAACACTAGACCGCATTGCTTTGGAACATTTTCGAGTGCCGCTGGCTGGCTTGGCTTATCTCACGCCAACAGACAAACTACTGCACTACACAGCTAATGACTAATGCTTCCTCGATTCTAGAATGCATTGTTAGAGCTCTTCTCACTTCTCAGTCCCAGAATGGGCGTTGATTCAACGGTTAACTATAACTGAATTATATAGTTGAATTTGAAACTATAACTGAATTGTATAATTTATCGTTGAATTTGCCATTCATAGTTCAATAATTAACTAGTGCTAAGCTGGGGTGGGCGTTGATTCAACAGTGAGCTAGTTGAATTTGATGCACACAATTTAATTAACTAGTACTAGGCTCACCCCAGCGTTGATTTAACGATGGATCAATTGAAGTTGCCTCCCCCAGTTGAATAAGCCAGTTGATTCAACTGTGAACTAGTTAAATTTGCCTTTTTCTGATGAAAATTATCTTATCCACGACGTCCACGTTATGACGACAGAATTTAATATTTGGTGCTGCAATCCTTGTCTATCATTCGACGAAGCAAATAGCGCTGTCTTATTCTAGCTTCGCAGCGTTGCCAGATCGTTTTTTAACAATGTAGGTGTATCATTAAAAGTTATATAGATATGTAGGTATATCATTGTATCATTTTAATCATTAAAAGTCGTAGCAAATGTAATGTCACTGACACAAATCGAATCTCCATTCAAATGATTTAAACAAACAATCACATCCTAAAAAAGCAATTCGACTATATGGTTTACACATAAGAAACAACACAGGAAATCTAGAATAAATTATAATTCATTTCCTATACTTTTGAAACCTTCTCCTGTGAGAAACTGGTGAACAGTATCAACAGAATGACAGAGACTCAAGTATTCATTGTTAAATGAACACGTTGATATTATTTATTTCTATTCGTTCAAAAACTAGTTGAGTCTGTTTCATCTAGTTGCAGTTGCACCGTTAACTGCTATCACATTCTGCAGCCAATATAAACATTGCTGCAACAGTAACCAAAATAACATTGCATCAGCTAGGAGACGAGTCACACACGTGTACTTTTCATCCAAGAAAATCTCTGTGCGTTTAGATTCACTGTAATGTGTCAGCATTTCTTACGGAGAGCATTATTGCTTCTCATTGAACCCATGTTGTCAGTGAATCTCCCTTTAGAGGTTTATGTTGAAGTGTGTGTATTGAGATGTTTTGGTTGGAATTTTCATGGATGAAAGAGGATAAGAGGTTTTTCTTGTGGAATTATTTGAAGTTATAACGATAGAATTTTCAATTTTGAATTTAAATGTGAATAGCTGATAGAAATTTGAAGGAGAAGGATCCATCTATCACATCATGTCAATGAATAGAAGAGATATATTCACTACCAGTATATTAGAGATATATTTTATGAATTCAGATATTGAATGAAACAAACGAATTAATTATATGGAGTGTAATATTTATTTTGTCCAAGTTCATTTATCTTTTGTAACTCGTTTTTTTCTGTAACTGGGCAACCGCCGAAAAACCTTCGGGTTTGGCAGGACCCTCAATTGTTTGTATTGTGAATAAAAATGTTGATTTGATTTTTTATTTTGATTATAAGCAATCACAAGAGCTTGTTAAGTTTGAAAGCATGATGTGAAATCAAATTGAATTCAGTGTGAAGTGTCGGGGATTCAACTCATGCGACTTCTATTTCAAAAATGAATAAATACTGCACTATTGTACTCGAACCATTTTATTCTAATATTTTGAACAGTTGAGCATCATTGTACGATGTACTGTTGTATACTGAATTGGAATATAGTTCTGTAATAGTATGATATATAGTATTAAATTTTCTCATAATATATGATCTCAGGCCTGTTTGAATAAGATGGAAATAATCATGAATAATATTATCAAACGAAAATCCTAATTAAATGCTGTAAATCACCCCAAAAACTTCTGCTACTGCAAATATTGACAACAGGGTTAACAGCTAGATAACATGTATGTTACTTGATAACATCTATGTCATCAATATTTGCAGTAGCAGAAGTCTTCGGGCTGATTTACAGCATTTAATAAGGATTTTCTTTTAATAATAATTATAACTGATCGAATAAGTTTCTTATTCATCAATATTGGTGTCAAGATGAGTAATTATTTCAAACCACAATCAGCTACAGTATTAATTTTTGCCTTATATGATTTAAAGACTAATATGATTCCATAAAAAGTTTCCTATTCATTATTCAATTTTTTGATGTCTTGAGAACGAATTACTTCAAGCAATTCTCATGAAAATGGAGCCGCCCGTTTGTGATCTGAGATTGAATCAACTCAAGGTGCTTCCACTTGAATTCCAACTTGAGAAGCAGAACAAAAATGATAAGGCGGAAAGACGGCGTTGCTGGATTGGTGCGCGTTTTATTAGCTGAATTCCAAGCGTGCTACGTCTACTTGACCCATTAATATTGAAGTGAGATGTAGAAATAGGTCTACGTAAAAAGTAGGTCTAGTTCGGAAACCTTGTTGAGAACAACGATCTCAGGCCCTTATACACCACCTCGGTTCAAGTATAGATAAAGGAGCATAAGATATATTTCTTGTCTCTGGTTTAAGGCAGTACAAGAGGCTGGAGTTTACATTTTTGGGACAGTTCAAAAATCAAATCAAAAGTTCTTTATTGGTTCTTCAAAACAATAAAAAACAAAAATTTCAGCATAAATATAAGAAACCAATCACCTGCAAGAAAAATCCTGTGCGCAGGTGAGAGTTGCTAATACAATTCAATATGAGTCATTAAGAAATGAATCATCAAGAGTTCACTCTGTAAGAAAACAATTCATGAAATTTCGTGGATGAATTCTTCATTGTATTGTTTATTGAATAAAAAAACAAATACCCTCAAAATATCAATTTTTGAGAAATTTATCCAATTTAAAAAAATCAAATTTTCCAAAATTATACAGTACGAGAGTTATCTATAATATAAAAAAGGAAATAATTTGCTTTAAAATAACTCAACTTTCTCCTGTTCTATCATTTCCACATTCTTCATTAATAATGAAGTTTTACTATATTATAATAATCATAGAATTATTATCCCATCAACTTTTCCAAAATTATACAGTACGAGGGTTATCTATAATATAATAAAGGAAAAAAATTGCTTATACACGAATGGGATGGGAAATTCAGTATTGATGCATCATAACGACTGAACTACTGAACTGATTAACTTGAAATTTTGCATATAACCAAGGATGGTTACATACCTATTTTGAACTCTTCAAGATTTTCAGTACGAAGTTTTCAGTTTGTCAAGTTTTTAATTAGACCCTTGCGGAGCACGGGTTACCTGCTAGTGATTAATAGAAGAATAGTTGTCTTACAACTTATTGAAATGAATTCATACCAAGAAAATCTTGTCTTGATCCTCAACTACCAACCAAAAAATCAAACCTAGCCTGATAACAAACAGAAGCCAAAAATAATCAATAACTTACTCATTGACCTCAAATTGGTGGCTAGGATAATAGGCTAATCTGCGTGCTATGATGATGGAGAGTAGGATATCACGATACTGCCAACTTTGCAACGTAAATCAGGACGCCCAACTTTGATGTGTTTTGTAACGGGATTAGATAGGTGAGAGCACATAATTAAAACTTGCGCGTTCCCGTCTAAGTCGCGGGGCTTTGGCGAAGAATGTGTTTACACAAAGGCATGGTTCCCCACAGAGGGGCAGGGAGCCATTCTCAGGGGAAACTCTCTTGAAAGAATCACTGGGATTTAATTGTTAACGGAAACGGCAATTACAAGTTGGTTCAATTTGATGCAAGTACAAGAAGCGAAGATACAACTCAATTTGCCAGTCTGTGCAAGTAGCAGATGCAGGTAAATGAGTTTCTGAGTGTAGCCCAGTCAACGAAGTGTTATAGAGGGAAAAGTTTGGAAGACAATTTTTGACCCCGCAGTTCTGTTTAGGGTAGTGAGGAGGTAAACATATCAAAAGTCTCCCCACCCCTACCCACTGTGCTAAGGGGGTGGGGGTGGTTCAAAGGTACCATTTTTTGGTTTCTCGCATATAACTCAAAAATTATGCATTTTACAGACATGACTATTCTATACAAACTTGAAGCTTACATAATTTCCTACAATATTGATCTCACAACTTTTTCTATATCTCTCTTACTTTTCGAGATATCCACTTTAAAAGATGTGACATTTTTGAAAAAACACATTTTCCTTCAATTTTTTGCTATTTTTGCTCTTATAACTTTTTGAATATCGATTGGAAAAATTTATGCTGATCATGAGATTATAGAGCATCAAATTCTCCTCAATTTGATGTATAATTTCATAAGTTTACGCACATCCCCACGACTGTTGCAGCAGCTTCAGTGTTGAGTGTGAGATCTTAAGTTATTCAAAAATAGACCAATTGACAAAGGAATTTGGAAAGAATGTTTTGAACACAATTTTTGACACCTTTTATGAGCATTCATTGCCTGGACTAGTAGTTGTGAAGGTGATATTGTGATATTTAACCATATTGGAAAGGAAGATTAGATTTTGTCAAACCACGGATTTATTTCAATTTTTACGAGAATTAATTAATATTCTTATTATATACCTGACGAATTGGCAACGTCTATTGGTGTGGAGAGGTGAGGAGGTACTCAGCCGTTCCAATTTCCATCGAAATGTTATCGTTCGCTTGACTTTGGTAAATCACATGAGAATGGCTCTTGTAGAGTTGGAACTATACTGTGGTCCACGTTATAATGGCAGTGGAGAACGATAGGAGAACAACGTTGCTGATCCTCACTGTCTTGTCAATGCCCTCTTGAGGGTAGCTGATACAGATTTATTGATGTAATATTTATTGGTCATTCTCGTTTTTTGGTAGAGAGTTAGTGGGAAGGATATTTCGAATATTCTTTCCGAAGAATGGACATTGCTATGTCCAAAGCTCCGCCAATTTATGCAGATGCATAACAATATTATCTATAGTTATCACAAATTGCTTTTTTCATATCATATACAGTTCAATAATAATTTTCTTAGTCTATATTATGTATATGCATCTGTAATTTTGCTGTATTGTAAGCTATCGTATATAAGTGTATAAGCCAGTATATATTGTTGGTATCTACATGAATAAAGTACTCAATCAATCAATCAATTAATTATTATTCAACGAAAATCCCAAATAAATGCTGCAAATCACCCCGAAGACCTCTGCTACTGCAGACATTGACAACAGGGTTAACAGCTAGATGGAAATTCGATTAGAACTACTATCCAAAAATTAGTTGCCAGCCCGGGAATCGAACCCGGTACCTCCCAATTGCCATTCTCTATTTAATTCCATCTGTAATCAATCAATTGTTCAAAATAATCCATCATATTTTATTAAGCAAGGAATTATATCTTTCAATAATTTTATAATGAATTTTCGTAATTAAGATAAAATATTTTGTTAATTAATTATCATTAATTCCATATATAGCGAGTTTAATTTACAGCTCAAACCGTCTCTCGCATCCCACATGCTATCTCACTCTATCCATCCAATCTCCCTCTGACAAATTCCTCTCGCGCATGTCACTCTTCACTTGCTTCATCCAAGTCTCAGGTGGTCTTCCCCTCTTCCTTCTTCCTGGTGGATTCCAATTCAATATCCTTTTGGGTCACCAAATTTTGGAACTTATTAATTCTACATTGTTGAAAGCCGATCTGGCAACAGATCAAAGCGAGAAAGAGATAGCGTTATCTGCTTTGTTGAATGATAGGCAAGGATAGCAATACCATTTCTAATGAAAACTGCCATTATAACGTGGACCTCTCTATAGATTTTTCAATTTTTTGGGTTTGATGGAATAAGAAGGATACTTGATAACGTTTATTGTGGTTCAATGATTTTAGTAGCCCTAGAAAAAAAAGTGAGCATATTCAACTATCAAAAAATAAATTCATCTTTGAAACACTGATTTGGTCTATCTTTTTTTTAATTCAACACTTTGCTGATAGATATTACTACCAATTGATTGAGAAGAATATGTTTTCGGAATAATAAATGCTGCATGACTAAGCACATAGGAAGTCCGTATTGAGATGCAAATGAAAATATTGATTGTCAGATAAATTTTATGATTCACCAAATAAAGTCAAGTGTGACATGAGATAAATTGACTTTTTGGCGGTAAGAAGTCCGCCGGGTAAGCTAGTAAAATGAAAAAAAAATGATTAAAATAGGTATCAATGTGACAACTTAAAATCTCTTCAAGTGTAAAAATTTAATAGTGGTCGAATTATAATAGAAACTATACAAAATATGCATTTGTATTAGAAGATTATTACAACTGAATCCATTGAAAAACATAACTTGGTTTGCAGCAGTAATTAATTCAATACATTCTACTTCATAGAGACATAACGAGATCTGTTGCAGTATTCGTTTAGTAACTATAACGGCTTTTGCAGCAGTACGTGGGGTACACATGACGAATTTTGCAGCAGTATCCAAACTTTGACGGCCATTTTCATACCTTTTTAACGTGTTCTGTAGCATTTAACAAGTGGGAATAGTTTGTATATGAACCCAGAAAACAAAATGGCGGTCTTAACTTAAAATTGGAAAAAATAGAGATAACGAGTTTTGAAACTGGGCTACTCATTTATTAATTTATTTATTTTACAAAATACTGCAATCATAATATAATTATGACATTGAAGGTAAAACTAGGCTGAGCCTGTACTATTTCTCTCCAAAAATGTTGACCTCAACCAAAGGTTATCCATGATAATATATGGATCTCGTGGCCAACTCAACACTTGACTGTGGATATTATTCTCACCGAAATCATGAAGGAAAATAGTAAATAGATTGGTTATCCCATGCCCCAATCTTCATTCTGAAAAGTGCAAAGCAACAAGAGTCTGGCAGAACATTCTGGAAGAATTTATAGGCGCAATTGCAACATGTGGAGGCGTCTCAGACCTCAGACCGCCAGACCAAAGTACTGAATAAGAGATTTGATCGTGCAGCCGCTACGACTTGTGTCTTATTGAGCTGTAAACTTGTACTTATACTGCGTAGTGTGTCGTACGGGCTTTTTAGAGGAATACGGTATTATAGTTCTGCTGCCCCATACATCTTTAGGAGAAGGGAAAGAAGCTGTGAAAGTGATGGGTGAGGGGGAGGAGGTGGAGGAGAATGAGGTGGAACAGGAGTAGGAGTAGGAGAAGGTGGAGGAGGGAGAGCACGAGGAGGAGGGGTAGATGAGAAGGAGGAGGAAGAGCAGGAGAATCAGCAGGAGGAGGAGGAGGAGGGGGAGGAGAATGAAGAGTAGGAGAAGAAGATGGAGAAGAAGAACAAGAATAGGAAGAATAAGTGGAAAAAGTAGAAGACTGTAGACACTTGAATGGTTAGCTTTCACAAGTAGTCAACCGCCTCCTGATTGGCTGGAACTGGTACCGCCCATTTTACGTCATCATGCTTCCGATTGGTCCTCGCATATTCAGTACACAAGTTCTCTCTTACCGCAAGAGATGGCAGCACTTTAAGGGTCAGGTTTCAACAGTATTGGAGCCTCCCAATTTCATTTCAGAGGTAGAAGAAAAAGAATCAGGAAAAGGAGAAGAAGAGAACTAGAAGAGGAAGAAAAGGAAAAGAAGAAAAAGAAGAAGATAGAAAGGAGGAGGAGGAGGAGGAGGAGGAGGAGGAGGAGGAGGAGGAGGAGGAGGAGGAGGAGGAGGAGGAGAAAAAGAGTTGAAAGGAAAAAGTGAAAAAAATCAGACAGATGGGAAGTGGGTAAATAGGGGATGAACTGAGTGTAGAAGAATAAGAAGGGTAACTGACGAGAAATATGAAGTGGAAAATTGAGATTTACTGTAAATTAAATTGAAATTAATGAATAATGAAATTATTAATTTTAATTCAATTTTATTGTGTCAGTAAATTGAGAATTACTGATACATGTAGGAAAACGTTAATAATAGTTCAGGAAGAGCAGAAGGATGATGAAACGGAGAAGGTAAAAGTGATCAAGAATGTTTGAGATAGGGAGACAGATAATAAAATAGAAGAGATGGAGAAAAATGTGGAGAGACACTGTTGATGAATCAATGAATGTGCAGATGTGGTGAATTTTTAAGACAGAAAAATTGTGATAATTTCGTGAGAATAGAATTGCTGATAGGAGAGGAAGATTCCTTTGAGAAGGAACAATGAGCAAACAAAACTGACATTGAAAAAGGTTGAATAGGAGAGTATGATGTAAGAGAGATGTGCTGATGAAGTTGAGGAGGATGACATAGGAAATAGAATCAGTTACGGAAAAATGGTGTCAAGACCCAATAGAACATGATTATAAAAAGAGGGAAGAAAGAAGTGGAAAGATGATGATGATGATGATGAACGAGAAAAGAGAGTGAAGAGTCGAAGGGAAGAAGGAGAGAAAAACAATAAACAAGATAAAGTAGGAAACACAGGATGAGTGGAAAACTTGAAAGAAAACATAAGTGGAAAAAGAGGAAAATAGATGCATAAGTGAGTTGAAGGGATGAAGAAGATATGTGATTTGTTGTAGAATACTGGAAATATTGGGAAAACAACAGAAGATCAAAAGAAAAGCAAATAGCGAGGAGGAAGTGACAGTATAAGAGGGTGGAAAAGGATAGTGAAAGGGAAAATGAAAGAAGGGAAAGGTTGTAGCTGAACTGTAAAGCATCTTTTATGCCGCCTGTTATGTATTTTCCCTGAATAATTAATGAGTACTTTGTAGACGTGCCTTTGTGAAGAGCAAATGGTGACCAGAATAACTACTTTATTTTGTATACTAAGATCCACGTTATAAAGGCAGTATTTGATTAAAATGGGTATTGCTATCCTTGTCTATCATTCGACGAAGCAGATAACGCTATCCTTTTCTAGATTCGCAACGTTGCCAACTCGGTTTTAAACAAATTAGAAGTAAACAATAAACATTGGTTAACACAATACTCATTCTCAATTTATTATTGAAAATTATTATTAAGTCGTTGAAAAAATATTCTCTCGACGAATAAAATATAAGGATGAACAGTGTTAATATTACATCAGATATACCCGTATCTTCTTTAGATGGCAGTGTCGAGTCAGAAAATGGGCAACACAGTTCTCTTATCTTCCTCTACTGCTACTGCCATTGTAGCGTGGACCTTACCATATTCAAGGGCCCAATATCGATAAGGCCAGTTCACACTTGAACGCTCCCATTTGTACTTTCCTTTCAATTTGTGCATTGATATTAAAATGAGGTCCATATTGAAAGGTGTTGGTTGACAGCTCCTTTGCTTTCAATTTTCCTCTCATAATTGAAAGTATTGATCTATAGGAAATTGAGGAAGTTCCCTAAAAATGAGTTTCGTCCACATTTTGTTTGAACAGCTGTTCTGGATAGTGAGTTGTGTTTTTTCTGGCTCTAAATTTTGTCAAATTACGCAAAAATGTTCCAATTAATGGTGATATGAGTGTGATATTTTTGTTTTTTTATTCTGTTTTCAACCGTCAAAATTTAAAATTCCTAGTTTTCGTTGTTTTTTAGTAAGAATGGACTAAATTTTAGAAAAGTGAAATCATAACCCTATTTCGGACTTTTAAAATGTTATCTAAATTTGGGAAAGAGATAGTACAAGGAATATCCTCAGTTTTTCTCTCCCAATTGTAAAAATTTGGATAAATAAATAAAATGAATGAATAAATAAATAAATTTCCTACGTTCTTTTATTTCATTTTATTGACATTATTATTATTCTTATTTTTATGCTATGAAGCATTTCTCCTACTATATTAGATCTTTTATTCTTTGTCGATTTCTAATACTTTTTTATCATAGATTGTTCGTTCATTCTCTTAATTGTATTAAGAGAACTCTTTTGTATCAAAAGAACTCTTTAATTCTCTTAATTGTATTAAGGGAAGGAACGTTAATATTAAGATTGTCTTAATATTGTATTTTTTGGAAAATTTTGCTGAGGTCAATGGTCACATGAGCATCATGACTTGGGCGTGGGAAATGAGGCGGATGATAATGAGAGATGAATGGACTTACAGTTTTAGGTAGGTTCCGAATCACCGGGAAGCGATTAATAACTCATAAATATATATACTCCTCATATCTTCCTCATATTCAGAGGAGTTAGCTCAAGCAGTCACCCTTTCAACGGGATTACCAGGCGCTTGATTCTTAAAGGTCCGTACAGATATACGCGCCGCGAACATGAGCAATTCTCTTTTTATCAGCTGACTATAAATGTATTTTTACAGAAACGGTAAGATAAAGATATAAAAAGCTTGGCATCAGCTGATTAAAAGCGAATTACTCATGTTCGCGGCTCGTAAATCTGTACTCACCTTTATAGTTGTTATTAGCTCTTATTATTTATTTTGGTTGTGACCAGCTTTGATTTTCAATTTACTTTCCTTGCCCTATTACCATTGGTAAGGAAAGTATTGCTTTCCGAAAAAAATTAAGGTACCTCAATTTCTAAATTTCTATACGTTTTAAGGTCCCCTGAGTCCAAAAAAATGTTTTTTGGGTATTGGTCTGTATGTGTGTATGTGTGTGTGTGTGTATGTGCGTCTGTGTACACGATATCTCATCTCCCAGTTAACGGAATGACTTGAAATTTGGAACGTAAGGTCCTTACACTATAAGGATCCGACACGAACAATTTCGATAAAATGCAATCCAAGATGGCGGCTAAAATGGCGAAAATGTTGTCAAAAACAGGGTTTTTCGCGATTTTCTCGAAGATGGCTCCAACGATTTTGATCAAATTCATACCTAAAATAGTCATTGATAAGCTATACCAACTGCCACAAGTCCCATATCTGTAAAAATTTCAGGAGCTCCAACCCATTCTATGCAAAGTTTGAGTCTCAATTATCAGGCTTCAGATACAATTTAAACAAAAAAATTCGAGTGAAAAAGATTGAGCATGAGAATCTCTAAAACTAATGTTTTGTAACATTTTCACTTAGGATTGAAAATAAGCTCGAAATTCGAGAAAATGTGATTATCCAATATTGTAAACTGTTGGCAACTGTTGATTTTATTAAATGATTCACTATGAAGAGATAGCAGACTTCGTGTGTCTGCAGCGTTATTGCCCTGTCACCAGCTGGCTCAAATCTTTGAATAGCAGACTTCAGATGCGCGGGAACACTAGCGTAAGGTGATCAATTTTCATAAAGGCAAGGAAAGTTGTGTGAGTGTGTCATACCAGATTTTTGATATTTTGACCTGTCTTTGCGGTTTTGTAATCACATTATTGACATAAAATACTGAATGCATAAATTAAGAATCCGGTTCGTATACGAATATTCGCATTGTGTACGGAATCCTATCGTGTTAGGAATAGTTCAAACCCCTCAAATGTGCTCAAACCCCTTTATTCGAAACGATTGAACAACCCCCATTTGCTGGTTCAGTTAGGAATTAGTAGTCGCACTAATATCGCTTCAGAACTGTTCCACATTCCAGGCGATTGAACAAACTGCGTTTGAGCCCGGCGCTGCAATTAAGATGCTTATCGTCGATCCTGGTTTATCGGAAAAGTGATTGAACACCACTCTAAAATCTGGTTGGTCGATGATGATCGACCCCTCTTAAATCTTGTTGGTCGATGATCGTCACTTGGCACGTTAACCAGTGTGCCATTTCCGTAGCATGGTGAGAAAACATTTTTGATGCCAGTTACGTCTTGATGGATGGTTAGTTCCTGATAAGAAGCTCCGTTCTATTTACACTCTAGGAAAATCCTATAAGGGTACAGGAAATCAAATACCTTCAATCTAATACACATAAAGGAATGGCTAACATCAGAATAGATACAATATACTGAACACAAATTCAATATAAATATACCAGCTAGAATCAGAGTAAGAGTAAATATGACTCCAATATATGCTGAATAATAAGCTCTATTTTTCCGGCTCTAAATTTTGTAAAATTACGTGAAAATGTTTCAATTATCAGTGATTTGAGTGTAATATTTTTGTTTCCTATCCAGTTTCTCAAACTTCAAAATTCAAAATTCTTAGTTCTAGTTGTTTTTGAGTGAAAAAGAACTAAATTTCAGAAAAGTGGAATCATAACCTCATTTCGGACTTTTAAATTATTATATAAATTTGGGAGAGAAATAGTACAAGGAGTATCCTTAGTTTTTCTCTCCCATTCAGTGCTTCTTGCAAAAATTATAATAATAAAATTAAAATAGAATAAAATATGGATAAACGGATAGTTGAATAATAAAATAGATACATAAGAACAGAAAATAGATACAAGAAAACATGATACATTGAGATGTATCAAGATGAATGGTTCACCTCCAAAATAAAAAGATGATAGAAATCCAATATAAAATATATAGATAGATCTCCACCAAAATAAATACAAGACACATGATTATCCAATATACGTTATATATCTCTCTACCAGAGAAGATATCACCTTATAAAGGTGGGTGAGATAGTTAGCCTACGTCAATGGCTTGACCGGGAGAAAATGGAATGTATTGATGATGGATGGATATATAAACCGGCTTTTCATGTCGGCAATAAGTGATGAAATGGAGCTATTCCTGGAGATATGTGCGGGATTAATATGAGTAAACAAGTGTGGAGTGATTGATCAACGCTTATTGCTGTGCTCGTAGGTGGGAAGGTCATTTTAAGGGGTGTTGTGATGAAAAATGGAATGAGAATATTCTTCATTTGACGGAGTTGGGAATTCCAAGTTCTCTCTACTTCATTCAACCTCAAAGTTTGTGATAAAGTTCAATCAACCAATCATTTAACATAACACAACTACCAGAAAAGTATTACAGGCTAAAACCTAAAACTGTTGCAATTGTAATGACTTAAATCAATCTCTAGTCATAATCAATATCGGGGCACCGAGCTTCGCTCGTTATTTTTATTTGTTGATAAACAGAACACAATTCTCTGAAATGATCGTGTTTATATTCTACAGCTGGCTATACGTCAGCTTATGAATTTCGGAGATGTGATATTTTGATTTTCCACAGAATCACTCGCTCACTTTTTACTATCCACAGACGACGAAAGTCTCAGCTGTTTCAGCCAAGGATGAATTATTCTTTTAATGTCGTTAAGCGACTTTTCCCAAGGATGAAACCTAGTGCAATCGAATTTTATATCATAAACCTACTATGTTCCAAATTTTGTGAAAATCGTTAGAGCCGTTGAACATAAATAACCAGATAACCAGATATAAAAATATAAACAGACATAAAGAAATTGCTCGCTTAATATAATAGGATTAATGAAAATATTAAAATGAATATAGTTATAATATTTCATTGACAAAAATAGAACAGAATAGAATAAGTTTGAATCGTTAGAGCCAATCTATACTTTATATGAAGGAAAGGAATCCATTGAAAAATTTGACGCATCATCACGTCTTAACTACTGAACTGATTAACTTGAAATTTTGCAAAAATATTCATAATTTACCAAGGATGGATATAGGCCTATTTTTATTTTTATTGATTGATTAATTATAGTTCCAACAATTAGAACAAATCTATTTGATTTGTGATACAAAGTTTACCTGAGATAAAATCCAATTCAAATAGTTAATATTATTGCAGTTATTAAAACTCTCAATACCAGTATGGAACTATGATACTGAATGCTATGTTTTATTGCTTTCAGCAGACCCTCGTGGAGCACAAGTAGCACCTGCCCATTAAATTATAAATTGAATTATATGAAAATTATTGTATTAATTTATGTTTTGGTTGTTGGACCATCATCAATCGCTAGTTAACTTGAATCTCATACAAGAAGCAGTAGATTATGAAATGTGGTTAACTAGAATATCAGGCGTGAAGTTGCAGAATTTAAAATGTGAATGGAGGCAAATGATTGGTAGTTGGCTGTGACCTAGGAAGGTGAAAAGGCTGTTATTGGCCGAGACAAGACACGCCTCCAGTGAGCGAAACATGACATATTACTTTTGAGAGAAATGAAACCGAAAATGAACAACAGCAATGATTAAAACTTTGCATAATCAATATTGGAAAAGAAGGGTTTCAATTCTTTCGTTCTTGATTTGAGAGCAAGACTCAATTTGAGACCAATTAATCATTGTCTATCTATTTTATGTTTTAATCACTCATCAGGAGAATCATGTAATCAACTTCAGTATCCTTGATAGGCTTGGGCATTCCGTATTATAGAGACTGACACATAATCCGTATTATAGAGACTGCTCTTACATATATAGAGACGTTCATGACTGATAATAAAGTACTTGGTAAGACGCACTTCATTCTACTTTTCCTGATCTTCATTCAGATTTTCACACAGGAATCAGTTTCAATTGATTTATTGACAATGAATAGATTCAAAATTCAGTTGCCCAGAACTATTTCAATCTCTAATTTTTAATTGACAGTCAAATTTCAAAGTTGAGAGTTAAATATTTAAATTGACAGTCAAATTTTGAAATTGACAGTCAAATTTTTAAATTGACGGTCAAATTTTTGAAATTGACAGTCAAATTTTTAAATTGACATTCAAATTTTTAATTTGAATGCCCAGCCCAGAATCTATAATTATAAATAAATAAGAATAATTGGCACATTGACAGTAAAATTTTTAAATTGGCACATTTGACAGTCAAATTTTTAAATTGACACATTGACAGTCAAATTTTTAATTTGAGTACAGTACTACATCGAACTAGAATTGTCAATTCTTCAGAATATCAATAAAAGGATCAAACACTAAACCAAATAACATAAATGATGTGAATATTTCAGGAAATTCCGAAATTTCAATTCACGAGAAAATTAATTCATCTTCGAAATAGTGGGTGAAACAATTCTCCACCCACCTTCTCTACAGCTCATCAGAACAAATTTGAAACCAATCTCTCCACATGGATCAGCTCTAGCTGATAAGAAACCCGTGCTACACTTTGATCTGCCCGTTATCTCCAGAATTCTCGTTCCCAATTGATTAGTACTAACTCGGTCATCTTCTAACAGTAATTTCTCCAATAATAGTAGCTTTTCATAGTAATTTTATCAGTCAACACTTGAGAATACTTCGAAAATAAACGGAGCACTTGTTTGGTGTGTCTTGCAAGTTCTATTCCGGACGAGAGTGCAGTGTAAACAGTGATTGTTGTTGCTGCTGCTGGTGTGAGAATCACTTGAAACTGTCAGTAACCCTTCAGAAATAACGTCAATGTTTTCCATTGAACTACTGCTGAAATGAAACTGAATGTCTTTCAGAACGCAACCGCTCAGAACTAACTGATAAAAGCTGTCTTGTACTTCCATCAATTTATTCGCGTCTTCTAAATTTAACTGATGCGTTCAATTTTGGAGGAGGAAGCATTATGATTTATTATTATCAGTGGTGTTGAGCCTGGATGTAGCGGGATTATTATTTATCTTTAGGCTTGGATGAAATAGGATTATTATTCATCAAAGATTTGAAGATGAAGGCCTCTTGTAAACAACGCCTAGTGTGAGTTTAATTTGATTAATAGGTCTTTGTGCTGAGCCTATCTCCATCTTAGGGCATTGTTTTATAATATTGATGTTTTTCTTGAATAGTCCCTTCAGCTCTTGCCATACCTACCATCTTCTCTTTCCTATCACACCTTTTCCCGTGCTGTTACATCTTACCTGCCTATTACATGGAAAACCATAATTGGTAAGGTATTTTCCAGCACTCCACTTCATTCAAGCAATTCGTCTTGATTTTATTGCGTTATTATTTATTATAACTGTTATTGTATATTGTTTTTCTCATTGTATTTTTGTGTAGTGTGAATAAATTGAATTTTATTTGAAAAAAAACAGTGAACACACATAATACAGATTATTGTTTTGAACAATGCAAATCAGTATTATGTATTTTGAATGAAGAGACTTCTGTTTACACTCGCACTTACTTATCGGATTAAGCAGGAACTAGTTTTGGTAGTTCCACCATTATCAATCTTCAGTGGACACTGTCGAGGACTCCACCATTATCAGTCTCTAGAGGTCTAAAGGTTAAATACAGATTGAATGTATAAAAAGATAATTTCTTCACTTGCTTCCAGACCATTGATAACATTATGCAGATTCTGTTTTCCATCAGAGTCTTGAAGAAAAATGTAATGTTCTCGTGAGAAGGTTATGCTTCTGGAAATCATTCTAATCTCTCATTATTATTGTTTTACTTCCTTCGATGACTTTCTTCACACCCTCCAGTGATATCCATAATGATGTCACATGTCAACATACTTGAACAGAATATCTCTGATGGAAGATTTATTTATATAGTAGCAGCCATTTTAGGAAAGCCTTTGAAGACTAGGTATTCCAATCACTCACCTATGAGTTTTAGATGATCGAATGAGGGTTTGTTCCAAAGCATGAACGGTTGTCACATTATTACATCTTCAAGGTTTCCTTTTGACAGAGAGTCAATGTATTGACTGTGTAGAGTTAATGTTTCCTTATTGGAAATGATTTTATACTTCTATGGGTATTTTTTCATATTTTCTAGATATAACACAGACTCCATTGCATAGTTTGTGTGATTGAATGAAAAAAGTATGAGATCTTTTCTCGACCAGTTTCTATGTGCAATACCAAAGTCCTTCCTTAAGAGCACGAATACAATTGAAGATAATTCAAACTATGTTACAATAATCAGTCATAAATTTCAAGTAGTCATTGATTTTGCATTGTGATTCTAAAAAAACTCCACAAATAGCTTCAGACTTCTTTCAAATATACGTTGACAATCTCTCATATTTGAACCGTTCATGAGTCCTTCTTGTAGTTGTTTCATTGAATTGATTGCTTGCTCTCACACCTTGATTATACTGATCTCCCCTCAATAGATTTCTATCAGTATTCTCTCTAAAAATATTCCAGATTCAACAAAGATATCTTCAATTCAACTTTCATTCAAGTACCATCCCAAGACAATCAGTCAAACTCAGCCAGATGAAAAGTATCTATTCGTAGATATAAGTTAGAGCAAAGACCTTAAAGATGCATAGACTCACATGCAGCGCTAGTGTCGTACTTGGAATTGAAATCCGCCATTGAGGGGGCAACCCATAAGATTATTACATACCAATGCCACCAATGCCTTTGTGATCTATAGTATTACAAATTTATATAATATATATCTCGTGCTAAAATGGCGGCCTTCAATTTCAAGTAAGAGCTATCATTGGGATTGTGGGCATAGGCATTGTGGGTCTATATCTCTTTAAGGTCTTTGAGTTAGAGAAATCAGTTGATAGAGAGTTGTATCTTCTTTGAAATCAAATATTTAGTCATATCACATGGGAGTAATTAGCATTATTTGTGATTCAACTATAAATTTATATGAAGAAAATACTTTACTCCTCTTACACGGTGCTCTATATGGGGTAGCCTATATAATTTGTTTAACTTACTCTATTAATTGACTTTCGCAATTCCAAAGTGATAATTGAACTAAATCGATTGTCTCTTCATGAAATATTAGTTTTTTATCGACTGAGAAACACATATAGGATTCCTAAAAAGATGGTTCTTCATTACAATGTAATTATAAATAATAAAGTTTGTAATTTTGACCATAATTTGTATATTATGATGAGAATTATTAATTATTGAGGCTTGAGAGTTGAAAAATCGTGTTCAGCGACCGAAAATACATAAGATTGCGTTCCTGAAATACATAATTTGAATGCATAGACTAGTAGGAGCGATGCGATAGACAGGCCACTACGCGCATTAATCATGGGGGAGGACCGCGCCGCAGCGTAACAGTGCTACTTATCCCCCTCCCACCGCCGCATCTATGATCGTAACCCCAAACTATATATATCATTGAATTCAGGAAGAAACGGCCTACAACGTTTATTGAGAACCTTTTCCTCTAAGTCGGCCAACGACTTAAATATTCGAGAAATAATAAAAAGTCCATAATAAAAAAATACATTTTTCGAGATATTTTATTTTTTTACGGAAAAACTATGCGGTTTATCGCAAAAATGTAGAGGACCACATTGAAAGCCAGTTATGTGTACATAATATTGAGAAAAAATTCAAAGCTGTACTATGAATAGTAACTGCAGGACAGGTGATTTTATAAGCGCGCGTTTTTTACAACTTTCCCCCCTCCCCCCCAATCTGTCGACCACCCTGGGACGTGACGACATCAAGTTTCATATACACTAAAGACCCCCTAACAATAATCCAAAGTCAAATTCTCTGCCTCTCTCAAGTATGCTCAATGTAAGCCAGCGCCTGGACTACCTCCCTACATCTCTTTTTTGTTGCATTATTAAGAATGTTATCCATTCTTGGAGAATGAAATTATTATAATTTCCTACTTTATTCGCAGGATAATAAGAAAGGCCCATCCTGAGACTTAGAAAATTGGATGATGAAGATACCAATCAACTCACAGAGTTGAAGATAAAATAGAAGAATGTTGCAACAGCAGATTCTGGTGAGTTCTGAACCATCAAAATTTTTCATTTCATAAATTTGAATGTTTAACAGCTTTTATTGTGTAGGATGTTTATAGACCTATTTTAAATTCTTAAAGATTTCAGTGGGTCAGTTTTCAATTTGTCAAGATTTCAATTAGACCCTTACGGAGCACGCGTTACCTTCTAGTAGGTTAATAAAATCAAATACAGTACTGTTCATCTCTATCCTAAATGCTGGTAATACCCGGTTTACAGTAAATATATCACAGTAATTCAGTATATTCAGTATGACCGGCAGTCGCCAAACAGTCTTCGTCAAAATAATAAAACAATTAATACACAAGTGACTATAGAGATGGCTGCAGATAAGTCGTTTCATGCGGCTCTGTAGACGGACTGCAATACTAAATCATGAAACAATCTCAAACTGGTCCACAAGTCAACTGGTCTCATCATCTCTCAGTGAGTACAGTAGACTCGGTCAACAGTATTGTTATCTGCTGCTATAATAGTTGGAATTTGTTTGTTCTTGATGACGTATCCAAAAGTAGAGAGAACTCTCCTTGCAAATTAGAAGTGTTTAAAACAGCACCTGAAAGTGTTTTAAACAGCAAACACCAATAAACTCTACAAGTCTATCTAGATTACTATGTGAAAATCCTTACAGAACAAAATCGGATTAAAATGTTGACAGAAAATAATCAGGTTGAAAAAGTGGAAGAAAATAGAACACCAAAGAATCCTAGAACTAGAGGGACAGTCTTCCGAATAATCCTAAAAGGCAACATTCCCTCTAATTTACTCAAGACAAAGCTGTACCAAGTTGAGCTGTACTTTACGAGTGGAGAAAACTTTCTTTACGAGAGAGAACATTTCTTGAAGTTGGAAACATTATTTGCTAGCTGACAATAATACTATAATAGTATTAGTATATTTTAGTTCTGATCGTTCATGAGTAAGCTAAGCCGTCGGTCCCGGCTGCCTAAAAAGCAGTCGTTAGGTGATGTCAGAGGCCCTGAAATTGATCAGTTGTGACCTAAAAACTCTGACACCAGACCTGAGCCAGCCGAGTCATTCGATATTATTATTATGATAAGTAAGTTGCACATATTCAACTCATTAGTAAAAATACCGACATTTTGCATCCTCTGATTTTCTGAGCTTACAAGAATACTTGATATTTTATACTATCATCTAATCGACCTTATCTGAAATTCACAATCATGTTATTGGATTTCCTCATAGAATGAATCTAAACTCTTTTATCTCTCTGAGAATCGTGGATATAATATTTCCTATTGTGCATGGAATCTTGTAACTGAATATTTCATTGCAGCAACGAAAGAGAACAGAATATCGACCAATCACGTGAGAGTTCACTTCAGGTGCCTAGCACAAGTCCACGCCCACAAACAGCTCCCATTGGCTGATGCCATAACGTCATTGTGTAGACTCCATTTTGTTGTTCAAATCATCCAAACCTTTTGATATTTTTATTCTCGATCATCTTGTCAAATATGTAAATTCTTAGATATATCAAATTCTTTGACTTGTCAAATTCTAAACAGAATTTGTAAATTCTGTCCAAATTCTACACTAAAGTGAGGTCCACGTTATAATGTCAGTGGAGAAAGATAGGGAAATAGCGTTGTCAATTCTCAAATGTAGTGTTAGTATGCAATGGGTCTTGCAAGACCTGAAATACATTGTCATTTGTGATAAAGAATCAATAAAGAATTCTCTGGCTTGCTACTGCCTTCTAAAGAGTATACCTGATACTGCTATATCTGATGTAACAAATTATCAACTGTTCATTCTTGTTTAAAATAATAAATTATATTTTATTCCCCAAGAAAATATATTTCTCAATAATGTAATAATAATTGAATGAAAACACAAATTTGTTGTCAAATTCTACACAGTTTTATTCGGTATACGACCATGGTTTCGTGACCACACCAGTCACTTTTCCAAGTTGACTAAAGCAAAAAGGTTAAGGTAAACATTGAATATGAAAATTGGTACATGTTAGCCAACATAACTTAATACATTTGGTAAAGAGAAATAGTAATTGGAAACTTCTAATTTATTGTTGTCTGAATATATTAAAAAGAATGTATAAATAATATTATATATTATATAAATTAATTGAATTAATATAATCTATAAACTTAGTCTAAGTTGGGGAACAGCTGACAAGGGTGACCAGTGGTTTGTTGTCGTTTGAAAGAAGATGCCAAACATAACCTATATTATGGGAGTTTGAATAAATTATGAAAATGTTACATTGATTGATGAATCTATGCTCTAAGTTGAAATGGAAAACTAAAATAAAATGAAATAGAGAGAATTGGTAGCCTCTTAGGTTACCAATGTAGGTTGAACTAAAACTAAACTATGTATCATAAATATCTTAATTTAAAAAAGAAAAGGTAATTTTAAGGATAAGTTGACTTAGATACTGTTGAGGACTGTTAGAAAAATGAAAATTGAAAACTGGTTAGAATAAAGTGTACAACTCATATTATATTAGAAGAAGACCTGTTAATTGTTGGAGGTGATTAGATTATATACATTCTTTGTAATATATTCAGACAAAAGTAAATTAGAAGTTTCCAATTAGTATTTCTCTTTACCAAATGTATTAAGTTAATGTTGGCTAACATGTACCAATTTTCATATTCAATGTTTACCTTAATGTTTTACCTTTTAGCCTTAGTCAACTTGAAAATGTGACCGGTGTGGTTACGAAACCATGGTCGTGTACCGAATAAAACTGTGTAGAATTTGACAATAAATGTGTGTTTTTATTCAATTATGGAACGACTCTACAATATTGACAATGACTCAGTCGAATTTTTAATGTAATAATAAATATCCTAATTGAGATTGAATATTTTTTCAATTATTTATATTCCTAAATTGTTAAAAAACGATCTGGTAATGTTTGCTGAGCTAGAGAAGGATAGCGTTGTCTGCTCTGACGAATGATAAACAAGGATAGCAACACCAATGTTGATCAAATACTGCTATTATAACGTGGACCTCATTGTACTTCAAATTTGAGTGGACACTTTCATGTAAACTGAACCAGGACTTCCTATATACCGGACCTGCGCCTACAAAAAAAAATGGCCGCCGTATGTGGTGGCCGGCATTGATATTTTAAATGAGAACTGGAACACTGAGATCTCGACAAACTGAGACGTTCTCCATCAGCATTTTTTCTCAGTAGGAATCTCTGTAAGACCACCATACGGCGGCCATTTTTTTTCTAGGCTTAGGTCCGGTAGTATATAGGAGGTCCTGACTGAACCAACCTTCATTGATGAAAAATGTTGAAAACTCGAATGTCAAAAGATTCTGTTTGTGTGTAGAGAGAGAACAAATCAATGGACTGAACAATGCCAATGTAGAATCAAGCTCTGACCTGGCCATCAGAGTATTTAATTTGGTTAATTGATGACAGACATAAAGATTTTATGTTTGTAGTGTGCCACAAAGTCCCCAGAAAGCATTGCAGCTCGTTTGAATTAGTCAAACAATGCGAAATGCAATGATTATTTATTTTTGTTTTTGATTGAAGCCTAGGGTCGACGCGTGTTTTCCATGCCTTTTGGCGGCTTTTCTAGATTATCACATCTATTCAAAGAGTATATAATATAATTAGTGATAGAGGAGTTATATTGTGAGGTCCACGTTATAATGACTGTATTCAATTAACATAAGTGTTGTCCCCCATTCTATCCTTGTCTTCCATTAGACAAAGCAGATGGCGCTATCCTTCTCTAGCTCAGCAAACATTACCAGGCTGTTTTTTGACAATTCAGAAATATAATTAATTAAAAAAATATTCAATCTCAATTATGGAAATGTATTATTTGATCATTGGAAAATATACTCTCTTGACGAATAAAATATAATTAATTATTTTAATCCTACATCAGATATCTGTATCAGCTGAACTCCATTTCAGGCAGTGGCAAAGCAGATAATCGGCAACGATGTCTCCTATCATTCTCCATGCCATTATAATTATGACCTCACTATAGGAATTGGAAGATGGGAATAGGATAATAGATTGGAAATGCGAATAGGTATTTAGTTCTATTCTTTCTATATTTATCATAACAATGAACTGTTGATGCAACAATGACCAGTGGTTGAAGGTATAGTGAGGTCCACGTTATAATGACAGTATTTGATCAACTTTGGTTTTGCTATCCTTGTCTATCATTCGACAAAGCCTGTGGTACTATCCTTTTCTATGTCCACAACGATGACAATTATGTTTTTGACAGTGTAGAAATATATTAATTGATGCCGAGAATCGGCATCGCTATTCTTCTATCTTTATCCACTGCCATTATAACGTGGATTACACTATATATATTTCGACCGTAGTAATAATTATTGAGTTATGTTGGAACATGTTTAACGTGAAAAATTTCTTATATTTGGATGTTTATTTTATTTTATTTCTTATATTGATTTTATTTCTTTTATTTGGATGTTTTCATCCTAGTTGAACTGAGCCTAAAGGCACTTTTCTATGGATATCATATGATATCCATATACTGAGGACGCGAATACCTCCTGCATCATGGCTCTCGGCTCAGGAATTGAGAGTACCACACAAGGTAGGCTTGGTTTGATAATGCGTAAATGTATTCCTGATACAAATGTGTGGTATAAAAGCATTCTTTCCAAATGTTTCTCCTATTGGTTCCGATACTCCGCTATTTTTCATTTGAGCAGGAGTGGCCTTAGTCGAGTGGATTAGAAGCTGGCTTTGTAATCCAAAGGCCCGGGTTCGAATCCCAGCCCGGGCAAGATATTTTTCTCGGGCCACTCCCGTGTTTCGGATGGACACGTAAGTCGTCGGTCCCGGCTGCCTAAAAAGCAGTCGTTAGGTCATGTCAGAGGCCCTGAAATTGATCAGTTACGACCTGAAAACTCTGACACCAGACCTGAGCCAGCCAGGTCACACGATATTATTATTATTTTATTTGAGCAGTTTATAGATTTTTATTGCTGATGTGGTCTTTAGGCTCTACAGTCTTCAGTTCCGAGTAGGAGTCTCATCACTGCTGTCTCTTCTCTACAGAGACAAGACTTGAGAGACCAGAGAGAAAGAAAAAAAAGAGAGAGAGTGATGGAGAAAGAATGTGTGAGTGAGAGAGAGAGCCAGAGAGATAGACGGAAAAATAGGAACAGAGAGAATCTATGAGAGAGAGTGTGTGTGAGAGATAGATAGATAGAGAGAGAGACTAGAACTCTGGTCTCTAGAGATTTTGTTGTCAAATCCACTTCCAAAAACCCACAAAAACTTCATTCACTCCCATAGTGCAGTACTGGATCTGTCTTTACTCTGTAAAGCTCCACCATGTATTCTATCCTGACATTCTTCCTAGGGGTTCTGCTAATATTACAACAAATCGATTTGACTTTTCCTATTTTTCTTTCAACTCTATCTCTTTATTTTCCTTTCAAGCGCTATTCTTCTATCCTGTTCTTCCTGAATTTCATAATTTATTTTTTCATGAGATTTTTTCTAAGGGTTTGATAATATTACAAAAATCGATCTAGATTTTCCTATTCTTCTTTCAACTGTTTCTCTCTACTCTCCTCCCAAGCTTTGTTTTTCTATCATCTTCTTTCCAAGCAAGTTTCTAAGCTTCATTATTTCTTAATGAAATTTTCTGAAGGGTTTCCTAATATTACAACAAATGCATTTCATTTAATATTACAAAAAATATTAAATAAAAATTAAAATATTAAATATATTATATTTATTTAATATTACAACAAATTACTTTTTTATTTTTCTTTCAACAGTTGATTTCTCTTCCAAGCTCTATTATCAAATCAAGTTTTATTCTATAACAGCAAGTAACAAATTGAATTGTATTTACAATAATTTCATACAAATCATATAGATTCACAGTGGAATGCAGCAATTGAAAAGACAAGTTTCAAAGTTTCTCAGAAATGCGAGGTCGCGTCGCTAATACTTCAACTGTGTAGCCATATCCTATTAAGTATTCGCGGAGACGATGCTGCCAACATTCTAACACAATTCTCCACAATTTCAACTGACAGATGACCGTATTCAGAGATGGTGTTGGAAAGAAAATAGGACAAGAGAAAAGAGGTTGAAGGAGAACAAGAGGTAATAAAGCGAGAAGACGTATGGATGGAGAAATGAGAAAAGTTTATGAGTCTAAACGTTGAGAAATTGAAGGAGGATTTCCCAATAAGGTCACGTTGGGAAAGTCTGGGAAAACTTTGTGAATGAGCGTCGATTGAGAGCTTTCCCGAAAGTGAAAATTAGCACCTCGGTGAAAAGTTTAGTATCGGCACTTTTTAACTAATCGCATTCAATTGGGCGAAATTTGCAGCGTCTTGAGAGAAGTTATATTGGTAGCAAATTGAGGGGTAACCGGTAAACGGGTTCAACTTTGTTCGGCTTGTGTTGGGTGAGGTAATGTGATATTGTAAGATAATGTAAGAAAGTTTTGAAGAGGGCGGACGGAGGTCAGGGACCGATAATGATGTTGAGAAAAAGATTACTGATTTGGGAAAGTTGTCGAGATCAAAAATATATAGTTGGTCAACTTATCTACAAGAATTCACAAATTTGAGGTATTCAATATGAGAATTTCCTAAGGAATAACATTCACTCAGGAAGGGACATTTGAGACTCTTCAGTAGTTGATTGTGATGCTTGAACAGTAATATATGCTGATAAATTGTAATGAGTTTATAATTTGTTGTTGGTTATCCATCTTGTTTCCACTATTATTATCACTATTAAATTTTATATAACTTTAAAGTGAAAAAGCACTCACATTATTTGATGTGGCGACGTCCGTTTCGTGCTGGTATCGCATATTTTCAAGCCAAACAGGAACTGAAGTGTTTTAAGGTTATGAGGGTGAAATTTGGTTGGGTTGGAGGGGAGTTTTGGTGGTTAATGGAGGAGTATTTAAATGAGTTTGTCAAACAGGTTGTATATATACAAACACACCAAACAACAGCCAAACAATATTCCAAATGACCAAATCAACTTTTCCTCCCACACCCTGTTTGACAAACTCATTTAAATACTCCTCCATTAACCACCAAAACTCCCCTCCACCCCAACCAAATTTCACCCTCATAACCTTAAACACTTCAGTTCCTGTTTGGCTTGAAAATGTGCGATACCAGCACGAAACGGACGTCGCCACATCAAATAATGTGAGTGCTTTTTCACTTTAAAGTTATATAAAATTTAATAGTTTATAATTAATAACATTTATCATAAACTAGCCTACTCGTTGACCTTTGTTGACCTGAAAATGAGCACGAAAACTCTACTTTTTCTTTAGATACCACCCTCTAAGCTAAGAATGCTTGGAAGGATATCTCTTCAGGAATGGATGCTACTTCTCACAGAATTAGGTTGAGCTTCATTATTATGAATCAGGTGTAGAATCTGAGATTTGCTCAATATAAAAAATCACAATGGAAGTTATCCATTAGAAATGGATAAATTTGAGAAAATGGATGCAGTTTCATGTGGGAGGTAATGCCTGAAAGGCTCACAATACATCGACAATCTGCTCGCTTCTAATTTATTTATTTATACATTGATACATAGGTTACAATATCATTCTCAACTATGAATGATTAATTGGTTGAAATATTAAACTCTCAAGCCATTGGCCAATCAGAATGTCCCTTGAAACTGAGGCGTGGCCTTCTAAATAATCATTTTTTCTTTCTTATTGGGTAGTATGTAGTGTTCAGTGAATTCGTTCTTCAAGTGCTTTCTATGATTCAATTTCAAATAAACATTTTATTTTGGCTCTTTTTATTAATCTCGCTATTCGATACATATATTTCATATCATTATTCTATGATAGTGTTGGTAAATTAAGGGAATAATTCTCACCAATTATGAATGAATTGTTTATCACCAAATGATTTTTTCTTACATTTGAACTTTCAAGTTCTTTATCATTCTTCAATGTTGTTTTCCATCACGTACTGCTTATTATTAAATCACTTTTTGCTATTGGAAAAAACGACTAGCAGTCAGATATTTTACAATAAATGAATTAATCTCTCACTTTGACAACGAGATCTTTCGGCAGGTTCGCCTTCTTCTTGGTTGTGACAACCAAGTTTTTTGTATCACTTGCGAAAAATTTGCAAACGTAGAATTCAATTCCGAAAAGTTTCAGAGCCCATCCGTTAATACTCTCCTCAGAATCACGAGGATAATAAACATTAATGAGTTCGACAGTAAAAACAATTTGAATTACCTTCTTTTTCTCCAATACCAAGCCAAGTCAAAACCTAGAACAAAAATCAATCACATATATTATCTACTGCTACTCCTATCCACTACTCAAAATGTGTCTTCTGCAACCTACATATCAGCACAAACATGATATCAATGTTTGCTGTAGCATTACAGTTTCTGAAGAGAATCAAAGTATATGAAATATTTTAGTTTACATTGAGGAAAAGCTTTTACACCATAGAAAAGCCATTCACAATAATTGATTCCTGTTGAAGTAGCCTAATTAGGGTAAGCACAAAAGGTTTGTGTCTTACTTCAACTCAAAGCAAATATCCATTAAAGCCTTTTGCAAGATTAGGTCTACTTCCATGTAGACTTGCATAGAGCTACATGCGTGGCTCAAAAGCTCAATAGAGTAAGTCTTTGCTTACCGCTGAAAGCTGGAAGCTACGAAACAAGCTTTACCTTTAGCATCTTCTAATGGAGTGGATGCAGAATCTGTGTTCAATAACTGAATGAAATGGATTCCGAATTTCAGTGATGCCTTTGGTTCATCAAGCTAGCAATTCCATTAGGTCTAGGTCACAGGACTATAATAATGTTAGGTGCAAGAGAAACTGATACAGAATGTTGGTACTTGCAGTAGAACAAACAATTTGAGGCAAGAGAAACTAATACAGATTGTTTTACAAACAATCAAGTTGTTGCTTCCATCAATAATTGTGGGTTATGAAATGGGAGTGGGTTACAATGTCATAAAGCTATCAAATGACTTGAGGCATACTTTGATTGATTGATTTATAGAGAAGGATTTAATATACATTGATTTATTGATAGATGAGGTGAAATACGCCATGAAAATCAAGCTACTTTAAGCTTCAAACTTTGAATCAAAGGCATGCATCAAATCAATAATTGATTATTATTATTTTTTTTTATCCTGTTTTGCTTGACCACTCTTCCCCTGGGCTCCGACCCCCAAAGGAGAGTTATTTTTATTATTGTTATTATTATAACTAACAATTATTGTTAGTTTCTCTTAATATGTCAAGTGGAATGATCTTCTAATCAACTACTTTAAGAAAGCATCTAAAATAATAATTAGATATAATAATTATTTTCTTCTATATACTCTGTGGGTTTCATTGAAGATTGGTCAGATCAATTACTGAATACGTCACGGCTCGTTAAATCCTTCACAGCAATTACGTTGGCTGAAGTACTTATATGCAATGAAGGCTTGATGATCTGTTAATAATATAGGAATGAGATGGTTGAGAGCCATGTATGACCCATGATAATGGAACAGTAGGAGGCGTGATAATTGAATTACCGTTTATCACATATTATGATTCCATATGATGTGGCTAGATTCTCACAAGGATTCAAGTACGTATTGTTTCTCAGAAGGTACTACTTACTCAGATGTAAATTCAGTTCGAAGACGTTATTGAGATATCAAAGGAGAGGAGAATGAATAGAGAGGAAAAAGACTCTGGCATTGGAATAAGAATAGAGAGAAATTCAGATCTCCTGTAGACGAAAAGAGAGAAAGGTTGGAGAGAGATCGATACCATAGTGTTCTGTGCAGAAGTTCGATTACACGTTTCAATTTGTGTTATCATTATTGAATTATGTACAGTATTACCTTTGATTTACATAATCTGTATTTAGTGAAAAATCACATATGCTTTGTATTTCCACAAAAATTTCAAACATAATTGAAACACAATTCTCACTGTCTTAGAGAAGGCTAATAAAACATTTATCCAAGTATTGAAAGTCATTATTCAAGTATTCAAACCAACTTTATTAATGGAAATCGAATCCAAATTCATCCTATTCAAACCTGTGAAGAAATCATTTTCTTTTCAATCTCATACTCAAGTCACTTATCAAGTATTAGAGGGAAAGATCTAATGAGAGGTAATATGTAAGAGAGAAGAGCTTTATCCAAGCTGAAACATAATATTTCATATCTGCCCATTATGCATCACCTTTGTTTAAACGGAGATAAGTCAGCTGTTGGTTTAAACCGGGAATGAAGCACATCACAATAAATGCAACCATACTTTCATGTAATCTTTGATTAGATTGAAACCAAGGTACGTGTATTTTAGGTACATCATCATATTCACTTCAGGGATTAGGTTTATAAATAATTAACCTGTTCCGGTACCCATCTCTTTCTTGGTCTCCCTACATCTCTTTTTCCAGTAGGTCTATAGTTTTGGACTTCGAGGGGCATTCTTCCAGGTGGCATTCTATCCAAATGACTGCACCAGCTGCGTCTATTTTGAATTATTCTTTCATGCAGAGGAGCAACCAATAAAACCTGTCTTATATCAGTATTTCTGATTCTATCAACTCTAGTGCAGCCAAATACACTCCTTAGAAACCTAATTCCTGCAGCTTGAATTCGACTGTCCACTCTACGTGTGTGAATCCACATTGGATTGAAACATAGGAACATTGGATTGAAACATATCTGGTGCATATGGCACTTGGTGCCGTTCACACAGTGACAGTTTAAACTCAATTTCATTTTAAACTGAATAAAATCCAATAAAGTCTTGTTAATTTTGATTTTAAACCTACAGCTGATTGAATCCAGTTTATCTTTGATTGTGCATACGGCCATTAATCTCTGTAACTTCATTGTCAGTCCCGGCTGAGGTATGACAATCATAACGCTCATTGACGGCTCAAATTATAAGATACATATTCAGGCGACGTGACATGTTCACGCAAGGGACTCCCCAGCAACAAAAGCCAAACGAATTCACTTTACTTTTTCTTTAACTTTCTTCATCTCAAGAATCATCAAATCGAGTTCTCCACATAGCGATTTTGGAGGAATCCTCTTCGACTAACAAAATCCAAGTTACAGCAGTAGGTTTATGTTTTCGATCAGATACTGTTTTTGGTGAGTTATGGTGAAACATATACGTTTTAATAAATTCGTGATAAAATCTCAAATCTCTTCTAATTCGTGAATTTTTAGACAATATTCCAGTGTTTTATTATTTTCACTCACCTAAATTGATACAATTCAATCAAATTTGAAACTCAATTCTCTCCAGGTCATTTTATTTATTTATTTATTGTACAAAATACTACAATCATGATACAATTATGACATTGGAGGAAACACTAGGCTGAGCCTGTACTATTTCTCTCCAAAAATTTAGATAAAATGTTAATATTGTCCAAAAGATAAGGTTATGTAATCACACACTGCTTCTTTACTTGATTTTCGGTCTATTTAAAATAGAAACAAATCGAATCACATCAAGTACAATATCAATGTCTTATCGAATATCGAATCCTACAAGAAACCTTCCAGTGAGAAAGTGAGAAGTAACGAAGTAACGGTTTCCGCTCCAAGTGAAGGTAGAGACAAAACCCAAATTGACACAAACCAAATCGAAATTGAACAAATGGCTTCCAAGATAGACCCTGTGACGTCACTCGTAGGTGAGAATTGGTCTGTCAGCATTAGTTGAATGAGGAACACTGTGATGGATACTGACAGTTTTAGTAGAATCTCAGTGGGAACATTGTTATCGGCCAAGTCCCCTGTTTTCAGGTAGGAGAGAAGCATCAATATAGGAAAGCAGTGTTCCTCTAGGACCTTATAGGTTGGAGGGTAGGCAACCCTATTCATTGGTTGCTCCCTTGAGATGGAAACCACACGACCCGGGTTGAATGGGTTGCCTCCTTCACTTGAATGCATTGCCGATAAGCGGGATCCTACCCAACAATTTGTGTGGGGTGTTCTATAGACACTCAATTTTCCTGTACCCTGTGATATCAATGCATGTTCTGTTATGTTTTACTGTGTAACCGTTCGGAGGACATTCATTGAATCAAGATTTCGGTAGATCTAGAACCAGCCCGGGTAGGTGACTACAGTACGTACAGTTTCCTGTACAGTCCAGTGGTTACAGTATCATGATATCTTTGGGTTTATAATTATAATATTATGTTTTTTCTTTATTAATATAAAAACCCCCTTTCTATTTAATGACCCTATTTTGAGTCTTTAATTAACAGATAGTTCTGAATAATAACCAAGATATTGTCATATAGGGCCTGTTTCCGAGCTCGGGATTTAGGTAAGTTTAAAGGTAGGCGCACACAGATCGTCATCGGACGGACGGCACGCATCGGACGGTTTGGACGATCAGATTTGATGCACTATTTTCAATTGGAATGCGCATACCTATCCGCATCGCATGTGTGCGCCTACCTTTAAGGTTCGTACAGATTTACAAGCCGCGAACATGAGCAATTCACTTTTAATCAGCTGATGCCAAGCTTTTTATATCTGTATCTTTGTATCTGTATCTATCTGTACCGTTTCTGTAAAAATACAGATATAGTCAGCTGATTAAAAGTGAATTGCTCATGTTCGCGGCGCGTATATCTGTAAGCGCCTCTAGACTTTGAACAGCTGGAGTCAGAAAATTGGCTTTCCAAAACGGGGCGTAGTCACAGTGATAAGTTGTAGCAAAATAACTCTTTATTTTCTCATTTCTATAATTGAAAAAACGTTTTTCCTTGACGAAATGAAATAATCCTAAATAATTCAAAATAGCTGAAACTTTACACTATTTTCTCTTTATTTTATTTTATGTTCGATTCTCTAGTTTTTCTAAATTTAATTTAAACGTGACTTTGACTGTGACTAAGAGTACGCCCCGTTTTGGAAAGCCAATTTTCTGACTCCAGCTGTTTTAAGGCTAGAACTTAGCTAAATCCCGAGCTCGGAAACCGGCCCCTAGAAGCAAAAACGTAACCCTAAAGGTGCGTGCAGATATACGCGCCGCGAACATGAGCAATTCACTTTTAATCAGCTCATTATATCTGTATTTTTACAGAAACGGTAAGATACAGATATAAAAAGCTTGGCATCAGCTGATTAAAAGTGAATTTCTCTATATCTGTATTTTTACAGAAACGGTAAGATACAGATATAAAAAGCTTGGCATCAGCTGATTAAAAGTGAATTTCTCATGTTCGCGGCGCGTAAATCTCTACGCACCTTTAGGCTCAACTCACACTTACGCGACTCAGGTCTAGAAGAGACTCGACTCTAGTCGAGAGCATGTGTTTCCAAATGGTGACACTCAGACCAGTCGATTCTAGACTCCGCGACGACACTATTTGAAAACACATGCTCTCGACTTGAGTCGAGTCTCTTCTCGACCTGAGTCGCGTTAAGTGTGAATTGAGCCTTAACCTAAACCTCTAGTCGTCGACACTAACTTCTCCATAGTCCTCAACTGTAGTCAACCGCTCGAAAATAGTACAGTGTAGATTGGACGTCTGAGTACTTTCAAGGCAGTGGTACGGTAGAGAATCGGCAACGCTCATCTCCTATCTTTTTTCCACTGCCATTATAACGTGGAACTTACTATAGTGTTGTATTTGAAAAAAATAAGATGAAATATGATAAAATAACTAATACGGGTGATCTAGGTTTACAGCACCAGCACGCATAAAAATGTGAGGAAGTTGGAAAAATGAGAATTTGGAGTTATTGAGAGAGGATATGGGGTGAAGTTGGAAAACAAAATATAAACTGCAATCCATCAAACGGGAACGCGGTACAGGAACTTCTAAGTAGAAAGTAGATTCTTGAAAGGAGAAGACAATGATGTCAATCTATCATTCGCATGGATTCTACAGCCATGATGATACAGTTATAACAGACTTCACATGAATTCTTAAAGTTACATGTTTCAACCGTTCTTAAGGCATATAGTTTCCAATAAGAGCCTGGTATCTACTTGATTCGTTTAGAGACTTATCAACCCATTTCTACTAATCATTTAGTTTTTAGTATGTCGATGAGAATTTGTTCTCCCTCCAAGTCAAGCAAACCTGATTTACCAGATTTCATTTACAACTCCTTGAATAATTACATTTGAACAGTAACTTTCGGTTGCTGGTACGAATATTTAATTTAATCACAGTTGAATGACTTCTTCAACAAGTGTATGAATTACTGGACAAGTTTATTGAACGTGTATGTACACACATGCTCGTCATGCATGTTGTGTCGTCAGCGAAGTGCTTCGAACAAAAATAGTAGTTTGACAGCAGCTTCTAACATAAAATAAACAACCAATAACAATGAATAAACTGAAATTATAATGATAAAATAAATAATTCAACCTCAAATAGAACAGTGGAGGAATAATAAATAACTAAAATTCGAAAATACAAAACCTAACCTTGATATATTTTGCTGGAAGCCTTTCATGATGACACAAAAACGTATGACAAGATTGTGCGTAGACACATGTTCAACACAATTGTCCTGTCGTTAATAGCCATCCTAAATATGAAGGGCTATAAGCCTGTTTTTTCGTTCCCAATCATTTTATGATCAAGTTGTTTTGGCATTGTTGTTAAATAGATAAATAAACCATTTGGAACCAATGTCACAATCCGGCGAGGTTGGTCGAGTGAACTGAGGTGTTGCACCTCGATTGCAACCACTCTTAAATTAACCACTCTTTACATAGTTGAAAATTCAATTGAATCAATCGTCCTCATAAAATTCGTCTACTTTTTGGACAACCTTCGTGAATTCGTACCGATATACCAGTGTAGGTGAACATCAATTAACTTTTTGAACAACCTTCGTGAATTTGTCCCCATATAACGGTGTAGATGTTGCCAATCACATTTGAATAATAGACGCCTTTTCAATTCACGCTTCCAGCAATTCGTTGGAATTCACTGACACCATTTACGTAACTCACGTATTCGATTGGTCATTGAATCGTCGTTCAACCAGATAATGGTCTCACATTTTATCCCAAAAGAGAGTACAAAGTACAGAGTAAAAAGAGTTGGCAGTGTAAATTGCATCAATTGTCAGAAACCCAACAAATGGTGTACATTGCCCTAAAATCGATGCAATGCTCGTCGGTAATCCATGGAGAGTTCCACGTTATAATGGCAGTGGAAAAAGATGGAGAACAGCGTTGCCGTTTCTCTGCCCTACCACTGCCACTTGTACCGTATACCACTTGATACCAGCATATATGATGTAATATTAACTGCTCATTGTTGTTTAAAATGATCAATTATATTTTATTCGTCAAGGAAGTTCATTTACCAATGATTAAATAACAAAGTTTCATATTTGAGAATGAATATTTTGTTAATTGATCATATTTCTTCATTTCTAAAAACAGTCTGGCAACGTTGCGGAACTGGAGAAGGATATTGCTATCTGTTTAGTCGAATGATAGACAAGGATAGAAGCACCAATCTTAATCAAATACTGTTATTATGACCTCACTATAGTGTCGATCTACAGACCAAAAACGTGTGTCTAAAAATTCAGAAACAAATCTCTAAACAGAAGTTAATTATTTTTAAAAATATTTGGCGTTGTAGAGCTTGAAAAGGATAGTGCTATCTGCTTTGTCGAATGATAGACAAGGATATCAACACCAATGTTAATCAAATACTGCCATTATAACGTGGACCTCACTATAGGAAGCATGTAATTAGACACATTATCCATCATCAGCTCGTTCTCCATTAATTGGATAATGGATTGATGATCTATTAATCCTCGCCCGAAAAATGAGCTAAAACCGTTGTTAATTGTCATCTTAATTGGGTGAGAGCATAAATGGTTGATTGCGTTGATTAGGTGATCTGTTCATGGTTATAGTGATTGCAATAATGTAATTAACTTGTTTGATGTGTGATTTTGTGTGTAATTCATCAAAGGTGATTAAAATTATATTGGGGAATGTTACGAGGTGGGTTTAGGTAATACTTGGTTTTTCATACTGATTGAAAGAATAAGCTATATTTGAACATTTTATTGGACAAATTTTAGGCACAGAAGAAGTAAGCGCCTGTTTTTTCATTCCGATATTTTAAATTTTACCCGATGAATTAATTTTTATATGTCTGCTATTAAAGATAAAATCTTCCCTTGTATGCAATCTGATGATGATGATGAACATTCATAAATAGTTTATATTAATAGTGTCACGTTATTCTTTTTATTTAAATAACGATTAGCCTCCTGCTTGGCATCAGTCGGTAAAGCATGAGATATTTGATATAATCATATAATTAGGTCGTGGTTTTTTAATAGGATTCAGTCTCAAAAAATCTTGATAGGCCTAGGTATGGGCTTCTCCTATAACTCTTGTAATTCAATAAAAATAAATATATATAAATATGATACTTATACTATAGTGTTGAGGAATAAAAATAAATTGCACACCATAAACATTTCATACATATATTAAACAAATAATTCAAAAATAGATCGAGGCAAAAAATATATAAAGAGCGATAAAAAATATAATATAAAAATAGAACAATAATTGAAATCAGTAAAATATCACAGGCTAAACTTTATATTCTAGATTTATGGCACGAATCATTACCATGTGCCTTTATCTTAAAATCATATGCATTCTTTTGCATGTAGCTGCGATATACGCTTGCTAATACTTGTCGACTTGGACAATTCAATTAAAAAATGTGTTCTTCAAGATCAACTTGATAAATTAGCCACTAATAATCCAAATATATATATATATTAAAATCTCTAGTACTTAGTAGATTTCTTTGTATTGAGAATATATTTTATCTCAGGGTGCAAGATTCGGCACCTGACGGAATAGGTAGAGCCATTCATCTAGTGAATTAGAGCTATAACAAACTATCGCAAATTATATTGCAAAATTTAAATATCATATGCATATGTTTTAATAGCCTAGATTTTATACTTCTTTGATTCAATAGAAATTTCTGAAATGTATTGATCTATCTTTTTCTTTCAATAAAATACCTTTAATACTCATTTTACTTGCGCAAGTATTACTCTTATTGATTTCTTAATTTATAATAAAAACCCTTTCGACGAGCTAGCTTTGATTATTAGATTAATTCGAAGCACTAGGGCGCCCATCACTAATTCAATATTTATCACTCACGTGTCGAAAATCTTCTTGTAAGCCGCCGATGTCGATCCAACTCCATGTGGTCCGGGAATATGGTAGCCGGAATCGTCTCTTCCAAGGGGTTATAAATTTATTTGAAATTGAAAATGACTTCTGCTTTACAATAGCATCACGAAGTCTTTTAAGAAATTTAATAATTTGATTTAACTTTAACTTTTACAAATTTATTAGCAAGGTACTACGCTCTAAAATATTTGGGGTCCTCTTATGGTGGCATTTGGCTGGCGAGTGCTGGTTCTCCTTTCTCAATTTTTACAAATCTTATTTCCGACTTTCAAATTAACATAAAATTTGAATATCTTAGTCCTCCGCCATTTAGGTTCAAATAGATCGTACAAAAAATATCAAATTATTACTTAGGTTGTACGATTAATAATTTCTTTGCCTTCGAGCCATATCGATAACATAGACTATACAAAGTTTTAACACAAATCCAGTACATTTATATAAATATATAGAAATATTTTTGAATTGGCCTACAGTTGCCGCCTATTAACTGCCGTTTTGCTATTGGTGCATGCAAATTTTATTCGGTATTCATGCGCCTGGTACCTCCTATTTCCTGAATACACTTAATTATTTTTATTTGGTTTATTGGTTATGCTCTCTACATGCTAGCTAATATTCTATACATTAATATTATTTCATGCTACCTAATAATTAGCCACGTGATCATGTGTTTTTTCACATTGCATACCGTTTGATTGCAATAGAGCTCTGCCAAGGGGTTTTGGTCAGATTCTACGTTTCTCGATTTGATCGATCTCTAGGTCACCGATCCGTGAATACATGTACCTAACCTCAATCTTCAAAATATTTTATATAATAATCTATTTATTAGCAACAAATTCCTTCAAATCCTTTTTAGGTTTTTGTACCGTTTAGCCAGAACAAGCTGATGCTATCTAATCTTAGTTATTATCTATTTGGCGATATTAGCCAGTTACTTTATTTTCAGACTATTACTATTTCGGTTAGGGATTTTATCTACCCAAATTCGATGCTTTACAATAGTTTATATTAAGCATTCACTGCCCATTCAATCAGGGGTCTCGAACTTGTCAAAAATCCAGATGACCCACAAATAGAGTCATAGGATATGCAAAAAACAAAGATATACACGACACAGGACTAGAAAATAGTTTAACGACTTGGTTATAGAACAAATAATTCAAATAAGTTTGAAACAAACGTTCTCGTTTCACAACATTTTTTCCAAGAACTCTTCTTTGAGTGTGTCTTTCATTCATTCTGGTTGGAGACCAAACATTCCTCAATTCACTCTACAGATGGAAACTCCCGGGCTGACAAATAATTTTTGGACAGTAGCGCTCATCGAATTTCCATCTAGCTGTTTACCCTGTTGTCTATATTTGCAGTAGCAGAAGTCTTCGGGGTTAATTACAGCATTTAATTTGAATTTTCGTTTAATAATAATTATTAATTCCTCAATTCGTTGATTATTTGATTTGTACAATAAGTACATCATCAAAATGGTAGAGAGGGAAAAAATAAGGTAACCTAGTGCTATTCCTCTCCCAAATTTATATTAAGTTACACATAGTCCGAAATGGGTTGAGTCTTCAAATAACAAACAATTCATTAGGTGTTCAACCAATCAATAAGTTACTAACCAATCCGTTGAAAAACAAACAATTTAATAGTTCACTAATCAATTTTAGTACAACTTATCAATAATTCACTAATCCACTCGTTGAAAGAACAATCAATTCCTAATGAAAGCAATCGATCTGGAGATTGTACAACAAAATGAGAAAACACTCAAATAGATCACTGAGGGGGGCACTGAAAAACAGCCACTAAATATTTCCTGTTTTTCCCAAATTGATTGGGTTGGGTTTGCAATGAACCATCGCTGAAACTTCGTTGAACAATGAATTGAAATAAATTTCTAATCAAACGAATCAACCTCCACGTTAGCAGAAGATAAGTGATAGCAATTCTTTCTGGATGTCAGAGAGTGCTAATGTTTTCAAAGCTTCCCAAACGATGAGAGTCATTTGTTGATCGTTCAACATGCCAGCGAGCGGCATTAGTACAGAATTCGTAATTATCTACAATTACAATGGCAGCGTTCGCCTAATGAGCCACTTAACATCGCTCAACTTAATTTCGGACAATCTCAGGAGAAGCATAGACTAATTACTGCACAGAGTGCTTGAAATTAAAATGATTACTTTAAAAGTATCATGATGACTGACAATATAGAGTGCTATCAACAAGGTAGAGAAGCTTGAGTGCAGAAGAGATGAGGATTCTATAGGTGCGTACAATATACGCGCCGCGAACATGAGCAATTCACTTTTAATTAGCTGATGCCAAGCTTTTTATATCTGTATCTTACCGTTTCTGTAAAAATACAGATATAGTCAGCTGATTAAAAATGAATTGCTCATGTTCGCGGCGCGTATATCTGTACGCACCTTATGGAGTGCTTATAATTCTGAATTGTTGTGAATGATTCATGCATTTTTGGTGGCTTTTATGTATGTTGTATTTCTCGTTGAGATGTATGTAGAGGAAGCTTGAAAATTTTTGTGGGCTATGATTGTACTGTACTCTGAAACCTGTTATAAATACTGTCATAGACTGAATAAACATATCTTGAATCTTTGGTTCTGCATAATTATTATGATCTGGCTGGCCCTCAGTTTCATTTCCTTGTTATTAGAGCATGTTTTGTCTATTCGACTGCCTATCTCCGTTTCCGATGTTCGCTATCAGCAATTCGTTCTTCTTCTTCTTCTTCTTCTTCTTCTTCTTCTCCTTCTTCTTATTCTTCTTCTTCTTTTTCTTCTTCTTCTTCTTCTTCTTCTTCTTCTTCTTCTTCTTCTTCTCCTTCTTCTTCTTCTTCTTCTTCTTCTTCTTCTTCTTCTCTTCTTCTTCTTCTTCTTCTTCTTTTTCTTCTTCTTCTTCTTCTTCTTCTTCTTCTTCTTCTTCTTCTTCTTCTTCTTCTTCTTCTTCTTCTTCTTCTTCTTCTTCTTCTTAGAATTGTTTTGATTTTCTCATTTCTATAATAATTGGAAATGTTTTTCCTTGACGAAATTAAACATTCCTAAATAATTCAAAATAGATGAAACTGTACACTATTTTCTCTTTGTTTTATTTTGTGTCCAATTTTCTAGTTCTTCGAAACTTAATTTAAACGTGACTATGACAATGACTACGAGTACGCCCCGTTTCGGAAAGCCAATTTTCTGACTCCAGCTGTTTAAAGTCTAGAACTTAGCCAAATCCCGATCTCGGAAACCGGCTGTAAATGAATTAATCCAGAAATCCATACATGAAAATTGTTTAGATATTCAATGTTTATCAATGATTTCACTTGAACATTGTTTCAAATTAATGAATTTAAAACTCGTATTCATCCAGAGAACTCCTGCCATTGAAAATACAGTTCATGAGGAGTTCATGAATACTTCCTACTCCCCTCATCACCAGGGACTGATTGAGTTTCCCAATGATACCTGTGACCCGGCTTCGAGTTCATTTAAAGATAACATGTGAATTTCCTCGGGTTGTTTACGTTACAACAGGCCAATTAGGGGATGATTCCATGTAGGCTTTGTTATCTCTGGTAAGCCTGTCCCATATGTTTCATAACAACAAAAATACAGAGTTTTGCCAGATTGTATGTTGCGTTTGCTAACGATCGTGATCGGTTCAGTAAATCAATGTTAAGGATGTGATGTATTCCTTCAGTTGCGAAAAAAAGTAAAAGTAAATTCGTATGGCTTTTGTTGGTGGGGAGTCCCTTGCGGGAAGGTCCCACCTCCTGAATATATAATTTGAGCCGTCAATGGGCCTTACGACTGTCATACTTCAGGTTGCGAAAAAATCGTGTTTTATGTCTTCAAGAATAGCGGAAATTCAAAGGATCTATATGGCAATTTTCAATCCTCAAATAGAACTTTTGAGAAGTCAATCGGGGATTTGTCGAACTTATGGAAACGACAAAACTCATTTCTTGGTTCATCAGGAACTGCGATGTAAACACTTGTTATTTTCCTATACTTGTAACTTGGTAGACCAGCATTTAGTATCTGAATCGTTTTGATACTGATTGTTTAGTACCTAATACTTTACTTCATGACTTCTCCCAATTTCTTATTGAGCACACTATTTCAACATTTATATTTGCTATCAAAGAATTTCAAAACTGATGAAAATAGGTATTTTTATCAGGTCCCACATGATTTGAAAGCTCTACGGTATAGACGAAAAATGCGTGTTTACTTGTTTAAACATCATCAAACTTGTAAACAAAACCGTTATCGAGAAACATACTCGATTAGTTGCATCTTTTTTACCCCTTCAGTGATTAGAGAACCTTCGCGGTCACAATGGACCTGTATTCATAACATTTGAAATTTTTTGTTGGAAATGTTGATTCTCCAAGTTGAATACAACGTGACATGGTGTGTACAGATATGCGCGCCGCGAACATGAACAATTACTTTTAATCAGCTGACTATATGTGTATTTTTACAGAAACGGTAAGATACAGATATAAAAAGCTTGACATCAGCTGATTAAAAGTGAATTGCTCATGTTCGCGGCGCGTATATCTGTACATACCTAAAGAGTTACAGTCAGCATGACGGAATATCAAGTAAGAATCAGAAGCAATATATTTTGTGCTTTTCCGAAAGTAAGTCTTCTCTGATTAGTTCTCGTGGGATTCAATCGCAATTAAAATTTTACTGGCTTTTGTGCAACCGGCAATATGAAATATAATAATATTGATGAGAGTTTGCCAACATACCCCAATGTAATCACTCCAATTTTGACGATATTCGAATTTTGAGACCAATTAGATTATATCAGAACAAGTTTGCTTATTGATCCTGTCACTAATCTTTGGATAGGTCATTAACCTCGAAGTCCTTGTACTATTAGACTACCACTAACCATCTCATTCCAAAATCATACTACCAAAATCACCCCTTCTAACAAGATCTCTGTGGATCCGATTAGGTAATACTGTAATGATAATTCTGTAACCGGTATTGCGTAACGTAACTGTTACAATTACATTTTTCGGGAACGATTATTATGCAATGCATTTAAGCTTCCCTGGAATAATTACAGTTAAGATTTGAGATAACTGTTAAGAATCACAGTTAATTAGTAAGACGATGCCAGATAATGTTGAGAGTTCATTTAGCAGTTTTGACTTGTGATCAATCTCTACGATTTTATGTAATATTTCATCAATTATCTTGTGATGTAATGATGTTCCCTGGGAAACAGGAAAACATTGTTCTGAGAAGATGAGGAAACATATTTCGGGAAATCATTAATAATTATTCCTACTCGATCCTTACTGTCGTTCTCATTCTGCTTCTCTGTCACACTTCAGATACGAATCGAAGAAGTCACGAGACATTTTCTCGTTAACTCTCTCCTTAGCAGGGATGATCTCTCGTTGAATCCCCTCATTATAGAATCATTTGCTAATGAGGATTTTTGAGAGGGACGACTCAAGAGGATTATGACTTGTCGATGGAATTTAAATCCTTTTTTCTCAGATTTCAATGAATAATTGTGTATTAATGAATTATTTATAACTCTCAAAAATTATGTGACACTTCTTGTTTCTCCATCTTACTTACTTCATGCTAATTTAGTTCAAAGGTTCACTTAAACCACCCCATTACACAGTCTTCTATAACATAATTCGTAATTGCACCGCGCTCTATTGAAAATGAATCGAATTCGGCTTGATTGAATTCCATACTTGTACAAAATAGCTGTAAAAGAAAGTATCAGGAATGATAGAGAACAAAAATAAGTAAAGAATGATTTTATAATATAATAAAGGAGAGAATAATATCAAACGAAAATCCAAATTAAATGCTGTAAATCACCCCGAAGACTTCTGCTTCTTCAAATAACTGTACACATACGTGTACAAAATAACTGTAAAAGAAAGTATCAGGAGTGATAGAGAACAAAAATAAGTAAAAAATGATTTTATAATATAATAAAGGAGAGAATAATATCAAACGAAAATCCAAATTAAATGCTGTAAATCACCCCGAAGACTTCTGCTTCTTCAAATAACTGTACACATACGTGTACAAAATAACTGTAAAAGAAAGTATCAGGAGTGATAGAGAACAAAAATAAGTAAAAAATGATTTTATAATATAATAAAGGAGAGAATAATATCAAACGAAAATCCAAATTAAATGCTGTAAATCACCCCGAAGACTTCTGCTACTACAAATAATTTGTATTTTCATTTAATAATAATTATCAACTCATTAGCATTTGAATAATTGCAATATCTCAGTAATTTTCATTGTGAAGGAGATAATTGGCTTAATACGTACGGGATAGGAAATTCACGAATGACGCATCATCTCGTCTGAACTCCTCGACTTGAAATTTTGCATAAAGATTCCTAATTTACCGTGGGTGGTTATAGGCCATCTTTAAGTTCTTCAAGATTTCAGTAGGTCAAGTTTTCAGTTTGTCCAGTTTTAAATTAGACCTTGAGGAGCACGGGTTACCTGCTAGTATAAAATAAAAGTGGGAGGATAAATATTCAAATAAGTGCGTTTTAGTAGTGGGAAGGATAAAAACAGTAGTTTGGATTCATCCTTCTGTTATTACCTACATAATTTAGGAGTGAAATGGAATTATCTGGGAGTGTAAAAATCAATAATTGATTAATTATTTATTATTGATTCGTACAATAAGTATATCATCAAAATTATAGGGAGAGAAAAAATAAGGAAACCTTGTGATATTCCTCTCCCAAATTATTAGATAAGGTTACTAAAGTTTAATTTGTTAAAATAGGTTTTATTTAGATAAGGTTTCAATTCAAAGGAAACTAGAGATGTAACTCTGAAGGGGAGTGTAAAACATTAATAATATTAATTAATTCAAAGGAAACTAGAGATGTAACTCTGAAGAATGAGTGTACAAGTACACAGAAACTTGAATAATAGGGAATGAGAGAGAGAGAATGAATAGAATAAAAGATAGAGTGAAAGGGTGAATAGAAATGTGTGAATTTTAGCAGAGTGGATTTACACAGACACGTCCCATCTGCTGTCACGGAGATTCACTTGAATCTGTCAGCATAGGTTAGATTGGTAGCTTTGATGATGTTTGGAACGGTTGATGTCAGTAGTGAAGTGGACCCTACTGTGTGCATGCACACAATACATCTTGCCGCCTTTGCATGGGGTGGGGGGTGGGGTGAAGGTGGGGGGCAGATTCAGTGAAATGTATCCAGTAAATTTGCAAAATGTATTTGCTTGCATCCAGCACCTGTCATTAGATTGACAATAACCGACAACCCTTGCGTCCTTTTAATCTATCTGCTGCTCTCGTCGGTTTCCTCCTCCTACTCCTCCTCCTCCTCCTCCTCCTCCTCTCCTCCTCCTCCTCCTCCTCTCCTCCTCCTCCTCCTCCTAATCCTCCTCCTCCTCCTCCTAATCCTCCTCCTCCTCCTTCTCCTCCTCCTCCACCTCTCCTCCTCCTCTCCTCCTCCTAATCCTCCTCCTCCTTCTCCTCCTCCTCCACCTCCTCCTCCTCCTCCTCCTCCTAATCCTCCTCCTCCTTCTTCTTCTTCTCCTTCTCCTCTCACATTTGGTAGAGAGTTAGTGGGAAGGATATTTTTAATATTCTTTCCGTTCATTGATATGAACTTTCCTTTCTTTTCATTGATATGTCCAAAGCTCCGCCAATTTATGTAGATGCATAACAATATAATTATTATCTATAGTTATTATATAGAATTGCTTTTAATATCATATACAGTTCAATAATTATTTTCTTAGTCTATATTATGTAAATTCATCTATAATTTTGCTGTATTGTAAGCTATTGTATATATAAGTGTATAAGCCAGTATATATTGTGATCTACATAAAGTACTCAATCAATCAATCAATCACCCATTTCTCCTCCTCCTCCTTCTCATCCTCCTCCTCCTTCTCCTCCTCCTAATCCTTCTTCTCCTCTTACTACTCCTCCTCCTCCTCCTTATCCTTCTTCTCCACCTAATCCTCCACCTTCTTTTCCTTCTCCTCTTACTACTCCTCCTCTTCCTCCTTCTCCTCCTTCTTCTCCTCATTCTTCTCCACCCCCTTCTTATCCTCTTTAACTTCCTCCTACTCCTCCACCGCTTCCTCTTCGTCTTCCTCCTTCTCTTCGTTTCCCTCATTTTTCTTTATCACTTTTTACTCATCCTTCCTTCCCTGTCTCGTCATTCCTATCTTTCTTCTTCTCTTAATCTATATTTATCCTACTCCTCTTCTCTTCTACTATATTTTCTCCTCCTCCTTCTTCTCCTCATCTTCCTCTACTCCACGTCACCATCATCCTCTAACTCATCTCATCTTCATCATCATTCTCCTTCTTCTCACGTTACTTCTCTGTCTCCTTCCACATCTCTCCTCCCTCTTTTCCTCCCTTTATTTCCACCCACCTCTTCACCCACAACAATTTCTCTAGTTCTGTTGAACCACTGCGATGGACGTTAATCTGCAACTGAATTTCATCTCATATCCATGCAATAACAACGTTCATCACTTGAACACAATGTGATTTCAAAAATAGTTATGCATTTTCTCAGAAACGGGTGTGCTGTTGACAATTTTGAATTAGCTGTCATTTCCCTACTTACATTTCAGACTCTTTAAGGATTGTTACATAGGATCATTTATTTATGTATTGTTACATAGGAAAAATGAAGGCGATAAAGGATGAGTCACTTTCTTTGTTGTGGTGGATATTGTCCGTTTATTCAATATGGATGGGACAGTTCATGTGGGATAGATCTTCAAAAAAATCCAAACTCACCTAAAATCTGTTTTACCTATTTTTAATATGGAATAGGATGAATAATATTCACACTGGATGAATTCCATCAACTCTATTAATATGTTTGTTTGAATCGTCAATTAATTTTCTTACAACATTATTATTTTTCATACACCTACATGCATTTGTGGATGCGATATGCACCTGAAGGTGCGTACAGACTTATGAGCCACGAAGAAGTAAGTGGATTTCACTTTTCATTAGCTGATGCTATGCTTTGTTACTGTTTCTGTACAAATACAGATATAATTGACCGAGCGAAGTGAAGTCTAAGATTCAAGTCGACGGTTTTGTATTTCTCTTTATGTTTATATGTTCCGCATTTACAGCGAAACGCAGCAATAGATTTTCATGAAATTTTACAGGTATATTCCTTTTTGAATTTCGCGTTGACGTATACATACGGTTTTTTTGAAATTTTGCATTTTAAGGATAATACGAAAGGAAAAGTAGTCTCCTTTGAACGACAATATTACCGTAAAAATCAGACTTTAGAATTATTATCATAAATCAGCTGTCTAGTGGACTATAATACTACCCGTCCAAAAACATCGAACATTTTGAAAATGTATCTTTCCATCAACGTTAGTAGACAGTTGACTATAATTTACTACCCGTTCAAAAACATGGAACATCTTGAAAATGTATCTTTCCATCAACGTTAGTAGACAGTTGACTATAATTTACTACCCGTTCAAAAACATGGAACATCTAGAAAATGTATTTTTCCATCAACGTTAGTAGACAGTTGACTATAATACTACCCGTTCAAAAACATGGAACATCTTTAAAATGTATCTTTCCATCAACGTTGTAAACAGTTGCAGCCAGACCTGATAACAGCGCTCACACTCACATTCCGGGACGACACGGCACGGTACGATAGGACAGAAAGCTCTATGTTTATTTAGGATTTTTTCTAGACATTTAAAATTGATAAATTAGTTATTATCAATTTCTGAGAAAACATAACAACAGGTCAATGTAACTTACTGAGCGCGAGGTCTACTGTTCACATAACTACTAGTAATAATAGCATCAGCTGATGAAAAGTGAAATCTGTAAGCACCTTTGCGTGTCAAATTTTCTTCTCAGAGGAAAAATTTATTATCAACTGATGTTATTTCTACTTCTGTTCCTCAATTCGAATCGATCATAATCATCTCTCCAATTATTCAAGCACAAGTCTAGGAATCGTGAAGGTATCATACTCAACCCCACTTTTTCTCCCCACTTTATCAGTTTCACAGCTTTGGAGGTGGAAAATCAACTTATATGTGTATATTTACTTTTGGTCTCAATTATTCATTCTTTTATTAGGTCGAAAACATTACAATATTGGAAAGAAAAAGCACACGCTGGCGTAATAGTACTTTACGTCACAAGTCCGGTAACGATAATTTACCACATAAGTATGATTGTTTTTGCCCGAAACGTAGTTGAGGGCAGAATTATCATAAGAATGCGGTAAATACGTTACCGTGCAAGTTACGTACAATATTTTTTGTCATACTTATCTGAGAAAGAATAATATTGCTGAGAAACAGAAACCATTACCTGCTGCTGCTCGAGCTACTGCATTCTATAAATATGACCTAGCCCGTAGCGCCTAGTTCATAACAGACAGACCCTTCGAGCTCAAATAAAATAATAAAGGCCTGAATAATTATAAGATTTCAGATGAGTTCTTATAACTTTCAACTCCTTAAATGAGTTCTTTAATTATTTGAGTTGGTATATTAATTACTCAGATGTTATTGGGACTCAGTAGAGTCCTAACATACTCGAACATAATTATGATCTCTTTACAGTTTAGTATGCTGTAATGAAAATCACATGTTTTCTTTTACTGCAAACAGCTGTTTACCGGCTTGATTTAATGCATGGAAAACAGCTGCAATTGAGTAAGTATGACAAAAATAATCATCTGACGTTGCTTTAACTTCTGTTCCTCAATTCAAATCGATCATATCCATCTCTCCCATAATACAAGCACAAGTCTATGAATCGTGAAGGTATCATTCTCAACCCCACTTTTTCTCCCCACTTTCTCAATTTCACAGCTTTGGAGGTGGAAAAACAACTTTCTATATGGGTTTACTTACTTTTGTTATCAATATTATTAATTCTTTTATTGGATGAAATTACAATATTGGAAACAAAAAGTACACGCTAGCCTAAAACTTCTCTCCTTCCTGAATTCAGTTCATTCAATTGTCGAAACCGGGGTTTTCTTCACCAAAAATAAATTTCCACTTTTTACAAGACAGAATAACTAATAGCAGGAAAAGATAGAACAAGAGATTCTATCTTTTCTCAATGCTAATAGCCTACATAATATAGAATAACTAATAACGGATTTAGAAACGGGATTTAACTCTTCCACTTGATTCTCCTCTTCTACAACATGACCTGACTAAAATTTCAAGGTATTTGAACCCTTTGAGCAGACTGCAGTCCCGTAAAAAGGGATGAAAACCTTTTAAAGGGCAACTAACCGTTAACCCAATTACTTCCACATAATCTTTCCATTCCAATTCAAGCCCTTTTATTTCACTACTTAAATTTCGGATTGACTAAGCTCAGATTAGGTGGCACCAAGAAGCAAGCACCTACTCCCAGAATTTAACGCTGATTAAATGGAATTTAGTCTTAGATACGTTAGGCAGTAACTTTCTAGAACTAGAAACCCCGAATTTACTGAACATATCCAAAAGTATGAGAGTGGATTTTTGCTAATGTGAACCTCAAATTCAATGAGCATATTAATGCTCAATTGGACAATGACTTGCATGAGACATTCTCAAGCTGCTAGTTTCCTATTGGTGTGGAGGTAAAATGGCGACTAATCAACCCGTTGACCAATCAGAGAGCACCTTGGTTTTTGAGGCGTGGACTACTAATCCAGCCACTCCTAAATCAAATTCATGTTATTGGAATTATTCTAAGATCTAAGGCCTTTAATTAATGTAACAGAGATCAATATTGTTCTCAATTTAACCATCTTAGGGCCGTTTGCACAGTATCAGTTTAAAACTAAACTCCATTTTAAACTGGATTGAATCCATATTTATTTATTTTTCAAATCAAATAATTTTTTCCGCCATTTAAAAAAACAATCACAAACAAAGAGCAAATCAAATATGATGAACAATAAATTTAAACAAAATACAAGTGTTAACTTAAAAATAAGAAAATAATAATACAAAATCATAAATATCTCTTTACGTATGTATATATAACTTGCGTGTTATATATGGCATCACCAGCAAAAGAATAAACTTTGCCCGCTTCAAGTCTCGTTCATTATAATGTGATTTATTTTTAGTTCAATCCACCAGCTGATTGAATTCAGTTTAAGCTTTGACTGTGCAAACGGCCCTTAAACAGTAAATTTCTCTACAATTCTCAAAAGTCGTTTATTAATGACGTAACAGAGGTGAATAGTGTATTAGATCTTACCATCTTAAACAGTAGATTTCCCTACAATATCAGTTTCAAGTGGTCTTCACATCAAGTTACCGATGTAATCACCGTTAACTTAACCAGCGTCAAACAACGATAACATATCGTCCGTTTATTCGACCCTCGAGCTTTGTTGTCATATTTCAAACAGGACAATCTAATTTACTAGCTCTTTATTGAATTTCATTCCAGCCAGAAGTATCTACTGTTTCCAGTAATATAGTGAGACTAACTCTAAAATGTCGGCATTACTGGTGAATAAATACGATGCTTCCCATGCTGAGTGAAACTCACTAGGGTTACCCTATGCAAATCTGTCACGCTAGCCTACTATAAAGTGACCCCTTCCTATTGAACTCTAAACTCGGTACAACTGAGCTTAAAATGTCAGGTTGCAATTGGATTAATTACTCTCACCACGGTGCATGTCATTATTCTTCAACGTTCCAATTTAGTTTTTGCTACTAGAGACGAAAAAAACGAACCACGACTTTCGTCAGAGAGTTGAAATTCTTCTTGAATCCACACTGAATGATTCTGAACTGTGGTTCACTTCATACTGTCAGCATTAATTGAATGGGAAGCATTGATGCTAGAATTGAGGAATACTGACAGTTTGTAGTGAGCTTCAGTATAGTTGGTGACTTTTACCTTTTCGCTAAATAAATGAAAGCAGTGGAATTCAATGCAAATAAACTGAAGCCGCAGCTAGTAAATTAACGGAGCGCGCTGAATTCTGGCGAAAAAATACACTGAAAAGGGAAACATGAATGAAAAAATTCTCTCGGCTACAGATGTCGGGGAAATTTTCAAAACGTTTTCAAACGGTCGTGGCGGTTTTTGTGATATGAAGTCAACCGTTTTGTTGGAGTCGGTTGATGGAAGAGTGTCAAGTATTATTAAATATTTTTTTTCCTGTACAAAAATTACGCTCGTGTTGGATTTTTTCGAAAGAAGGAATAAATTGTTGTAATGTGGAACAGTTGTGCGGGAATTTGTAGTGTTCTGAGTGGAAATTAAATTCGAGTTCATTCGGTTGAAGTGTTGAAGTATATGGTTGTTCAAGTTTATTCATAATTATTGTTGAAGTGTTCTGGTTATTGGAGTTTGAAATTGTTGACTATTTTTTAGAGTGACTATCAGTATATGAGCAATATATTCACGATTGAACATTGAAGATTGAAGCTGGTTGGAATTGAATTGATTTATTCAGAATTTCAGATGTACAGTTTGGAAACCACATCATGTAAATGCCCTCAATCTCACTTTTATCAACAGGTACGAATAGTTTTTGAAATGCTTTGAAAATAACTTTTCTTCTTAGAAAAGTATAATATAGTAAGGCTAGGTGCACACCAGTTAGTCAAGACAAGACAAGACACGTTTAGTCACAATACTTCACATAGCTGCTTATGACGCAACTCACACTGATTAGTCATTGCAATTAGACATGTCTTCATAAGCAACTATGTGAAGTATTGTGACTGAACGTGTCTGATCATGTCTTGTCTTGTCTTGACTAACTGTTGTGCGCCTAGCCTTATACTCAACTGTTTAATGCTCAAAAAGCTACTGAATCAGTTGTCTCTTTTCCAAGTCCAACTTATGAGAAATTACAATCAATCACAATTAAAAATTGTTTTGTACAGTATTAGCGTAATATTCAACAGGGGGATAATGAGTTTGGAGTTTTTAATTGAAGACGAATCATATTTTGGAAATAAAAAGACAAAAACTGGAAAGTTTTAGAGTTAGTTTTCAATGGAAGATGAATTATAATTAGGAAATAAAAAGAGAATAGAACTGAAAAGTTTTGGAGTTTTTAATGGAAGACGAATTAAATTTTGAAAATAAAAACGACAACAACTGATTAGTTTTGGAGATTTTTAAGGAAGACGAATAATATTTTGAAAATAAAAACGACAACAACTGATTACGGTACTCAATTAGGTGAATTCTATGCGAGATTGGATCCTCCCGGGAATGTAGAAGCCGAGCTTTCAACAGTCATTCATAACCAACACTAATGATGACAGCAAAACCCAACGGGAATTGCATTAATTATTACTGAGGCTTATCAACGAAACAACGCTTAGAACGGACTAAACAAACTTACAGTATTTTAAAGCCCCAATGGTATCATCTTGCATATTCAATCAATAGAGCTCCATGTAACGCGTGGGATATTGTTCACAATAACTTCAAAGTCCACAATATCAATTAATTATTGCGATTTATCGGCTAACAAGGGATGGCTATTGATTTTAACAACGTGTGTTGTTTTGATTGGGTGTGGGAACTCTCTGTAGGCTCAGATGATAAAGAGAGTATTCTCTTTAGTGATGAAGTTGAAGCATAATAATAAACTTGATTGAATCTGTTTGTATTGTAATAACCCATATAGTGAGTCCACGTTATAATAGCAGTGGAGAAAGACAAGAGATAATTACCACAATATCAAGTACACAAAAAAAAATTCAATTGTTTTTTCAAGTAAGAAACGGTTAATCAGAATATTGAATTTTGAGTTTCCTCCCCTATAAAGAATGGAAACAACTTGATATTTCGAAAACCACTGATTCATTAAAATAATTTAGGATACTAGTTTCAGTTCTCATACTATAACCGATCTCTTGTAAAATTAAAGCTTAAACAATAAGCAGCAGAATACTATTTACAATATATGAGTAAGCCCTACGATTGGCCATTAACTGTCGACCAATGAAGGTTGAGCTCCACTGTTATTGGTCGAGACAAGACACGCCCAAGTACTCCAAATATGGTCATTGGAAAAGTTAAACAACAATCAATGAAAAGAAACTTAGTGACTAGAAGAACGAAATAGATAATATGACACAAAATGGAAGAATATACTATTTGAAAACCAATCATTGAATACTAGAATACAAAACTACAACAAAAAACGAAGGTAGTAAAAATTATATAAAGGGAGAAGACAAGGTCAAATTCGAAAGTTAATTAAAAAGAAGGGGTAATTGTAATATTAATCTGAGATTAAACTGAATAAGTAGCTAATATGAGTCTGTACTGGCTAAAATGAGTCTGTTCATTTAAACTATAATTTATTTAGTATTATCTAGTATTTATTTTTTATTTTATTTTATTTTATTTATTCATTTACAATGGAGACAACGGGTTCCCCAAACATGTCTCCTTTACAAGAAAATGCAAAATCTTAAAATTAATATATAGAAACTTATAAAAAATCATAAAAAGAAATAAGGTACAAATGGTAATAGTTATCCTATTACATATGGTAATAAGGTACAAAATGATAATATGGAAAAATACAATAATTTAAAAAAAAAATAATATGAAAAGATGAGATGAATACAAAGCATCGAAAATATAAATTCTAATAACACAAGTATTAAAAGAATGAAATAACCAAAAATATAACTTATTAATGAGTTCCAAGTCCCAAAACATATGCACACCCACACATACATGAAAAAATGATCGATGTAGACCAGATCACAATATCAATGCTCAGACCAGACCATTGTATAGAGCTTTTCGGAATCTAGCGCGAGAGAACCAGAAGAGATCTAGGTGCCGGACAAACTATTGTAGCTTCTCTGAATTCTGTTGAGAGGAGAATTGTAATTTCTAAGTGTTCTGGAACGAGGAACCAGAAAAGAAAATTCAGATCGACGAGCCACAGGTGAGATATAAAATTCATTTAGATAGCAAGTATGATGAATCAATTTCATTATTTAAGAGATCAAAAAGAAAAATAAGTGCTCTAACATCACGCCTAACTTTTAATGATGTAATATGGAATAAAGTTCTCAGTGACTCTGTTGGGAAATCAAACGGACAAAAACGATTAAATTTCTTATAGAACATGATTCTTAAAAACTTATTTTGAAGCCGTTCTAGAACATTTATTCTATCCATATGATATGGATTCCATATCTCTGAGGCATATTCTAGCAAGCTTCTCACTAGTGACTTATAAATCAGAATCAAAGGCTCTACGACTTGACAAAGGCTCTATTTTACACGACATCAAAAAAGATTTTGTGTAAAGTACATCAAACAAGTGTTTTAATCCGTCGCAGCTCCGTATGGATCAAGAAACCATCACATTTATTTAACATTGGTGTTGGTATCCTTGTCTATCATTTGACAAAGCAGATGGTGCTATGCTTTTCTAGCACCGCAACGTAGTCAGATCGTTTTTTAACAGTGTGGGAATACAATTAATCAACAAAATATTTAATCTAAATTATGAAAATTTATTATTGAATCATTGAAGAATATATTTTCTTGATGAATAAAGCATAATTGATTATTTTGAGCAACAATGCACAGTTGATATTACATCAAATATACCAGTATCAACCAATGTACCTAGAATAATGTATTCTAGGTACCTTGGTATCAACTATCCTCTATAGAAAACAGTGACAAGGCAGAGAATCGGCAACGCTGTCCTCCTATCTTTCTCCACTGCCATTATAACGTGAACCTCTCTCTACCACAGAGCTCTTGTGCGAATCAGTTGTTACGAGACGGTGACCCTTGTCAGCTTGTCACTACTGTTCATGAGAAACTGAGGCATGTAAGTTGCAAGAATTTTGTCATGCAACTCATACTCTTCAAGATTGTAGAAGTGGACCGAAACTTTTTTCATCATAGCTCTAGGCGACCCCATCCCCTACCACATTTCTGTCCCACCAGAAAATCGCCCAAATGTCTCCACAAACTTGATAACTTACTGGACTCGAGGTCCCGAAAGCTACATTGTGCTCGTAGTGATATTTTTCCATTAAACTGGAACTAGATTAGGAAATTCAGTAGCTTTATGGAATTGTGAGTGGGATTTTGCAGCTATTCTAGTAAAGACTAGGAGTCTAATTAAGAACTTGACAAACTGAAAACTTGAAGAATTGAAATAGGCCTATAACCATCCTAGTGGAATTATATGAATATAAATGTGTTACCTCGTGGTAAATTAGGAATCTATATGCAGAATTTCAAGTTGATCAGTTGAGTAGTTTAGACGTGATGATGCGTCATTCGTGAATTTCCTATCCCGTACGTGTATAAGCCAATTCTTTCCTAATTTTTATTATATGAATAATGCGTTTTGACAGTCATTTAACAACAGTTACAAATAACTTGTTATAAACGGTGCTTACATTGTTCAAGGAGTCTTCAGACTTTATTTCATCCAGTCAAAATGGTCAATGGTTCCAGTTTTAATGAAATAAAAGATTACATCCGAAATTCTTTCCATCCATAGTCTTCTCAAGTCTTGGAATAATATAATCTTCCATTCAAAAAATTATGAAATTGAAGTAATGGCCAATTCAATTTAGTCTATTTCCTCTTCAATGACACAATACAAGAATTACTCATACAGAGAATTAATATTCCATTCATGGGCTATTATAGCTATAGTGAGAAGAATTCTCACGTTGAGAGAACGAATCCGTTGAATTCTCACGTTGAGGAAGAATCCCGAAAGCTGCCATTGCTTACAAGCCGAGGGAGGAGAAGTATTGGCAGACCAAGAAAAAGGTGGCAGAATGTTTGAAGACGGAACAGGTATTAATGCTTACCCCTGTAACAAGACGACGAAGACGAGTCGAATAAGAGTCAAAAGAATCAAAGAATCAAAACAAGACGAAGACGAATAAGAGTCTGAAAATAGTATATGAAATACCAGATGAAAATTCATTTTACTCATTACATGAATTCTCATACTTCATTCGACCATTTAGAGAGTGATTCACTCAGTGGTCGCCCTGATAATCTATCGCTTGGATAAGTTGAGAATCATGCGCGTGCTACTCCTGTTGGAAGGGTGACCGTTTGACTGACCTAGAGCTCATGTGTTCATCACCCTCAACGGCCTCAACAAAAAATGTATTGTAGATGTTTATTTATATTTCACTCTGTAGCCTTCTATTGATCATATTTGGCATTCTACTTGATAGTGTGACTAAAATCTCCACTCAGCACTCAGCTGTGTTGAGTATCATTCTTGGAAATGAATTGAATTCATTATTTTGATATATATATATAAATAAATTGAAGCATTTAACTCCTGTGGGTTGTATAAGAATTTCCAAAATATATCCTCTATCAGTTTACATCATGCTATTATAATCAACCATAGTGAGGTCCATGTTATGATGGCAGTATATTTCATTTCATTGGTGTTGCTATCTTTGTCTATCACTCGACAAAGCAAATAGGGTTTTGATTGTCTATCCTTTTCAACCTCCACAAATTTCCCAAATAGTTTTTAACTGTATAAAGAAATGATTAACAAAATATTTAATCACAATAATGAGAGTTTATCATGAAAATTTATATTGAAAAAAATATTTTCTCCATGGATCAAATATGATTGATTATTTTAAACAAGAATGAACAGTTGATATTACATCAAATATACCGGTATCAGATATCCTTTATAGAAGACAGAGAATCAGCTACGCTGTTCTCATATCTTTCTCCACTGTCATTAAAACGTGGACCTCATTACAGTCTATTGAAACTCTAGTTCCGATCCTAAAGCATTATTTGATACAAATCAAATTAATCGTAAATTTGATTCAACAAAACAAAATAAAGGAGCCAGGATACATTATTATCTAGATTTATTTCCAACTCACTGTGTGCAAAGCTGGTTAAATTTCAATTTTCTGCCTTTGTTAACAGCTGAAGCGTGCTTGTGAGAGCACGGCACGACTAGTTGGGAAACTGCTCGCGTTTCTTGAATGAAGTTCGGACGATCACTGAAACTGATCTCTGAGGAAAACTGAATCATGGGTCAGCTCCATACGGCGCAGAAGCGATGTTACAGGTGTCTGCAGACTGTACGCAGACTCAGCATCACACGTGCGAGGTGACTTTATTCTTTATTGATTCATACATAAGTACATCATGAGTACATCTTTGTACTTGTACAGAGATTATACCTAGTTGGAGTGTGACGAGCTGATGGCGAGATGGACTTCTGTTTGAAGGTTTGTTACAAAAAATATAATGTCTGAAGTTTGGATACTGACAATTAAATACATACTCATCGAATTTGAATAATACAGTAATCAATATTATAAATCTAATATGGAAAATACATCAATAATAAGTACATGAAGTGAAGAACAAAATACAATTTCATACAGTCAGCTACCTTATTCTCCGTTCCTTTCACAAATTCCCACTGAATATTATAGGGAGCTAATATAAGCGACCAACGAGTTAGTCTCCCTGTAGGTAATTTACATGACCTGAGAAATGTAATTGCCTTGTGATCAGTGCGTACAATCAATTCATTCCCTAGTATATACTGTCTGAATTTAATACACTGAAACACCACGCTGTATAACTCCTTTTCTGTTGCACTGTAGTTTATCTCCTGTTGCAACTTCATCCCCATCTTTGTTTATCTGTGATAAAACACCAGCGACTGCAAATCCACTTGCATCACACGTGATTATAAACTTTGAATTGAAATTAGGGTGCTTCAAGACGACACTTTCTAAAAATTTCTCAGACTATCAGGTCAATGAAATGAGTTTTTGCTGGTGTGAAGTACACTAAGGTTGAGTGGTTGAGTAGTACACTAAGGTTGAAGTACAAAGGTTGAGTGGTTCTGAAAAGGCTACATCGCGACCATGGACTATCAGTTCTCAGCTCCGCCTAATATAGTTTATTTTGATAACATTATCACATACTTGAGTATTTCTTTGAGTAATGAAAATATCTGATGTTGAGAGATGCATGGACCTATCCTGAACTCATTTTTGAATATTGAAGAGCATCAAGACAATTTCCTGTCTTGTGTTCTACTCCAAATAAGACTCGAGATCTTATAGAAAGATTCCGATCATTTGGCCAGATTGCCTTAAAGAGAGATTCTCATCATTCGCTCAAAATTGGAATGAATTTCTTGGAAATACAGTAGTTTGAGTTTTCATCATGAACTTCCGAGTTGGGAAACTCAAAAATGTCAAATTCAGACTTTTCTTTCACTCGACATGAAATTGAAAGCCTCTTGGAAAACTTATTTTCATCCTCCGTTTTTCACTCAATCAAGTTTTACTCTAGAAGTAGGTTGAAGATGGAATACATTTATTCTTAATTATCCAATTATTATCTATTATAGGAGATAGTAGATATCAGTACTCACGTTTCTCTTTTGATAATGTATAGTGCATCAGGATGAATCGTGTGAATATAATTCACCGGTGAAATATTTTGAAGCTCCTAACTGTTAATAATACTCTATTTTGAAAACACAAATTTCACTCAGTTTCAATAAAGATGATAGTTTTGCCATGTTGTTTTAGCATCTTCGTACATGACAACAAATGAAGAGCAATTCATTATCCTTAAATATGATTACATCTCAAAAAATGATTATCGTCATTTAAAAAAATGATTATCGTCATTTGAATAAATTATTATCGTCACCTCAAAAAATGATTACTAACCCATGAAGTGTTGCCATCTGTAGCAGTATACAAAATCAGAGTACAGTAAGTGCGAGGACCAATAGGAGGAAGCGTTGTGAAGGGGCAATGCCAGCCAATCAGAAGGCATTTAGCCAGGAGTCTCTTCTCATTGGTCGAAATCTATCTACTAGTTCTCCTGTCTTTGAACATAATATCAACACAGCATGTACTTATTTTTCTGTTATTTTATTGTTACATTCTCCTAGTGAGTCTATATTTATTTTCATATTCACTTCATATTCCTATTTTCAATATCTTTGCTCTCAAATCAAGTCAAAATTTTATTCAGAATTCAAATAATTGAGGGTCCTGCCAAACCTCAAGTTTTTTCGGCGGATGCCCAGTTACAGAAAAAGAAGTTGAATAAACTTAGACAAAATAAATATGGCACTTCAAAGCTGATTTTGCTTCACATTCCAAACAATTATCAATTTTACTCTTCTCGACGTCATCTCATTCTCATATCATCTTACCGTCTTCAACTCTGATTCTTTGATTTCAAAATTAGTGTATTATATAGTCGAATTCTCAGCTCGCCTGAAAATTGAGCTCCAATAGAGCTCCAATAGAGCTTCACTCTATAGAATGGAATCTAAAATATCTGAAAGCTTCAGGTAAATTTTTATTCGTCACATAATTGTTCATTAATCTTACTGTATCTTCTAAAATATAACTCATGACTATAAACATTTAAATATACTTCCAAAATTTATTTTTTATTTAACATTTTTAGGTTTACATGAAAAATTTTTAAAAAATCTCATAAAAACTGGGTAGGCGGCCGCCTACCCAGCCTAGGCCTAGAACCGCCACTGAGGGTATGTATCATTTCCACAGTATCGCTTATGATGTTGACAGTTTGGAGTAAATCTAACTAAAGAACATATTTCAACACTGATTTTTCGGTAAAAATTGAGCCAATAAGGTTAATTAATTCATTTCTACATCAGATATAAGAATAAAAATTTATAGTAGCCTAGTCTATTTTTTAAAACCCTTTCTATCAATGTTGATATTTTACTTTGAAGCTTTCCTCTAACTCCTACCTCAATAATAGCGACCGAAACAGTTAACTACAGGTTTCATAATTTCACAAATCGTTACAAGGAAAACTAACCGTTACAGGTTCAACTAGCGTTTCCCACGTAACTGTGAACTGTATGTTCCAGGGTTGAGTATCCTGCTCACTAAACCACCCTCCATGGAAATCACGCCCAAGAGGGTTTGTCCCATTGTTCTTATCTGATACCAGGTTTAGGTTCCAGGGTTCGGGGTTCAGGGGGCCAAAGGCTAATAATATAAATTACCGCCAACACTTGTCTCTACTAATACCCTTCTCCTATTCTGTTCTCTCTCATATTTCCTTCTCTTATCTCGTGTCTCATTCTGATATTTTTATTCTCTCTCTCCCGAACCTAGTTAACCAAACAATGGACGTTGGTATCTTCTCTTCTCTCCTCTCCTCTCTCTCGTCACTCTTTCTCTTATTTTTATTCTCTCTCTCACCACTCTCTCTCTCTCTCGCTCTCCTTTCTTTCCTCTCTCATGAACCAAACAGTGGACGTTGGTCTCTTCTCTTCTCTCCTCTCCCTCTCATCTCTCTTTCTCTTATTTTTATTCTCTCTCTCTCTCTCTCTCGCTCTCCTTTCTTTCCTCTCTCATGAACCAAACAGTAAACGTTTGTCTTTTCTCTTCTCTCCTCTCCCTCTCATCACTCTTTCTCTTATTTTTTCTCTCTTTCTATCTATCTCTCTCCTCTCCTCTCTCATGAACCTAGTTAAACAAACAATGGCCATGGTCCTCATTTTCTTGCATGTAATCAGATTTTCATTCCGAAATTTATGTAGAGCAAGCAAGCATCCAAACAGAACACTGTTGTTACTTCAGTTGAATATAATTTCAAAAGAGCTGCTGAGAAATAATGTGATGGGAAGATTGTTGGGTATGATTTGGAAAAGTTTTTTCTCATTTCAAATTTATTCGTTTTCTTTCGAGTTGAAACATTTTTCCCTTACTGGTATCAGGACCTCCTAAATATTCAGGAGGTCCTGCTAGTATCTATCTCTACGGTTCAATTTATTTTCTTATTCCAATTGCTTTTAGTTTGTATCGTTAATATTCCTTTACTATTTGTTCTCTGCAATATACAGAGATCATTTGAGTAATTACATCATTTTATAACCATCTTACAATAGGCGACAACCTGAGAATTTTCTGATCATTGATTGTTGTTTATTAGTAACATCAGAGAGAACTGAGTACTCCAGAGATATTCCCTTATCTCTGGTAACATGAACAAATCAAAGACCATAATAATGACTATTTAATTACCTGAATGTTGATTATTACTTATTATATTTATTGAATCATACCTTTACCTGGACATGAATAATAAAAATAACATTACCTTTCAACACTGTAATCTCTCCTGAAATTAATTGAAAAGTTCTCAACTTTTTATTATTTTCCCCTTGTAGGCTACAAGAATTAAACCAAGAATGGTTGTACAACGCCCTTGGATTCTCTTTACTCTGAAAACAATAATTAATGTTATCGGTCTAATAATTGAGTGGCACTTACTTGAATTAATTAGTAATAGCTAAAATGATAAGGCTACTTGTAATTTAATTCAGGATTGATAAAAGAAAACACACGGACTATTTTTTTATATTTCAATACAATAGTAAAGTTGATGCTTCAATTGTTGAATTTCTAATTTCTTTCATTAACGTTTTTATAACTTACACCTTCCTCGTGAATGTCTTTATGGAATGATGAAGGACGATTATAATCAATAAAATAGGAATAATCCCTTTTTTAATAGTTTAGTGACCACTGAACGAAATAAAACCACTAAATACTATAGTGACAACTTAATCATATCCTTAGAAATGTCCAGCTCACTAGTGACCACTAAACGAAATAAAACCACTAAATACTATAGTGACCACTGAATAATATCCTTAGAAATGTCCAGCTCACTAGACTAAATTGATTTAAATTGTCGTGATAAGCCACAATAATATAGTAACTAGCTAGGTACCTTATATTAAACGTATAGGGTTATATAGAAAAATAATTTATGTCCCAAATATTTTTTGAAATGTATGAATTCAGGGCTACTCTCTTGTATTCATGAAATAGAATTATAATACCCTCTAAAATTAATAAAATAATAGAATTATTTAATTATTTTAATTATAATTTATAAGAATATAAATTGTAACTAGGTACTAGTTTCGTTGATCACACCATTGTCAGGTTATCACCGAGACTAGTAGTTACAATTTGTATTCTTGTTTTATTATTTTATTAATTTCAAAGAGTACTATAATTCTATTTTATAAATAGAAACAAATATTTTTACATGAATATAGAAACTATATCGAACCTACAATATAGAGACTATAACTCACGCGTACAATTCAAATCTCCCGCCCTTCAAAGAAAAATCAGTGTGCAGTTATTATGTTGATCTCGATGGCTATCAACTGTAGTAGGACAAAATGATAAAATAGTAATTTTATTAAAAAATTAGAATTTCTCTCAAAGATAGATAAAAATGAAATATTATCACAATTTCAAAAAGTTTATTTTTGAATGAGTTGAGTTTGCAACATTGCTCCATAATGGCGTCATCATGATCAGCTGGCTTTTGTTTTGTATTTTGAACTTGGCAAGAAAGTGAAGGTTAGTAACGTAGAGCAAGTTCTGTTTATTAAAATGAAGTGACATATTTCGTAAGTATTATTTATAATAAATGTGTAAAATAATCCTAGTTGCACTTTAGATTATCTAGGATTTTCTCTATAAATATTGTGAACAGCGAGAATAGGTAAAAGCTTAACAAAATGCTTGAGCAAACCAAAATCGACTCGTGTCAATGCTCCACATAAATAATAAAGAACTCTTCTTAATTCTATAAATTGTTTCTAATCTATTTATTCTTCACTTGTTATAGATAAAATAGAATGCCGAATTCGTTCCAATAGTTGCCTCAAATTTTGAAATCTCAAAGTTTTATAAATGTATCATAATTAACAGAGATGAAGCTGATTTTGACTAAATTTTAGCAGAGTATTTAGATACTGGTTCGTAAATTTCATTGTGATAAAACAGTGTGATCAATTATTATCCCTTGAAAATATAATTGGCCGTTGTAAATAAATTTGCATTTTGCGAGATCTTGTTCATGTTACGAGTAGGGCACGGTTTTTATTATAGTGCTAACATAACCTCTATCAAATGAGAATAAATCGTTTTAAGATCATTCAAGTTTATTGTATATTTGATTTAGATGTAAAACATTTGGAAGTTTATATTACGGAATTTAAATTTAAGAGATAGGCCTAGGCTAATGCCACAACAAAATGAAACTGAAAACATCCTTGTCCAATTTGTTGTAGATTTAAGTTTATTGCACAGTGTGAGTTGAACACTAATTATGCATTTTCATCGGTGTGAAATAATAATTTGAATATTCAATTAACGTAACTATTGTGCGGTAACGTATTACTACAACTACCATCATTAGATATAGTTATTTATTGATTTGATCCATTTATTGATCTTCCAGGTGTTGCTTTTTCAACACTGAAGGTACACCCTTGCGTTAGAACTGCATTTCTTGCATTTTCTTCTGATTCCAAGGCTCCTATTACACTAGGACTGCCATGTTCAATGTCCTGCGATGATTCTTTGACACTAGTGCTGATTTGGTATTTCTATTGTAATGAACGCATTAAGAACTAATGCCCTATGACTATCTCTGACCATTGATACCTTTCTGGTGCTTTTGAGCGTGGTGTTCTTAGCTATCACGAGTCTTCTACATTCGACCCAATATATGTCGATCTCGACCCGAATTCAGCTTCAAGAAATAACATTTTAAATTATCATATTATATTTTATAATTAGACATAGGCCGCCATTCATATGTGTCGCCGCTAACCTGTTATATTATATTTAGGCAACCTATTAAAAAAAATATAAAAATCTTGTAGTACTCTTTATTTTTTAAAAACTTTAAAATAGTTCAACTGTTTAAAGTTTTTAAAAAATAAAGGGTACTACAAGATTTTTATATTCTTTTTATTAATTTGTTAAAAAGAAGCCCATGTGAGTGAAGTGTTTTTATATTTAACCTAGGCTTTATATTATATATAGCCTATTATATTTCACTGTATCTGTTAGCGTATATTGATTTATTTTATAATAGGCTACTTTACTTGTACTTTCATATAAAATGCCCATTTTTTATGTTACAGGTGCGGTAATATGACGTGGACTGTAATTATTTTCCGTGCATCTTGATCCACATTTCGTATGAATTCAAGTGATTGCCAACCGCCTGAAATAACAGGCCCTGTGATAATTTTGCTCAGTTAAATATTTCATTTATTAGTGATCAATTCCACATATCCTCAGCATTTCTGACAGTATATTATGCTACATCTATAAATAATATCATAGTTATCATGATGGTGAATCTCCAGCTATTCTTCACATTGAGCCTCTATATTTAGTTGCATTTTTAATCGAGTTCTAGTGATGAGTGTTATAGTTTACGTTGGTGACAAGTGTTTGTGGCAAATGTTGGATTAATATTCGGCAACGATGAGTGGACCTCCTCCCTCGAGCTTGCCGACAAGTGGCAACGCCTCGTTGTCCGCCTCGTGTGAGTCACTCGTGTCGACCACCTCAATATCGAGCACGGCAAGTCGACCTTCAGGTCTGCGGCAACCCTCGAAGATCGGCCGACCTTGTCAGGGCCATGCAGCTAAGCCGCCTGTGCCGCAGTCGCCGAAAGCAAGTGAGTCGAACATGTTTTTCGAATCCCAGATTAAGGTTGTAGGCTAGGTGCACACCAATTAGTCAAGACAAGACATGATCAGACACGTTCAGTCACAATACCCCACATAGTTGCTTATGAAGACATGTCTAATTGCAATCACTAATCAGTGTGAGTTGCGTCATAAGCAACTATGTGAAGTATTGTGACTAAACGTGTCTGATCATGTCTTGTCTTGACTAACTGGTGTGCGCCTAGCGTTAGTCGCCAGTGAGTGAAACATCTTTTTTGAATGCTAGATTAAAATTCCAGTACTCGCGCCGAGTTGCACCTCTTATCCTAACGTGAGTGCTCGCGTGGGGTCTCTGGATACCCCACTCAGTATTCCAGTCACCATAATAATATAAGTCGGACTGTAGTCTGAGAGATATTACTTTTAACATGAAGAGGGGGAACCTGTTTCTCCTTGCACAGTTTGTAGCATGGACAGAGTAGTGGAGCAGTGGAGTAAGCATGCTGCGCACAATTTGATGCTGACACTAAAGTAGGGAGAATGTTGTTAGATAGTAAGAGTGATTAGTGAAGGAAAGAGTATGGGGCCTCTCTGCCTTCCAGTGAGAAGTTAGCCTGGCTTACTTTAGTTAGCGTACTTACTTACTAGTACGGCTGGGTGAAGGCTCCAGACTATGGGAGGTTCATGGTTCGACCGAGTCACCTGAATTCTCCGTCTCTTAACCTAGCGCCGCAGTGCAGGATGGTTTCTCACAGCTTGGCGTTGTTGTCATTTGAGATGGGTGTCTGGCTTGGAAGTGTTTCGGCCGCATTGCAGGATGACTGTTAACGGTTGCCGGAAGATCAACAGCTGGGGTTTTTTCGTTATTTTTCGTGATAGAGAAATTCTGATTGCAGATTCGTTCTCAGCGACCCCAAGTTTAGCCTGAAGGCTCAGAATGTCAAAAATGTTTTTAAATAATTAAAAATCATCATGAAAAGTCATTAATATGGTAGTAAACCACGTTTCTGGAAACGTTTTACTGGTGACTGGAGTTTTTATTGACACACAAAAATCAAAATAATCGTGAGAAAGAAAACTGCTGATGAACGCGAATAAGACCGCCACTCCATTGTTCTATTGTCTCGGCTGCTTGGTTGAGCCTGGCTGGAGGGATCAAATAACCGACTGGATTGATCTTTAGTCTGTCCGCTAGGCGGAACTACGCCGACCATTGCTGAGTGGAAGATGTTACTGCGGCCGCTCGCATTCCCACCAACTCTGCTATTATTTGCTGTCTCAGCGCCTAGTCCGAGTCAGACAAGCATTCAGCCTGCACTGCGGAGCTAGGTTTGGAGTAGGCCTAGCTGGGCACAGTCAAGTCTGCCTGGTGGAGTTTCGGGGTTAGCCAGTGAGAGACCAGACTATGGGAATCAGGGTACCACCGTCTCTGGCAGTGACAGGTATACGAAATTACTATATGCTTTTCAGCGTGTAGTTTCAACCGAGACTGTGGGACTTGGGTAGCGCCTCCGTCTCCGGAAGTAGCATCATAGCATGTCGAAAAACCCTATCACTGGTGCTTTTTTCCGAAACGCTCGCGTCCCCTTTTTGGCGCCTTTGTGGCGGACGTGCAAGCGACCACACTGGAGACGTATTCAATTGGGAACCACGAGTATTAATTATTCCTGGCCTGTAGACGAGTTAGAGGATACGTCCGGGCTTTGCCAGGCCCACGTACCGCCGGAACTGCACAATGCCCCGACAGAGGTGCACGGTCAATTGGGATGGTTCCACTGCAATGCAGGCTAAACTCCTCTGTGATTCTTGCCTACCGACTGGGTAGTAGTTCGCGTGTCACATCTCACGGGATATGCGAAAAGCAGGTGCCCACTTGGAGGTGTGGCGTCACGGCCAAAACCTTGTCTTCTAGTGAGAGCCGTGCTAAAAGTAATATCTCTCTTACTGTAGCTTTTTTTACGGTATATCGTCTAACAGTATTGGAATGACTTAGTGATGATTTTGAAGCTATTAACAGACTAGCTGGTAGTTGGCAGACTCGCTACGCCTCCCTTCACTTAACAGCTGTGTTTTCAAAAGTGAATTTTGATGACACTTGTTGTAAGATAATGGCGAAATTACTTGTTCAGTAATGTTGCTTATAGTTAAATAATGATATTATATTATATTGGGAGGCGAGTTAGGAGTAGTTTTTGACATGATAATAACCTATTACTATACAATAGTCAGACCCCAAAGTCGCGCACCTTTGCGTTTGAACGTTTATGACCCGGTTGCACAACAGCCGGTTAAATTTTAATCGTGATTAATTTCTGGAGAACCAATCAGAGAAGGCTTTTTCGAAAAGAGGGCTTCATTGATTGGTTCTCGTTGAATTCATCACGATTAAAATTCAACCGGCTGTTGTGAAACCGGCACTATAATTTTAAATTGACGAAATTGACGCGACCCTAGAATACTCCGAATTAGTTGATGAAACTGTACTGAGAATTTCATGATCATGCAGAATAGCTAAAGAAAAATACACACAAAAATTAACCTGGGGTAATGGAGTACCCCATGTGAGTACTGGAGAATTAAGGTTTCAGTCGTCGAAAGCCAGTGAGTAAACCATGTTTTTTGAATGCTAGATTAAGGTTCTGGTTGGTTTACTATAATGAGTGACTATGGTTTTCGATATTGAGTTAGTTTTCTATGGTAATTTTTACAGTGAGGAGTTACTTATCTATATTAAAGTAATTCAGGTAGTGAATTTTCAGCTAATAGTGAGTTATTTCTGGAACATTGGTAGCGGCTTTGGTTGAATAGGACGCATTTATGATGCTAATAAGGAATACTGTGTAATTTTCACTTTAAAGTGAATCTCTCATATGGAATCACTTCATACATTCCTTCTTACCCAATTAGTACAGAGTTTTGTTATTGTTCGAGTAGAGTATGGAAAGATGAAGATGGAAGATGAACTCCAGATATACTTCCTGGACTAGTTTGTTCTCCATCAATTATTTAAATAATTAAATGTGTACCATTGTACCAATAAATGAATGAATAAATGAACTTCGAAGAATGTAAACGCGGATAAGTCAATATTTCAAGTGGATGACTACCATAATGGATTTCCGCACCTTGGCAGTGCATGTGGTTTGAACATAGAGAATAACACGAATACATGAGAAGATACCGTCATGAAGATACTTGTCATGACTACCGTCACTGCATAAAAGATTCTTTTTCTCTGGAAATGTAGCTGAGGAAAGGAAGAGGAAGATAGAGCCAGATTTTTAAACGTGTTGAAGGAGAAGGATAGGACACATTACTGGTTAGAACAGGTTATTGAAAATAAACTACAAAGTCCTATCAATTTTTAACAAAAAATGTACAGGGTTCGATGATATTATTTCCATACAATTTTTTTGTTCAAGTTAGTTGTTCTGTCCTTTATTCCACGTTTGATTAACTACCAACATATTATTTGTATAAGTTTACCCATGTAAAAGTTAAAGTTGTGATGTTGTGAGCGATTTGGGGTGTAATTTCTTTAGCCTTTATAAAAATCTAGTATTTGATTCGAATTCTTTTCAAAATATCATTTACTATCTACTATCTTATATCATTATCTAAATAATATGATCTACTTGTTACAAAATAATCTAGAACTTTATAATTATTTGATTAATGTAGTTGAAGCAGTTTCAATTTTGCTACAAAATACTGTTTGTAATCTCATACAAAGCTGCCTTGCGTTAGTTCCTGGAAAGCTGCTAGATAGCGTTCAAGTGCAGCCAGTGTGTCAATTCATTCACGTGGGTGAGGTCTTGGTACCTGTGTTGGAAAAGACGGTAGGTGTCAGTTTCAGCTAAATAGGTAACTGGAGGTAGCATTGATTTTGGCTGGATTCCCACATATAAGTAACAGTCTATATCTCTAGTATAGTGGAAATATTATTCCCATGAGTCGGATTACTGTTGTGATTTGCCACAATGATATTTTTATGTATTCATTAGTACAGAACTACTTATCATTAAAATGATATTGGAAGAGCAAAAGCATGCTTTTTAATATCATTCTCCCAAATTTAGGTTATGAGTTCAAAACAAGGTTAAGACACATTTTACTTTTCACTCCACATCACAATTTTGTGATTTAACATTACTAGTAGTTCTGTGAACAGTAGACCTCACGCAGTATTCTCATCCACAAGTACCTGATTGGAACTGTAGACATTACAGCAATAGACTGGCTTCTCCACACATCTATGTAATCACTTGTCAGCTGATTTATGATGAATAATTCTATAGTCTGATTTTTATTCTAATATTGGCGTATGAAGGAGGCTCCTTTTTCCTTTTATATTATCCTTGAAATGCAAATTTCCAAAAACCTTGTATATACGTCGACGCGCAATTTAAAAAGGAACATACCTGTCAAATTTCATGAAAATCTATTACCGCGTTTCGCCGTAAATGCGCAACATATAAACATTCAAACATTTTAACATTAAGAGAGATGCCAAACCGTCGACTTGAATCTTAGACCTCACTTCGCTCGGTCAATTATAATCATCGTCATCATCATCATCATCATATTTGAATAACTCAAATTAATTACTTCAAATGATGGAATCATTCCAATAGCCAAGTACTTTATTTTACCATTTCTTAAATCTTCAACTTTCCCTTCAGATTCTACCATCCTGAATTAATTTTTGGCTGGTCCTTGACGTCATAAGATTCGAATACAAGAATATTGTGGTGGAAATGCAACGTCACAGCAAATAGTATCCACTATTACTTAATAAGCGGATACCTCAAAAGTACAGCTTTCCAGATAATGCACTATAATCATCATCAATGAGGAGAAAAGCTGGTTTAAGTGAATTTCTCTCACGTTAACACTTGGCTGTGCCATCTGTAATTTGGCTGCAGAAGAGCAAGAGAAATGCCAAACCGTCGACTTGAATCTTAGACCTCACTTCGCTCGGTCAATAAATCACAAATCAGCTTTTGCATGATGCATGCAATTAATAGCTATTTCTCTTGACTTTTGATTTCTCTCAATAAAGAAGAGGTGACAAAATTTCAGCGGCATCTTGAGCGACCTTTCCAGCCCGGAGAGAGCTCACTGGTTCTTATTATCAAGTTTGAAATAGGGTTCATAGTAGAGATTTCAAGGAACACAAGGCTAGTAAATAATTGAGAATACTATCCTTTCAAGAAACACTCTACCGGCTCTTCAATGAGTTAGTAATCTTGCATGTTTACAATGTACAACTGGAGCGCCCACTCAAAAAATGTATATTCCTTTATATTGTACCTACAACTATCATGAAGTAGCTCCCAATTACTAATAATTGGTTGCTCAATTTACTAATAATTATAATTGGCACCTCAATATTTTAATCGTTGGTATAAATAGCATGGAAATGTATTGGGACTGTTAGTGTACTAATAGAGTAGATGCATCTACACTTCGACGCGGTCACCCTTCCAATGTTGAGATGACATTAGACTATACTGCGGTCATCCTTCTAACTATACCACCGAAAGCTTGTATTCAATCTTGATTCAAATCTTGTAGAGAAATCCACACGTTTATTCTCGGTCTGGTGTATTTATTTATTATTTTACAAAGGCGACTTTCTAGAAGTATTCTAAGCCTAGGTGATGATGATGGGATGAATGATAATACAATGAAGGTAGAGCTATGAATGAATAAAAATTATAGGTTATGCTATCCACTTGAAATGATTTGAGTAAATAAATAAACTAGAAATTTTGAATTTGAATTGATTGAAAACCGAATATAATAGAATGATTACATTCAATAAACTCTCAGATCTTGAAATGTGTGATATGTATGTTATTCATATCATACTACGATCTTGAACTTAGCTTCTTTAACCTTCTTGTGATCTTAACGTGCATTCCATCTTGGAATAAATTAGCAATTATTATTACTTCATTGTAGTGCATTACTTTACATTGTCCTTGCCTGTTGTGTGAGTCATCCTGATACTGTAGTACTGTATACATATATTTTATGTATTCATGTTGGCCTACAATACATGTATCTCATCAATGTTTATAATATCTGTGAGTCGTTCACTCAATGGATTCACTTGATTTGCATTGTGCATAATATGGGGTAATCTGATTCGAATCATAATCGGATTAAACAATCTTCTTCAAATTATAAGACTATTGTGGGTTATAAGTGCATTTCCCTGACATTGTGTCTATTCCGCCCACTATTGACATTGACATTGTGGATCCATTGACAGTAATTTCATTCACAAGGCAACTTGTTTGAAATTATGTAATTGTTACTGTATTTTTTAAAATCGGCACATCACGTTTCTACGACTGAAACTGAATTTAATGAAGATTGAATTGAATAGTTGTCTTCATTTAAATCCTAGGAGGGTGAAGTTGGGGCGCTGCCGGCCCTCTCTTATACTAAACCCTCCAATACAATTTCAAGTTACAACTAATAATAATATTTAATGTTTACATGAGTTTGTGGATTTGAGTGAAATTTTCAATATTTTTTTGCAATTGTGAAGGAAGAGTTTTGTTTGGATTCGTATTTGGAAATTGATCAATCTAATAAATTCAAAATTGTAGTAGATACATTTTTTGGACTCAAAATTGTGTACGAATTATCATTTAAGTTACGTAAGTAGCATAACCTTTAGACTGTGTATTCCAAATTAAGGTTTGAAGCAGTTTTGGGCAAATGCCTGTTGTTTTTACCTGAATTGTATTTGCATTTTGTGTGACTCATCCTGATACTGTAGTACTGTATACATATATTTTATGTATTCATGTTGGCTCACAATACATGTATCTCATCAATGTCTTATATATCTGTAATGTCTTATATGTCTTATAATATCTGTGAGTCGTTCCATTAACTCAATGGATTCACTTGATTTGCATTGTGCATAATATGGGGTAATCTGATTCGAATCATAATCGGATTAAACAATCTTCTTCAAATTATAAGACTATTGTGGGTTAAGTGCATTTCCCTGACATTGTGTCTATTCCGCCCACTATTGACATTGACATGTGGATCCATTGACAGTAATTCATTCACAAGGCAACTTGTTTGAAATTATGTAATTGTTACTGTATTTTTTAAAATCGGCACATCACGTTTCTACGACTGAAACTGAATTTAATGAAGATTGAATTGAATAGTTGTCTTCATTTAAATCCTAGGAGGGTGAAGTTGGGGCGCTGCCGGCCCTCTCTTATACTAAACCCTCCAATACAATTTCAAGTTACAACTAATAATAATATTTAATGTTTACATGAGTTTGTGGATTTGAGTGAAATTTTCAATATTTTTTGCAATTGTGAAGGAAGAGTTTTGTTTGGATTCGTATTTGGAAATTGATCAATCTAATAAATTCAAAATTGTAGTAGATACATTTTTTGGACTCAAAATTGTGTACGAATTATCATTTAAGTTACGTAAGTAGCATAACCTTTAGACTGTGTATTCCAAATTAAGGTTTGAAGCAGTTTTGGGCAAATGCCTGTTGTTTTTACCTGAATTGTATTTGCATATGAATAAATAAATAAATATCGAGTGACCTGGCTGACTCAGTCTGATGTCAGAGTTTTCAGGTCGCAACTAATCAATTTCAGGGCCTCTGACATGACCTAACGACTGCTTTTTAGGCATCCGGGATCAACGAATTAAAGTGTCCATCCGAAACACGGGAGTGGTCCAAGATAAATAAGTTACAACTAATACAAAAACATAATATAACAAAAAATGACATATTAAAGAAAAAATATTATTATTAAAAAATAAATATGATCTTTAGAACAGTGAGTCCTATTGCTTTAGTGGTTCTGTTATATTTTATTATTGAACAAATATGTCTTGTATCTTGGAAATTAAACTGTACTTCACTCCCAACAAAGGTAGTTCAAGAGAGAGTTCAACCAATCACAAGCTAAGTGATGGTAGACAGCAATTTTGTTTTTATGACGTCAGCCAATGGCAGATGAGTATGAGAGAATTCAACCAATCCCAACCTAACCAATGAGAGATTAGCAATTTTATTGTCATAATGATAACCATTGTGAGTTCAATTGAATGAGAAATTGATGGTAGCAATTTCGTTAATGTCATGATAACTGCCAAAATAGAAGAAACCTGGAAATAATTGAATGGCTGTTGCCTTGACGTCTGAATTGCTTCTCGCTTATTGGCTAGTTGGTGATTGGTCGATTCCTCTACTACCCTATTCCAATAGGCTGTTATCATGAAATTGCTTTCTATCTCCAGTTTCAATAATTTTTCGAGTGTTGGTTATCTGATTCCTTCATGATTTTGTGTTGAGTCAATTGTGTATGTTGCGCGTTTCAATTCGAAATTGAATAAAAATGCAATTGTTTGTGACACGTATTATAATGCGCAGAAGTCTTCTCTCTCATGAAATTACTTCACTTATGTGGGCTACTTTATTCAAATTAATAAAAACAATATAAATACTTGTAGTACCCTTTTATTGAAAACTTGAAAATATTACTTCACTTTATTCAAATTCATAAAAACAATATAAAAACTTGTAGTACCCTATTACTGAAAATTTAAAAATATTACTTCACTTTATTCAAATTCATAAAAACAATATAAAAACTTGTAGTACCCTTTTACTGAAAACTTAAAAATATTACTTCACTATATTCACTACTTTATTCAAATTAATAAAAACAATATAAAAACTTGTGGTACCCTTTTATTGAAAACTTTAAAATATTTTAACGATAATATTTCTATCTTCTCTCTCGTACCATCAGTATACAACTAAACTTTTTGATCCACTTTAATCTTTACCAATAGTTCAAGTAGAATAAAAACCTTAGAATAAATTGAAACAGTATTTTGTATTCAAGTACTTTGAGTATATGAATACGGCTTAACGGCTTAACGTACCTGATTAATCTAGTAACAATAAACTCTTGTTCAAAATAATCTGACCTCATGTTTCAAACAATGGATAACTATGAAACGATAGGTGTTTTAATTCGTCTTCTTTTTTACTTGTGATCTGTCATCTGCCCACATGCACCAATCCCACTCGTCTTGTTTGCTTCATGTGTAATTACAAGCATTTTTAAAATCACAGATCAAAAAGTATTTGCGGTTGTCAAGAATAATAAATGAATGGAATAATTATTTTCTCGGGGTTTTCGGTGTGGATATTGTTTGTAAGTAAGCTTAGTTTGAGCACAGATCAAAAAGTATCTGCAGTTGTCAAGAATAATAAATGATGGGAAATAATTATTATCTCAGTGTTTCGGTGTGGATATTGTTTGTAAGTAAGCTCAGGATGATAACAGATCAATAAGTATTTGTGGTTGTCATATATGATCGAGAATAATTATTTTCTTGGGGGTTCGGTGTGGATTTTTGTAAGTAAGCTTATTTTGATCTGGGTTTTCAAATATAATTGGCGGTCAAGTGAACTTCAATCAAAGTTATCTTGGATGGACGATTGTATATCTAACTAGCGTCAGGCTCGCTTCGCTCGCCATATCCGTCTAGCCAGGGGGCTCCGCCCCCTGGAACCCCGACTGGATTGTCCAAAAATGAGATTAGCAAGCTCGCTTCGTTTGCCTGCATTTTTCATTTGAACATGCTTCATTCCATCAGAAAGTCAAAGTACTTCCTGATCTCGAAAATTTGAGAAAACGTAGAAAAACGCTGGTAAAAACACCTGTTACTATATCGGCGTATCTTTGGCGAACAAAATTCTTCCACCTTATCTACACCCTAGTACTGAATTTTTTTAAATATATTTCCATCAATTATTGAAAAAGGTGAGAAAACGCAGAAAAGCTGAGAAAAACGTTGGAAAAACGCTGATGTTGGGCGTATCTTTAATGAAATATTAAAGTCACCTCATCACAAAAGTTTTAGACCCTAGCTAAACCTCTGTACCAAATTTGAACATTTTCTGTCTTTTACTTAATGGAAGAAGTGAGAAAGCGCAACAAAAAACGCTAATTTTGGGCGTATCTTTGGCGTTATTTCAAATTCCTTCTAACACAACATTATTACACCCCAGCTGAGCTTCTGTAGTAAATTTGAACATTTTCTGTTCATTTGTTTTCGATATATCTGAGAAAAAGCAAAAAAAAAAAACGCTGGAAAAACGCTAATTTTGGGCGTATCTTTGACGTTATTGCAAATTCCTTCTAACACAACATTATTACACCCTAGCTGAGCTTCTGTACTAAATTTGAACATTTTCTGTTAATTTGTTCTCGATAAAGCTGAGAAAACGATGGAAAAACTCAGATTTTGGGCGTATCTTTGGAATTTTTTCCAAATCCGTTCTTAGTGCGCCTCTAAAGGGCCAACTGAACATACCTACCAAATTTGAACGTTTTTGGTCCGGTAGATTTTTAGCTCTGCGAGTGAGTGAGTGAGTGAGTGAGACAGTGAGTGAGTGCCATTTCGCTTTTATATACTGTACTTATATAGATTACAGGCCTACTGTAATAAATTAAACTCTTGTATTGTAACATCCGAAAAGGTTTAGTTTCTTTCCCCACTAATTGACTAATTCCAATCAATTAAAAGTGCTGGTTTTCATTCAAATTGGAGAAATGTGGTTCATTTCTACACTCTATGAGGACCCTTTATGAACCATTTATATCAACTATAAATAACGAATTCATTATATAACAGTACCTAACTTATAAATAACTACAAGTAATCTTTGAAAGCATTTATTCATAGAATATAAAACAATAGAATAGCATTGCTTGGAATCTTAATTATTTAATCAGTATAACTTCGACCATCAACTTTTGTTTATTGTAAATTATTGTAATAGAATCTCATCTTTCAAATTAGCCTACAATAATGTGAATTGTACTTTCCTTTCCATCTAAAAACCTATTAACCAAGCATCTATAATCCATATCTCAAGTTCGAACAAGCATGTAGTACTTATGTTATAAATGATAAAATCTTAACCTGGATCTCAGGTCACTCGATCCAGTCATGAGAGCAAAATGCACCCACGTTTTGTAGTTATCACGTGACTCAACCTTGTTCACAACGCTCGGTTCACACCTTTCCACGCAATAAAAGTGTCAACACAAGACCTTTTCCGATCGCTTGAACTCCTGAAAGCGTTGTCCTTTGTTGACAGCTGGCAGAGCATTATTGTCACTGGTGACTCTGGTACTCGAGCCTTGTATTATCATGCAAATTTGTATGTTTGCACAAAAGGTAGGCTGGAAGTACCCGGGGCTATTGTCCTACATATGTAGGACAATATTGACATCTCGTCGACAAAATACACCTTTTTATAATCTGTGTTCTCTCATTCTACAATATTGACATCTCATACAAAATTTGTACTTTTTCTAAATCAGTGTCCTCTCATTATACTATTCATCTTTATGTTTCCATTTCTCAGAAACCTCACTGGTGTTTAATTTATCTCTTTAATTTATCCGTTGCTAAAGTTGAATCCTTGATATTTATTACTTATTCTTTTCTCTTTCTTGTGGTCTATTTTTCCAGTTGTTTTATCCATGATTTTACTCTCAAATTACTCTGAAACCTGCTGAATACAATTCCACTGCCGAAGTTTATCCATTCATTGAAAATTTACAGCATGTGAGGCACCAAATGTTCAAATCCTTGTGTCCCCGGTGTTGTCAATTCGTAATCAATTATTTACCAAGCCCCAAATTAATTTGTGTACAAATTGACTCGTTCTAGCTATTTCTATGAAAGATCAAATGATATCGACGCTTACCGCTGTGTGGGCTGATAAGACTAATAGTGCTCTCAAACATAACCTTATTTAATTCAATTATTATTGGATTGTTTTCTTAGTGGATTAATCGTTTTCTGAACCTAAGCACATTGGATTTAAATGTTATTGCATTTTATTAGTTGCGATTCGATCAGTTGAGTTGCAGGTCTGTTGTAAGATTTTATCAGTGGTTGCAAAGTGTGAAGTTTATTAATGTCGTTGTTAGGGAACTACTATCAATGTTGAACATAAGTTGCAAGTATTGTGAGGTTGACCTTCTAGCTACAATGAATACTGCTATCGTTCTCTTGTTATTTATCAAGAACTTCAGTGAAATGTGTGCTCAGTAACACACGTGTGAATGTATTGTAGGGCAGTTGAATTGAGTTATTCGGTTAAATTGATTCTCAAATACTGTACTAAGAACAATGACGTACTCATAGCTAATTTAACTACTGAGGAGAAAAACAATCATAGTTACAAATACAGTTATCGCTCTAACCTAAGAAGTTTAAAGTATGGTGTCCCTCAAGGTCCTTTTGGGTCCCTTACTATTCCTATGTACATCAAGGGTCTGCCTGATGTGGTTCGAGCACATGCCTCTGTGTGTCTCTATGCAGATGATGCTAACATCATATTTTCAGGAAATCGATTGAGGATGTAGAACTCTCATCTGCTGTAGGCCTGTCTCTATTATTGAATACCTGAATAGCCGAAATCTCTTGCTGAACTCAAGTAAGTCTATTGTAGTCCCCTTTTCAACAAGGCAGAACAGGAGTGAATTGTGTCCAAGCGTAGCTATGAATAACACCCTTTTGGATTGTAAAGATCAAACTGAATTTCTTGGTCTGTTAATAGATAGTAACCTTTCGTGGGATAATCATGTTGCCAATGTCGTGAAAAAAATATCCCCAGGTCTATATGCATTACGTCAAATGTCCAGTTTATGTAGTATACAAATATTAAAATCAATATACCACTCAGTAGCACATGCACATCTATCATATGGTCTCTGCATATATGGTAGTACAAGTAAAAGTAACCTTGATAAAATTCTAAAACAAATAATCGCGATATCAGTTAAAATAAAACAAAAAAAGCAAGCGTGTGTAAAAGACTTTGTTTTTCCCTATTTCCCTAGCAACGAATTCGAATATGATGAAACCTATTCGAGTCGAGGGGGCGTTCGGTGCTATGCGGTTGCTATTCGGTACCGAATTCAAACCGAATCATCGTTTCATACATATCGGAATTTGCTGAAAACGAAACGAAAAGAACCGAACCGAAAGTGTGTGAAAGTAGCCTCTCGCTAGCAACGAATTGAAACCTGATGGAATTTATTAGAGTCAAGTGGGCGTTCGGTTCTATGCGGTTTCTATTCGGTACCGAATTCCAACCGAATTATCGTTTCACACTTATCGGAATTTGCCGAAAACGAAACGATCCGAATGAGTGTGAAACTAGCCTTAGTCATAGTTTTCATCCTATAAGCTAGGAATCTAAAATTCAAGAACTTTTTTATAGAGTTGTTTTTTAGAGTCCTAGATTTATTTATTTTATTTTTATTTTATATTTATTTATTGTTGTATAAAATACTATAATCATAATATGGTTACTTTAGTAATCTAGATTCCTTGTCCTATAAGTACTCACATTTGCCTAGATCATAATTATCCCAATTGTTATATCGTTGCTCGAATATGTATTCAACGTCATTATTTTCTTTCAATGTTTATTCAATTGATTCTGGTTTGTTGTGTTTTCCATCTTTGTTCCAAGGCAATAGCACAGATTTTGTATCGTCTATTTGCCTAGTCTATGGCAATAGGTGTGTGATTCTGATTTGATTTGACACTTTGAGATTTTAATTAATGATCATTATTTAATTTTTAATTTAATTAATAATATTATTCGAATTTCCATCTAGCTGTTTACCCTGTTGTCAATATTTGCAGTAGCAGAAGTCTTCGGGGTGATTTACAGCATTTAATTGGGATTTTCGTTTAATAATAATTATTCATTAATAAGCATTTGAACAAATGCAACTTCCAATTTATTTCCTACATTGAGATTTTATTTCTTTATTGAGTAATAATCATTGATTTTCGTTTTTTTGTTCTTGAGTTAGTGAAGACATTTCGAGGAACACGTGTTGTTCTTTGCTTAATGAATTTGAATATTTCGACTATTTCAAAAATGTATGTTTATTCGTTATAATATTAGGTTTCTGTGCTTTTTAAATGTCTTCGATTATCTGACAAATCCACGTTTGCAGCAAAATTATTTCTCAAATTTCTACATTTTTTCAAATTTCTTTCACACGTACATGCTGTTCATTGCTGCAGGATCGTACCGTTCTATATTAATGATCGTTAGATGTAACTGAGTGGATAATGAAGCTTCACACGCTTTGCAATGTTATTGTTGAGTGACCTTGAAACTAAAATGTACCACACCTTTAAAACTACTTGTTCTTGTTCAACAAGTTCAATGCGAAACAGCTGATCTCATTATTGTTAACATTATTTGAGAATAATGGCTGAAATGCCTGAAAGGCATTTGTCTTTTCAGTCACTATGAATCTTTGCTTAAGAATTAGAAAGTTTACTTGGTTTATTATTTCGTGTGTTAATTTCAATGGAATGAGGGAGGCATTCTTGTATTTTTGGCTACAGTGTGTTTTCGTTTATGAACTTGAATGATCACTTAAATTTCTGATTTCGTGTGTTAATGAAATAAACATGAAAATTGTGTAAGATCCAGCCAGCTACCACATAGTACAATGTGTAATACAATTTGTATTATGTGAAAGCTGGTAAGATCATAATCCAGGATATCATAACACTTTCTTCCTCACTCATAAACTTGAATAATTGCAGTTTACTATTTTTGTAGAGCTATTCCCCATCAAATCAAAACATCAGAATGTTGCCAATTTCTCCAATTAATCCAGGAATTCATAAATTGTCTATCAATTGAATGTTTTTGAACAAAATTATCGCAATGAAAAAAATGTTATCCATCAATTTATTACGTGTTCTGCGATCACTATTTGGGGTGCTAATTCAATATAAAAAAACTGGAAAATGTTAGTACACTCCCCAAAAATATACTGTCTCATGCTGAATATTAGAGATATTTTTAATTGATCAAAAACTAAAGTATTCTCTCCTGATATTGACATTAGAAACATGTTTTGAATGTTTATCTTGCTTTCTAATTCTATTTTGTTTCAAGATCCGTTGTTCAATGACATGAGAAAGTATTAGATGAATTTTCAAGTATAACTTGGACGTGATTAATCAAATATTTCCAAAGACTAACTAAAGTGATAATTCCAGATATTACTCGAAATACACACACACACCAGATATTACTAGATATTACTATGTTAGAGTAATCCAGATATTACTCGAAATGGTGACCATCGTAATCTCTAAAATCGGTTATCAAAATCCTTCACATGCATTGCAAAATCTAAAAAAGTACATAAAAATCAACTCAATTGCAAAATAGTAGGCTATAAATGAAAATGCTGAAAAATAAATGCTAATGATGAAAAATTGATGATAGTGTAGATGAAAATGCTTTTGTGATAATGACGAGTCCAGTAATTGCATCAGAGTGTGATATCATTGTTTCATTTGCGGAGGCATGAATGAAATAGGAAAGTGGAAGAAAGAGTTGTATTGAATAATAATCATTGAATTGAAGAGGAGTTGTTGAAGAGTTTTGACAAGTGAGTGAGGTCATGTGGACTGTGGACAGGTGACCGATTAATCACGTGATGATTGCAACCGAAATAAAGTGCAGTGGGCGATTGCAAACACTACAATAACAAAAACCAATTATTGTTATTTGAAAAGTGCATAGGCGTACTTGACATCGTGCACTTGAACTTGACATCTAACGAGGACTTACTTTAATTGAGCCGCGCTCACTTCAATTGAGACATTAATTGCAATCTTGGATTACAGGGAGGAGCTCTTCCTGGTGGCCCGAAACCAACCTAAAACAATAAACGTAGAAATTGATTTCATGGACACTAAACTAGAGCTTACTTTGATTAACATGCACTAATACAATGCGAATAATCGATTACAGTTTTTAATAATATAAAGAATTAATATTGGTGGTTAGAAACTCAACTTACCTAATTTTAAACACTGAAAACCCACAATGCAATTTTTTCAACCAAGCCCCTATTTAAAATTTTACATCTATTTTCGCTTAAAAACCTTTCCCCACCATGTAGATGATGTGCTCGAATTTAATGACGGCATACTTAAATTGATCCAACCTGAAACAATAATTAATTACACTACAGTCATGCTGATAGTCAGCTTGACTGTAGTGTCGTCAAAAAGATTCCAATAAACGAATTATTAATTAGCAGTTCTTCATGGAGAGTGAAATAGATAAACAATAATTGAAATCCTAGATATCGCATGTCGGAACTCACCTATCATCATTTATTTGAACCATAAAACATTATCCCAGCACTTGAACTCAATATGTAACGTAAACTTACTTTAATAACTGCTCACTGGGGCAATAATTGCAATCATTGATGGAGTAAAATCATTTCAACCTACCTGGAATTGTTGTAGGTCCATGAGTCCAAGTTCATTAATCTCTTTTCATCATCATCTCTTCCATCACCCACGACCCACGCACAGGCCCAGGGTCCATATCAGAAAGGAAAGAATAGAATTACACGAATATCTTCGTACAGCCAAAGTTCGAGGATGACTCAAACCTTATTCTAAACTCTGAGGTTAACATAGAATCAAATAAAAGTAATTTAGGAAAACAACAAACCTGACCGTCACGATTATTTCCAGACAAAAACCTGATTTCATTATTTACTTCACATGATGACATAATAGCTGAATGTAAACAATCTTTGGATTCATCTCCAACATGCTAGGAAATCCTTGAACCCACGTCAATGAAACGGCGATTTCAAGATGCGATATATTTAGACTGCGTAGACCACTTCAGACAAGTGGTTCAATGATTCAATGATTCAATGGTGTTCAATTTTCTATTTGGGAGTTCAGGATCTATAAATGAGGTTTGTTTCATAAAGGACAAAACGTAATAGAAATGTCTTATAAATTTAGAATCTGATCATTGGAGTAACGATTTCAAGAATAAAAGTACTGTCGGTTCACGACTCTTCCCTGATGAGTTATGAATCTCAATCATGATCAAAACTAGGATTACGATTTTTTGAGTATCACTTTCTATTGTTTTAATTTCAACTATTTTGTTTGAGTTTTTTATTGTACAAAAATATTATTCTTATGAATGAGTTCTTGTACGAGTATGTAGAACTGACAGCAGATTGTGAATCATATTGTTTTGTTTTTTTATGAGGAATAAAGAACCTTGTGAATTGAATTTTGATTCCAAGATGTCATATTCAGACAGAGATGAATACTGAGAATCTTTCATGTATGATTGACTTGATGATGTGTGATGCATTTGATTGTAAAGCTGTGTACAGACTTGAGTGCCATGAACACCTTGATCGTGGTGTGTTGAAAAAGACGTTAATTTTGAACATAATAGAAAGTAATTATTGTAAATTATCCACTTACTTGACTAGAATAGAAACAGCTAATTTTCTTTATAGTAAAGGTTTTATGGCGGAAGAAATAAAATTATTCAAAGTTGTCTCACAACTTATTCATTAAAAATGTAATGAACTAGTTTTCGGTTGTTTTATCGTTATCAATATTTTGTGAAATTAAATTGTACACATCGAACAAAAGATTATAAAAGAAGATTTATGACTGGTAGTTGGCTGAAGTATCAAGTTGGATGGCTGTCATTGGTCGAGACAAGACACATCCACAGTGGGCGGAGCATTCATAGTTTAGCTCACTTCTCCACTCTCTCCAACATTCCTTGTCTCGACCAATGACAGTCTTTCACCTCCATTGCTGTTGCTGAGCCAGCTACCAATCTTGAGGTTTCTTTTATTGTTCATGTTCTACTATTTCATTTCCAATTTCCATTTATAATTTCTTTTTTTTAATGAGTGATGATTGTATAACGATAGAAACTATCAACTTTTTTGTTTATGAATACTCTTAATTTCTTGACGATAGAAACTATTCACATTTTCAGTAATTCAATATTTACCGATGATTTTTCATTTAGTAATAATAATTAATTCAATTTTTGTAGTTTCTAACAGCATACTCAGCATTCTTGCTATATAACTGTATACTAACTCATCATATTCTATGTTTATTTCATTCATTACAAGTTTTGAATTTTCTTCCATGGGGCTGTAGCAATATAAATGTGAACCTTCCTATTCCCAAGTTGTTTTCAGTTTTATTTTCGGGCGCATAATTTTCACAAACTCACAATTCAACTAAAAAACTATCCTGCAACTTTCCCTATAAGTCGCCTCAACTCTAGGTAATCTCTTCTCACCATGTTTTCATTATTCCTAGATTAGCATGAGTCAAGTTGAAAACGTTTATGAGAGCTAGTTGTAGCAGGTTTTAGTTCTGTTATGGCAAACTATAATAACACTCTCACACCCACACCAACTATGCATATCGTATAGAACTCAGTAACATCTCGTTATAATTTTTTTTTGTACGTATCCTTTTTCACATTAATTCTATTCTCTCTTGTTACTTATCCTCCTTCGTTTTCATTTCATCCTCCTCCTTCTACGGTTCCTTTTGTTTCTCTGTTTTTCCCTCTATTCTCATCGTTTCCTCTTCGGCTTTCCTTCGTTTCCTATTTTGTTCCTTCTTCTTCGTCTCATCTCACTCTTCTACTCCTCCTCTATCTGCTCCTGTTTCATTCTACATTCCCATCTTTTCTTCTCTGGCTTTCTTTCTTTTTCCTCTTCTTCATTTTACTCTCCTCATTCATCCCTTCCTCTTCATTTTCCTCCTCGTCTTCTCCTTTTTTCCCTCCTATTCCTTCTGCTCCTCCTCCTCCTCCTCCTCCTCCTCCTACTCCTTCTGTAAATTCTCCCTCTCCTACTCCTCCTACCCTTCTCCTCCTCCTCATCCTTGTCTTCTTATCATTCTTTTCTCACTGCATCACTTTCTTTCTCCTTATTTCTTACTTTTATTCTCTTCATTGCTTTATCATCGTCCTCTTTCTTCAACTTCTTTCCTTTCCTTTCCCACTATCTTCTTGCTCTCCTCTTCTTCTCTCTTCCGAGTTTACAATGTCTCGGATTGAGACGTTGAACCGTCGATCCCGGCTGCCTGAAAAGCAGTAGTTAGGTCATGTCAGAGGCCCTGAAATTGATCAGTTGCGACCTGAAAACTCTGACACCAGACATGAGCCAGCCAGGTCACACGATATTATTATTATTATTAATCTTACAATTTTCTACTAATCACAATATTATTTATAATCTTTTGTTCATGTAGTATGAAATATACTACAATATACCCCATTTTATGATTGTTAAAACAATCTTAAATAAGCCTAGACTTTTCCCAACCAACCTGACTTTTGAAGAGTTTAACGTGTTGACAGGTAGACAGTTGTATGTAATGAATGTAGTGAAGTATATATTTTAATATAAAAATAATTTCATTTGCACTAATAATACTATCAATAATCATACAATTTAAGACCCACCACAAATAAGTACCTAATCTATCATACTAACATTGAAAATATTAGAAGACAGCTCATATATTTAAGCACTAAAATTATAAATAAAATTCCTGAACAAATTATTAGCTGTGCCAAGATAACAAAAAAAGTAAAAACAGTTATCAATGCTTGGATCAAAATTAACTACTTCTTCTACCTTTGAGAACTATAATAAGTTAACAGAGAACTTTTCTGATTAGTGCGCTCATTTCCCCTACTTGTGCTCTATCACATCCCTTTCCCAATCCTTTCCAAAAATTCCAAGGATCAAAAGCCTTCCTATGACATGGATAGCCATAGTTGGAAGAACTTTTGATCCTCTACCCTTCTTCACCACATAACATGTATAATTTGCCTTCTAATATTGTAATGTATTCTCATATTTATGTTATTTATTCTATACTGTAATGTTTTTTTATTGATGTAATTAATTTTTATTTCATATTGATGTATCTTATGTGTGTGTGTGTGTGTGTGAATAAATAAATTAAATTGAAATATATCTCAATATTGTAGTCATCCATGCTATACGGTCTTATGCTACATGCCCATATACTCATGATCGTATGCCCTTTGAAACAATTCATATACTCTACACTCACACATCTTCACATAGACTCAGTATGCGTATGAGTGTGAGTATGTAATGACCTCACACCCACAAATAGACGAATAAGGTAACAATATATTCTCGAATCGATGCATAAATCATGCAACAATTTAACATACAAACAACCAATAATATCTCGTTTGCAAGATTTAAATACTGAGATGATTTCTGCCATCGAAAATAATTTGTTGTATAAATATTGAAAGATACAGCCTCTGGCCACAGACTCATAAATTAGAGTTAACAATAAAAGATGATTGGAAATTGAAATTTGATAGGTGTGGGGGTTTGAGGAGAGGTATACCTTGAATTGGTCACGATCTGTGAGAAGTGATGTTTATTTTGATACGAGATGTTGGTAGGAAACATGAATCAATCACCATAGATTGAATGGGGGAGTGGCTAGGATTGATTGGTCTACGAAAATAGAGAGTGCTAGATATATTGATGTTTTTGATTCGATTGTAACAAGCTATCTAAGCCGGGATACATTCAAGAAATTATAGGGGATTAGTTGACTCGGTGGCTATTATCATATCTAATAGTTTGGACTTGATAAGTGTCGTGCTCTTTGAAAACGTACTTTTGTTTGAAAGGTGACTACTGGAGGACAGCTGTAGGCTACTATCCACAGCAAATTTATATAGGATTAGATACTAATATAATTATATGGATTAGATGGATACTAATTATAATAGTAATTATAATAGTAATTATAATATATATAACGTTCAAATTGGTAGCCTAAGTATGTTCAGTTGGCCCTTTAGAGGCGCACTAAGAACGGATTTGAAAAAAATTCCAAAGATACGCCAAAAATCTGTGTTTTTCCAGCGTTTTCTCAGCTCTATCGAGAACAAATGAACAGAAAATGTTCAAATTTAGTACAGAAGCTCAGCTAGGGTGTAATAATGTTGTGTTAGAAAAAATTTGAATTAACGCCAAAGATACGCCCAAAATCTTCGTTTCTCCAGCAAATTTTTTGCGCTTTCTCAGCTTTATCGAGAACAAATGAACAGAAAATGTTCAAATTTACTACAGAAGCTCAGCTGGGGTGTAATAATGTTGTGTTAGAAGGAATTTGCAATAACGCCAAAGATATGCCCAAAATTAGCTGTTTTTGCGTTTTCTCAGTTCTTTCATCAAGTAATCGACAGGAAATGTTCAAACTCAGTACTTTGACTTTCTGATGGAATGAAGCATGCTCAAATGAAAAATGCAGGCGAGCCAAGCGAACCCGCTGATCTCATTTTTGGATGACCCAGTCGGGGGTCCAGGGGGCGGATGATGTGCTATATGATGATGCTTATTTGATGATGTGCTATATTAATAGTATTTTAAGTGATACTAGTTCTATAGAAGTCTTCAACAACTCACTATTTGCTATGCTATCTGCTATGTTTTTTTCTGACTGTATCAACCAACTATTTAACCTCAAAGAATTATAGTTTTTCTATGCTAATACGTTAGAATCGATATTTGATGATGTACTTATTTTATGAATCAATAAAGAATAAAGAATATATACGATACGGTAGATAATACGATAAGTCTACAATAAAATCATAATGCTTTATTTTGCTGAAAGTTATATGAGCTGAAAATCACTTTCCGGTGGTTCGGAACCGACCTAAAACTGTTGGTTCTCTCAATCTCAACTTCATCATCATCATCATCATCATCATCATCATCATCATCATATAAGCGATTCAAGGACCAATGTGGAAAGGACCAGTATGAGTAGTAATATATATATAAATGGCATTCTGAGAACTAAATGACAGTATTTGATCAACCCTGGTGTTGCTATCCTTGTCTGTCATTCGACAAAGCAGATAGCGCTATCCTTTACTAGCCCCGCAACGTTGCCTGATCGTTTTTTAACAATGTAGAAATACAATTCTAGAATATACAATCTCAATCATGAAAATACATTATTTGTATAATAAGTGTATTGAAGAATACACTTTCTTGACGAAAAAATATAATTGATCAATTCAAACAGGATTAGTCTGATATATCGGTGTCAGCTAGTCTCTATAAGAGGCAGTGGCAAGGCAGCAGATCGGCAATTCTGTCTCCTATCTTTCTCCACTGCCATTATAACGTGGACTTCAATATAGATGAAGGATCCTTATAAATTATCCCAAATCTCTGTAACAAGTTCAAAGACTTCGCTTTTCCAACACCTATCTTTTTTCTCCATGCAAACAAACGAAGTTCAAAATAAATTCGGAGGCAGTAGATAATGTAAAACAAGTGTTGTTTGTCATTCACCGAAAACGATTCAAGTCTATTTATTCATCTGCGTTCACTATTTATATTTAAACAGTCGTTAGGCTGGCGATGTGGGATGAATAATGAATAATGAACACGGATGCCAGAGATGCGGGGTCCAATTCATACATTACACTCTCACTATATATGTATATGACTCACTATAGCACCTATATCTTCAGAATAAAGACAACATTGACTTCATTTATATAGTTTCAAGGTCATATCTCAGAGGGGGTCCATGTACACTGAATTTTTTCGACTGCAAATCGTGCTCTGCAAAACAATTGAATCGCCAAATCGGAATAATACAGGTCATTATTTATTATTTATCTAGTTATTTATTCATTCTGCATCCCAAAGAAAGTGCATCCCATGATAGGTTGGTAGAAATTATTGACGAATAAATTATGTATCAGGCAAACAAGGCAGGTTATTACAATAAATTGAAAGATGATTTCAATTGTAAATTGGAAATGGGGGCTGTGTGGTTGTGTTGTTTATCTAGTCGTAGTAGAAAAATCGTTGAAGATTTATGAGTTGGATGATCTATTATAGCTTTAGAACCGATCAAGTGGTATATTGATTGGGGCTTTGCAGACGTTTCAAAATTTGAATTGTTGGAAGAATAACACTCTTCATCGGAGAATCCAAGGGTATCTCAGATAGTTCTATCAGAAGAAATCCTATTGATGACATTTTCTTGAAATTTGGACTAAAATCAAAACACAGGATAAAGGTATCTTAGAAGACCACACACGAGATTAAAATAAGCAACATCTTCAGTTAAGATTAGCAGGTAACCCGTGCTCCGCAAGGGTCTAATTGAAAACTTTACCTACTGAAATCTTGAAGAATTCAAAATAGGCCTATAACCATCCTCGGAAAATTGAGAATCTATATGCAAAATTTGATGTTGATCAATCCAGTAGTTCAGACGTGATGATGTGTCATTCCTGAATTTTCTATCCCGTACGTGTAAGCAAATTCTTTCCTTTATTATAAATATCGGGGGACCGAGCTTTGCTCTGGAGTGTAAAAGCATAAAAAATTGATTACGAAAGAAGAAATTATAATAATATGCATAGTTCATACAGAAATGTTCTATCAGAGAAAACTTCTATAATTTAATACTTCTATAATTTTTAAACTTCTATAACTTCTATTGTATTCTGTGGTTCTATCTAATCACAATGAATTGAGATTAATTCCCAGAGGAATGCAAAAAATATCCTCATAAAGGCCCGGTTGCACAAAAGCTGAATAATTTCACGTGAACCAAATCAGAGAAGTCCATTTCAAAAAGATGGTTCTACTGGAATTAATCAGGATTAAAAATAATCCGGCTTTTTTGCAACCGGCACTAACTACCTGATTGAATGATTACAAAAGTTCAACAGCTGAGTCATAATTTTGACACAGTCACACACACATGAACTCGCTCACTCACTTCCATCATCAACAGACAACGAAATAACTATTATTAAACTTGAATTTCAAAAAACACTTTTGAAGTGAAAATACACTTACTTTTGTAGTGACGATCGTTTCGACCTGTTGTTGGTCACTACAAAGGTAAGTGTATCACTTCAAAAGTCGTCGTCGTCTTCCTACAAGGATTAGGCAAATTGCCTGTTCCGACTTCAAACTCACCATCACATCCATCTTTTACGGGGTCTGCCCACACTTCTCCTTCCAACCGGGTTATACAACATGACTGCCCTGGGAATCCTGTCGCTCTCCATCCTTTCAACATGCTCTTTCCAGTTTTGCCGATTTTCTTCGATCTTCTGCCATATGGAGATTATGTTGAGCTCGCTTCTTATATCAACATTATGAAGCCTATCTTCCCTTGTGCACCCTTTTACTGCTCTTAAAAACCTCATTTCGGCAGCCTGTAACCTACTCCATTCTTTCTTCCTAGGTATCCAAGATTCAGAGCCATATAAGAGCGTTGGAATAGCCATAACCTTATAGAATTTGAGTTTTGTCTCTCTCCTGGCTCTGTTTCTCAAAGTCCTATTTATTGTTCCACAAATGGATTGGAATCTATTCAATTTTACACTCAAGTCTTGGTCCATTTCATAGGTTATATCACAACCCAAATACTTGAAATGTGATACTTGTTCCAGGACTTTATTATCGAGGACTATTTTAGATCTCACTTCAAAAGTGGTTTTTAAAATTCAAGTTTAATTTTAACAGTGAAAAAGTATGGATATACAACAAAGTAATTATTATTATCAGCTGTTTTTCCAAGGATGAATAATTATTATCCTTTTAATGTCTTTCAGCGAGTTTTCCCAGGGATGATACCTAGTGCAATCGAATTTAAATATTATAAACCTACTATGTTCTTAATTTCGTGAGAATTGTTAGAGCCGTTTTCGAGATCTGGTAAAATAGAAACATCTAAACATATAAACAGAAATTGCTCGTTTAATAGTATAGGATATTATAGATTTTAGAAGATAGACGACCAAAAATTAGAAAGAAAGGGATACGTGGGGGCATCAACATTTCCGACACTTGAATTTTTGTGGGTTCACATCACCGGATTAAAAATACAAAAGCAGCTATTGAACAAGGCTGAGGCGTGTGATGATATCAAGAGGCATTCAATACATGTATTTGGTGGGTATCCATGTGTGAGTGAATGCATGCATGAATGTGTGCATGTGTGAGGCGTATGTGTGCATGTGATGTGGTCAGTGTGTGAGTGTGAATGAGTCCTAATTAGCACAGATTCATCTATCAAGCAGTTTGGATAAGCTTGTAATGCAATTCGAATGCTAAAAGCATCATAAATAACAGCTGATCAAAGAAGGCAACATGATTATCTTGATTTGAAGAGGCGTTGATGGCCCCTAATAAAACGCCCCTTCTCTCAAATCTTGATTTTTTCTACTGTGGTTTGGGAAGTTGTTTTTTTCAATCAATATCAAACAATCTCTTGACTTGAATTCGTTTACTTGATCTTCAATTTTCATTCTTAACCTTCATTTGACTTGAATTCATTTACTAGATCTTCAATTTTCATTCTCAACCTTCAATGTACCTTCAATTCACTTGAATTCATTTACCTGATCTTCAATTTTCATTATTAACCTTCAATTTACCTTCAGTTGACTTGAATTCATTTACTTGATCTTCAATTTTCATTCTTAACCTTCAATGTACCTTCAATTGACTTGAATTCATTTACTTCATCTTCATTTTTCATTCTTAACCTTCAATGTACCTTCAGTTGACTTGAATTCATTTATTTGATCTTCATTTTTCATTCTCAACTTTCAATGTACCTTCAATTGACTTGAATTCATTTACTTCATCTTCATTTTTCATTCTCAACTTTCAATGTACCTTCAATTGACTTGAATTCATTTACTTCATTTTTATTTTTCATTCTTAACCTTCAATTAATATTAGTTTTTTATGAGCATAAGTAGTTGGAAAATGTGGCTAATGACTTTTGATTATATTATTATTATGACTGCATATGGCGATGTTTAAATGAGAAATATTTCTTTGTATTCTTACATTGTTATATTTCTGAGCCAAAGCATTTGATAAATTTGGATAATAACTTGAAAAAAATTGACTTGAATTTATTTACTTAATCTTCAATCTCCATACTTCAACTTCATTCCTTGATTTCTTCAAACTCAGGTTGGAAAGTGTATTTTCAAGCAAAGTACTCATTTAACATTAGCTTTTCAATATACGGTAATAATAATGAATTAATTTTCCAAATGAATAAAACTTCTTGCAACTGTCATACCCACTTATTTATTGAAAACTAGTAGGTAACCCGTGCCCCGCAATGGTCTAATCAGAAACTTGGCAAACTGAAAACCTCATCTAATGAAATCTTGAAAAATTTAAAATAGGCCTATAACCGTCCTCGGTAAATTGAGGAACTATATGCAAAATTTCAAGTTAATCAGTCCAGTAGTTCAGACGTGATGATGCGTCATTCGTGAATTTCCTATCCTGTACATGTATAAGCCAATTCTTTCCTTTATTGTATTATAGATACTCATTTGAATCTAGTTTATTTTTCATCACAATTATCAATCTCCAGTAGTTAACTTCTTGAACATGGGATGTTATCTTCATGTACAAAACAATGTGAATGTAGCCATGTGATTGGTAGTTAATGACTTATCAAGATGGAAGGCTGTCATTGGTCAAGATCTGGCGTGGGCGGAGCAATAATGTAACCTAAACTCATCTTTCTGTTCCTCACATAAAATACTGTGTAATGAAATTTTCCTAAGATTATTCAATTCTTACTCAACGGTAAACTGTTAACTTTTGAACTCAATTGAACTATTGACTATATTCTCTATTGAATATATAATTATATATTATAATTCCTGACCGGCAATTAGGAGGTACTGGGTTCGATTCCCGGGCTAACATATAATTTTTTAATAGTATCGAATTTCCATCTAGCTGTTTACCCTGTTGTCAATATTTGCAGTAACAGAAGTCTTCGGGGTGAATTACAGCATTTAATTTGGATTTTCGTTCAATAATAATATAGTTATATAAACCTCTTTTGACATGTGACATACTACTGAGCAATGCTCCATAATGTAGTGTTTATTGTGATTCAATAAATTCTATTCTATTCTCCTACTTTCTAATATAGTGGTAACGTTTGGTTGATTAAATAAAAGGAAGGAGAATTCGAATGTTGTTATGAGTCTCCTATAGAGTTTATCTGCTAAACAAAGAGTTGAGAGAGAAGCAACCGATGAGGTGTGGGTGAAAACTAATTATTCTTTATGGGAAAATAAACGTAAATAGGTGCAGTATAGATACAGCTTGTATTTTGTGGAGTTTAGTAACCGAGTTCTATTATGATGTAAATTGAGGAATGCTGCGTAAAATTGGCTTGAAGGCGGAACCTCTTTACTATAAATTGCTCTATTGGAATTGAGTTTCCATTCTGAACGAGAAATTACTTTGTTTTTTTAACAGTTCTACTCATTCACGCCATGTTTAATTCATTTTTGGTGTAGGTGAACTTCATTGTTCAATTTATAGAGAGGATGTTATACTCTTAGCTTTCTGTAGTGTATTTTGCATATATGGAACTAACTAGTAGTTCTGTGAACAGTAGACCTCACGCAGTATTCTCATCCACAAGTACCTGATTGAAACTATAGACCTTATGGAAATACAGCAATAGACTGGCTTCTCCACACATCTGTGTAATCACTTGTCAGCTGATTTATGATGAATAATTCTATAGTCTGATTTTTACTCTAATATTGGCGTATGAAGGAGGCTCCTTTTTCCTTTTATATATATACTTGAAATGCAAACTTTCCAAAAACCTTGTATATACGTCGACGCGCAATTAAAAATAGAACATACCTGAAAAAATTTCATGAAAATCTATTACCGCGTTTCGCCGTAAATGCTCAACATATAAACATTTAAACATTAAGAGAAATGCCAAACCGTCGACTTGAATCTTAGACCTCACTTCAATCGGTCAACTAATCTTATAGAGTAGATAACCTATCCTCAGGGGTCCTGTTTGTAGTTTAAGAAATTTAAACAGATTTTCATCAGTTTCCGAAATTATAGTTTAACGAACCCAGTTAGCAAGAACTATTCCTTTGCTTATTCATTGTAATATATACTGCACAACTGACAATAGTTATAATTTGTATAGTCCACGTTATAATGGTAGTGGAGAAAGATAGGAGAAGAGCGTTTCTGATTCTCTGCCTTGGCACTGCCTTCTATAGAGGACAGCTGATATCGGTATATCTGATGAAAAGAATCAATTACATTCGTCAAGAAAACTATATATTTCCTATATTAGATTAGACTTTACTTTATTATGTATTTTCTATATTAGATTAGATTAGACTTTACTTTATTATGTTATAACTTACTATTAATATATTAGAATTGTAACTTTTGTTGTGTCAAGAGGGCTATTATGAAAAGTATCTCTTCCTGGTGCCCTCATATTGTAATGAAAATTAATAAATAAAACTATTTGTCAGTGGTTTAATAATTACATTTTATAATTGAACACACACACACACACACACACACACACACACACACACACACACACACACACAAATACCCAAATTTCGGACTCAGGGGACCTTGAAACGTATAGAAATTTAGAAATTGGGTAGCTTAATTTTTTTCTCAAAGCAATACTTTCCTTACCTATGGTAATAGTGCAAGGAAAGTAAAAAAAGGAAGGGAAAATCAAATGTTGTTATGAGTCTACTATAGAGTTTATCTGCTAAACAAAGAGTTGAGAGAGAAGAAACCGATGAGGTGTGGGTGAAAACTAATTATTCTTTATGGGAAAATAAACGTAAATAGGTGCAGTATAGATACAGCTTGTATTTTGTGGAGTTTAGTAACCGAGTCTATTATGATGTAAATTGAGGAATGCTGTGTAAAATTGGCTTGAAGGCGGAACCTCTTTACTATAAATTGCTCTATTGGAATTGTGTTTCCATTCTGAACGAGAATTACTCTGTTTTTTAACAGTTCTACTCATTCACGCCATGTTTAATTCATTTTTGGTGTAGGTGAACTTCATTGTTCAATTTATAGAGAGGATGTTATACTCTTAGCTTTCTGTAGTGTATTTTGCATATATGGAACTAACTAGTAGTTCTGTGAACAGTAGACCTCACGCAGTATTCTCATCCACAAGTACCTGATTGAAACTATAGACCTTATGGAAATACAGCAATAGACTGGCTTCTCCACACATCTGTGTAATCACTTGTCAGTTGATTTATGATGAATAATTCTATAGTCTGATTTTTACTCTAATATTGGCGTATGAAGGAGGCTCCTTTTTCCTTTTATATTGTACCAAAAATTTATTAATTACTTAATTTTATTTTATTTATTTTACTTTCTCCTTATTTGGACATAACTTTGAATATTCATTTATTAAATTTCTAGTTAATAATTTTGATTTGTTGGATTGGTACAACTGGACGAAGCCTTGTCGGTTGACCAGCCAGCGATTTCCTTCTTCTTCTTGTTCTATAAGGCCTAGCTGTGGCATCTCAAAATGTAGCATGTAATTTGAATTATGAAATATCTAAATTTTCTACAAAATTTTTCTTTAAATTATGCTAAAGTAGCATAAAATGTAAATCTACAATGCCTGATTGAATTTTATATTGAATAACCCCAGTTGGGTTTTTTTTTTATTTTACCATTAATTTTGAATGACCGGACAAATATAATACCAGGATAAATACAGGATGAAGGAGACTAAACATTTTCCATAAACTCAAGCAAATTCAACCAAATTTTGGAATTCCAGTACAGTATGAAAGTCAAATTCAATTTACAATTCGAAGTGGGGTAAGCAGAACACTTGTTTTACAATTCGGCTTCTAATTCAACCAAGTCCATCGAATTTTATGAGTTTCAAACTTCGTTAATCGTCGCTTATCTACGATTCCACATCACACTGAAGCTTCAGTTGTAGGCCTACCGGGTTACTAACATAGATTTAATAATCAAAACTTGTAAACTGAATATTTGTAACTTCAGAAATGAAATTGATTTTTAATGTTGAAAATATAAGATTCAATCGGACTTGGCTTAAATTTTATTTCAACCAGGATTGCCAAAATATTCACTGGCCCTCATGACCAGCATTGCTTCCTACTTGTTAGGCAGTCTTATTTGAGATTACTCAAATAGGTTGGTTACAATTGGTAGCAGAACGTGGTTCTAATGTGGTTCTGCCTTTTAATTTATATGGAAATCTTGGTTGAAATTGAAGTATAATTTATTTAGTATGGTTACTGAGAGAGAGCTTAGTACTGAGCAATTATTTTCATGATTTGTATTTTGTACCGTATTGAATTGTTTCACTTGCTATAACCATCGATTTTGTAATCATGGAAAAACTAAATCAGACTATTTCTGATGAAATTGATCTGAGTAAATTTTTAACTCAGAAAATTATTCCTGATTATCTTGTGAAACCTAACCTTGTTTTTGAACTCATGACCTTGGGAGAAGACTTGTCAAGTCTTGAGTCATGCAATGTGAGTAATCTTAGATCTAGCTATCGTTCATTAGCAGGTAATAGTACCAATCAAATTATTCATAATTTGTCAAGTTATAATGAGTCAGTCAATTGTCTTAGAGAAAAACTTCCAAAAGTAATGGAACTTATTGACACTGTACAAAATGGTGTGCAAACTGGATATTACAGAACTGTAATCAGAGCTAATGTAGTAAAATTGAGTCAATATTTATGCATTATTTAAATAGGATGAAACAAATTATTGTATTTTTACAAACTGAGAGTGAAGAAACTTTTGTCTTAACTGAAAATTTGGATGAGCTTTCGAAATTTGCAAAACATTTTATTGATTGTTATAATAGAATTATTGAACTACAAAGCTTGATGCTCCATCTAGACCACCATCACCGAATCCAGCTGCTTTACTGGAACCTTTTCCTAGTCAATCTAAAGTTGTAATTAATAAAAATTTAGGAACTAGTTCAAAGGATACTTGTGCTGTTACATTGTGTGAACCTGGTACAAGTGGTGAGTCTACAACTGAATTTGAAAATATTGGTCCATCAAAACTCAATCATGGTTATCAAGTTAATAATTTGATCCCTAGACCAACTTTGGAAATTGATTCAAGTTTCTACAATAAATTGAGAAATCCTGTAGAAAGCTTCTTGAAAAATCTTCAGCCTTGTGATGGATTAAATATTGATAGCTTATTGAAATTCTTGGAAGCTGCTATAAAAATTCATGATTTATCAGTTATGTCTGACACAAGCCTATTGCAAATTCTTGTTCCTTATACAACTGGACCTCTAGGTGATAAAATATTGTACTCTTTGAATTCTAATGCTAGCTTCAAACAATTTCACCTTGACTTGTTGAAATATTTTATCCCTCAGCGTCTTCTCTCAACAATTAAGAGAGATAAATTTGATAGATTGCAAGGACCCTGTGAAGCCCTATCATCATACGTGACAAGTATCAAAGAAGCAGCGAAATTATTATTATTGGATGAGAGTGAAGCTGAAATTGTAAGTACAATCATATCTGGTCTTAATCCTCAAGAGAGAAGTAGGTTAGTATTCATGAAAAAACCTGAATCATTCAATGACCTAAATATGCTTGCAGTTCATTCTCAAAATATTGCCTTCATTGATAATGAAAGAATGCATTTGTACAATAATACTTCTGTTCAAAATCATGCTTTTGGCAATTCTAATAATAAAAATCCCAATAAAAATAATTTCAACCGTAGGAATGATAGTGTATGCTACACATGCAATCAGAAAGGTCACATCTCTCGTAATTGTTATTCAAAAAACGAGCGGCGCGGTTTTCCAAAAGACAACACCTGATTTCTAATGCAAGTCTAAAAATAAAAAAGAATTATACTCACAAAAACCAATTAGGAAAGATTAAAAAAGGACTTTGTGGCGTTATCAATTCTAATAATAATCTGCCTTTTATTCCTGTTAGCTTTGGAAATAGCAAAATACTCAGTCTGCTTTGATTGATACTGGTTCCTCTTACTCCTTTCTTTCATACAACTTATTTCATGAGTTGACTAAAAGTAATGAGGTGGATTTCAATGTATTCAATAAAAACCTGATTTGTTCTGCTGCTAATTCTTCTGATATGACTATAAAAAAGGCTTGTATTATGAAAATCAGATTGCAACATATGACTTGGAAGTTTGAATTCCTTTTGAGTAGTGATTTGCCAGTCAAGATAATACTTGGTGCTAATTTTATAAAAATGTCAGATATGATTATTGATTACCTAATAATCGATACTTCTTTTGCTTCAACCCTAGTACTACATTTCCTTTAATTCGTGATGCAAACAACAATGCTAATAAAAGAAATTTCTCAGTTAGTAATGTTATTCAAAAAATATTCCTGGAGATGTTTCTCATCTTTCTGATTTTGAATTGAAAAGGGTGAACAAAATCATTGCTGACTTTCCTGATGTATTGACCAGTAGAGTAGGGAGTACTGATTTAGTACAGTATGATATCAAACTGACTTCAAATAAAATTGTTAGATGTCAACCTTCCCTCTTACTCCTTTCAAAACTCAGGTTATGAGAAGTAAAATTCAGAAATTATTGGATGATGGAGTTATTGAAAACTCTGACTCTCAGTATAGCAGCCCTTGTTTTCTTGTACCAAAAACTGAAAATCCCACTGAAGAGAAAGATTTCAGACTGGTAGTAGATTATAGGCGTCTAAATCAAAATATTGAATTAATTTCTGCACCAATTGGAAATCTAAATACATCCTTTCATCATTTTTCGAAAGCCAAGTACTTCTCTACTCTTGATTTGAATAATGCTTATGGACAGATTGCTCTTACCGAACGTTCTAAAAAGTTAACTGCTTTCATTACTCCTTTTGCACTTTACCAATATAAAAGAATTCCAAATGGAATTTCTTCTGGAGCTCAAGTACTTTCCAGCCTAATGGAGAAAATATTTGGTGACCTTAGATTTAAAAACGTTTATTTCTATCTTGATGATTTAATTGTATACACTGAAACTCTTGAATCCCACTTAGAAGTACTGAGAGAGGTATTCAACCGTCTTCGTAGTGCAGGTCTAACTGTTAATCCTACCAAAGTCTCATTTTGTGTTCCAAAAATATCTTTTCTTGGACACATTGTCTCTCACAACTCTATTAGCATCGACCCTGATAGAACTAAGGCCATTGTAACAGTCCTGTACCGAAAAGGGTGAAAGACATTCAGAGATTCATTGGTTTGTTAAATTTACCATAAATTTATTCCGACCTGGCAACCATTGCAGCCCCATTAAATGCACTTCGAAGGAAAGATGTAAAATTCATTTGGAGTACTGAATGCCAGCAAGCATTTGACAAATTGAAAATGATAATTACCCAGCCTCCTGTTTTAAAAATTGCCGATTTTAATCGTAGATTTGTTCTGGAAACAGATGCATCTAGTGTAGGTATTGGCTGTGTCTTGAGTCAGGATTATGACGGTACTCTTGCCCCAATAGCATTTGCATCCAGAACATTATCCACTTTAGAAAGGAAATATTCGGCGTATGAAAAAGAGGCACTTGCTGTGTTATTTGGTATTGAAAAGTTCAGATATTTCTTAGAGCATACGAAATTTACTTTACATACTGACAATAGTGCTCTGCAATGGGTACTTAAGAATCCCAAGCCATTAGGAAGGATAGGCCGGTGGATTCTTAGAATAAGTTCTTTCCAGTTCGATGTCAAACATATCAAGGGTACTGATAATGTGATTGCTGATTATCTAAGTAGGATGTTTGATGAAAATCCTGATAAGGAATCTACTGATAATGTTTCTCCTAATGAATTTGAAAGTCTTGATTCTCCTGCTTTGTGTAACGTTGCTCTATCTGACTTTCCACTATGTTTTACTGAGATTTCTGATTATCAAAAAAGGATCCGGTCATAATAGAGATAATGAATAAGAAGGAATCTGGAGAAGATTTTTCCATATCTATTTCTAAAGGGGTACTTCTTTATAATAGCAGAAATAATCAGGAACCCAAGATGTTCTTCCTAGTATTTTGAAGCCCATGATTTTCAAATATTATCATGAAACTACTTATGGCGGTCACTCTGGTTTTCTGAAAACACTAAACAAAATAAAACAAAATTTATTTGGAAGGGTATTTCTAAAGATCTAGTTGCTTTCATCAAGTCCTGCAAGTTATGTTCATTGAGTAAGCCAGCACAAAAAACTAATTATGGTTATCTTTGTTCATCTATTGCTTCACAACCAATGGAAAAAATGTTCTTAGACTTTGTAGGGCCATTACCAAGGACAACAAGTGGTAACACCATGATATTCTCCTGTATGGATGCTTTCACTAAGTATTCATGGCTACTTCCATTACGAAAAGCAACCTCTGAGTCTTTATGTAAGGAGCTCAGAAAATATTTGTAAACTTTGGTGTCCCTAAATATGTAGTTTCTGATAACGGTCCTCAATTTAAATCAAATTTCTTTAAAAACTTTTGTTTCCAAAAGGGAATTTGCATATAACTCAAACAGAATATAATCCTAAACCTAACCAAGTAGAAAGAATACATCGTAATTTAAAATCTTGTCTTATTAGCTTCAATCATGACAAACAGAATAAATGGGATTTAACTCTACAGTGGCTTCCCTTAGCATTCAATAGTGCTTTCCATGAGAGTAGCAAGTTTTCTCCTCATGAACTGATGTCGTCATAAGGTTAATAATCCTATAAACAATATTTGGAAAATTGATGATATACTACCAACGAAGTTTGTTAAAGATACTAACAAAATATGGAAAGATGCTTATCATAACTTATTGAAGTCTCATAATTCCAGTAAAAAGAGGTATGATATGTATAGAAATCCAATTCCATATAAGATAGGTGATATTGTTTTCCTAAAATCAAATCCTGTTAGTAAAGCATGTAATCAGATACTGCTAAATTACTTCCCAGGTATTCTGGACTTATTTGATAAAAGAATGGATTAGTCCAGTCAGTGTGAAATTATTTTCAACCGATGGACAAACATTTGTGCGACGAGCACATGTGAGTCAACTTAAAATGGGAAATAATCTTAAGTAGACTTTTCTCATAATGAGATTTTTTATTGTAATACACATATGTGGTGGACGCACTCATATGTTTGTGGTAGTTATCTTGTAACTATTCTATTGTGTAAAATTTTGTTGTGTTCTTTGGAAACTTGTGATTCTGCACAATTTTTTGTGTCACTTGATTTCTTGTAACATGGTATGATGAAGAATGTACTGTATATTAAGAATTGTAATTATTATGCTTTGTAACTAAGTAAGTTACAGTGTATCAAGTTAGTTGTATATGTTATTTTGATAATGTGTTATTTGCTCACTAAACTCATTGCTCAGTTTTCTCTCAGTAACTCATGCTAACTCTTGCTTTTCTTTGGTAATTTGGATTTTTGAAGTTTTGTCCAATGCTTGTAGATTTTATTTTCTTCTTTGAGCCTTGTCGACCTGATCAATTGACAATGATCTCTCTTCTTCCTCTTTCTCTTCCTCTACTTTTCATTTTCTTTGGGCGGCCGACCAATTACTCTCCTTTTCTATTTATTTAACTTCTATCTGAATAAATTTCTGGTACAATTTGGTTCCTAAATTAAATACCCCCAGTTGTGGAGGTTTGTACCAAAAATTTATTAATTACTTAATTTTATTTTATTTATTTTACTTTCTCCTTATTTGGACATAACTTTGAATATTCATTTATTAAATTTCTAGTTAATAATTTTGATTTGTTGGATTGGTACAACTGGACGAAGCCTTGTCGGTTGACCAGCCAGCGATTTCCTTCTTCTTCTTGTTCTATAAGGCCTAGCTGTGGCATCTCAAAATGTAGCATGTGATTTGAATTATGAAATATCTAAATTTTCTACAAAATTTTTCTTTTAAATTATGCTAAAGTAGCATAAAATGTAAATCTACAATGCCTGATTGAATTTTATATTTGAATAACCCCAGTTGGGTTTTTTTTTTATTTTACCATTAATTTTGAATGACCGGACAAATATAATACCAGGATAAATACAGGATGAAGGAGACTACACATTTTCCATAAACTCAAGCAAATTCAACCAAATTTTGGAATTCCAGTACAGTATGAAAGTCAAATTTCAATTTACAATTCGAAGTGGGGTAAGCAGAACACTTGTTTTACAATTCGGCTTCTAATTCAACCAAGTCCATCGAATTTTATGAGTTTCAAACTTCGTTAATCGTCGCTTATCTACGATTCCACATCACACTGAAGCTTCAGTTGTAGGCCTACCGGGTTACTAACATAGATTTAATAATCAAAACTTGTAAACTGAATATTTGTAACTTCAGAAATGAAATTGATTTTTAATGTTGAAAATATAAGATTCAATCGGACTTGGCTTAAATTTTATTTCAACCAGGATTGCCAAAATATTCACTGGCCCTCATGACCAGCATTGCTTCCTACTTGTTAGGCAGTCTTATTTGAGATTACTCAAATGAGGTTGGTTACAATATATATACTTGAAATGCAAACTTTCCAAAAACCTTGTATATACGTCGACGCGCAATTAAAAATAGAACATACCTGAAAAAATTTCATGAAAATCTATTACCGCGTTTCGCCGTAAATGCGCAACATATAAACATTTAAACATTAAGAGAAATGCCAAACCATCGACTTGAATCTTAGACCTCACTTCGCTCGGTCAACTAATCTTATAGAGTAGATAACCTATCCTCAGGGGTCCTGTTTGTAGTTTAAGAAATTTAAACAGATTCTCATCAGTTTCCGAAATTATAGTTTAACGAACCCAAGTTAGCAAGAACTATTCCTTTGCTTATTCATTGTAATATATACTGCACAACTGACAATAGTTATAATAATTCTATAATGAGGTCCACGTAGAATGGTAATGGAGAAAGATAGGAGATCAGCGTTGTTGATTCTCTGCCTTGACACTGCCTTCTATAGAGGACAGCTGATATCGGTATATCTGATAAAAAGAATCAATTACATTCGTCAAGAAAACTATATATATTCTATATTAGATTAGACTTTACTTTATTATGTTATACTATTAATATATTAGAATTATAACTTTTGTTGTGTCAAGAGGGCTATTATGGAAAGTATCTCTTCCTGGTGCCCTCATATTCTAATGAAAATAAATAAATAAAACTATTTGTCAGTGGTTTAATAATTACATTTTATAATTGAGGATAAAATATATTGTTAATTTATTGTGTTTCTACATTGTTAGAAAACGATCTGGAAACGTTGCGGAGCTAGAAAAGGATAGCGCTATCTGCTTTGTTGAATGATAGACAAGGATAGCAACACTAATGTTGATTAAATACTGCCATTATAATGTGGACCTCACTATAGGGGGTCCTCTTTTCATTATGAGCAAATTTGAACAGATCTGCATCAGTTTTCAAAATAATATCGGGGCACCGAGCTTCGCTCGTTATTTTCATTTATTGATAAACAGAACACAATTCTCTAAAATGATCGTGTTTATATTTTTAAAGCTGGCTATACGTCAGCTTATGAATTTCGGGGATGCGATATTTTGATTTTCCACAGAATCACTCGCTCACTTTTTACTATCCACAGACGAAAGTCTCAGCTGTTTCAGCCAAGGATGAATTATCCTTTTAATGTCGTTCAGCGAGTTTTCCCAAGGATGAGACCTTGTGCAATCGAATTTTTATATCATAAACCTACTATGTTCCAAATTTCGTGAAAATCGTTAGAGCCGTTTTCGAGATCCGTTGAACATAAATAACCAGATATCCAGATAACCAGATATAAAAATATAAACAGACATACAGAAATTGCTCGCTTAATATAAAAGGATACTGTAGCTCCATGAAACTAAGTTAGCAAGTACTACTTCTTTCATCATTCATTGTTTTAAAAACTGTACTTCTGACAATAGTTATAACTCGAGTTGTCATATTTCCCTTTGCTTCCTGTGTTTTTTAAAGCCAGTTGACCTTGTCCACTAAAAATAATCTCTATTTCAATTATTGTCTGTAGGTATCAATGCTGTGATACAGTTAATCCGATAAATCATAAATGAATCCTACCCGAACTTCAACATGTAAAAAGGCCGTAATAAAGCAGCTGATCTGAAAAATGCGGATTTTCAAAGCCACAGATAAATAATCGGATAGATTCTGCATTCTTACAATACTCCACCTATTAGAATTCAACTCCATACCTGCGTGGGTCCTGAGCTCCACAATCTGAGAGCTCCAGTGTATTTGGTTAAATTTGTGGTGTTCTCAGCCCACTCTTTCTCGTAATTTTCATTGTTTACCTCTTCACTTCTTTTCGTTTCTCCTTCTTATCCTCCTGCTCTAGCTCCTTCTTCTACTCCATGTCCACCTAAAACTATTCTGGTTCGACTAGTCCATTCGGTTCCTCTTTTTCTCCTTCTCTTTCAGTTTCTTGTCCTCTTTGTTCACCTAAAATTGTTGTGACTCAAACTTCTTCTACCTACTACCCTATTCCTCAAAATGGTTCCTGTCTCCATAATTCATTGGAATCTTTGTCCTGCCTCAATGTAGTTTTGCTTGTTCGTAGCTTGTGCCATCTATCCAGGTTGATATTGCTCGATTCTTCACTCTATTTCATGTGTAGGTAGAGTATGAGGAGATTTGATGCTTCGTGATGTTTCTTCATTGAAGATGATAATAATTTGAAAAATATGATTTGCTGTGTAGAAATAGTTAGCCAGGGGCTCACTACAAACTAATAATATCCGTTTATTTAAATAATTACAAAAATAGTAGCTTTTATTTTCTCAAGCAACAGAAAAATGAAAAATGATTTACTGAGTTGGAGCTCTGCTTGTTTTGTCATGTTGAGTCAACTCATTTTGTTGTATTATGTGGTTGATGAAGTGTTCAGTTATTTTGTTTCGAATAATACTCATACAATATCATATTTTCGATTTGAATTGAACTTTAATTTGTTGCATAGTATTGTGTATGTCGTATGTTGTTTGATTTGTATTGAGTTTTTAAGAGTTCAATTGTGTTGTGTTGATTTTGAGACAAAGTACTCGATTTCTGGTTGATTTGGTGTATTCTGTTGTATGTTGTATTTTATGTTTATTTGAATCAAGTGGTATATGTTGGGAAGTGTGATATAAGTTCAATTTTGTTGCGTTTCTAGTTGATTTGGTGTATTCTGTTGTATGTTGTATTTTCTGTTTATTTGAATCAAGTGGTATATGTTGGGAAGTGTGATATATGTTCAATTTGGTTGTGTTCTAGTTGATTTGGTGTATTCTGTTGTATGTTGTATTTTCTGTTTATTTGAATCAAGTAGTATATGTTGGGAAGTGTGATATAAGTTCAATTTTGTTGCGTTTCTGGTTGATTTGGTGTATTCTGTTGTATGTTGTATTTTCTGTTTATTTGAATCAAGTGGTATATGTTGGGAAGTGTGATATAAGTTCAATTTTGTGGCGTTTCTAGTTGATTTGGTGTATTCTGTTGTATGTTGTATTTTCTGTTTATTTGAATCAAGTGGTATATGTTGGGAAGTGTGATATAAGTTCAATTTTGTTGCGTTTCTTAAGTTCAGGTGAGAGGTGAGTTAGTTTCTAATTTTCTAGAGTTTAGTGCATTCACAATCATTGCAGAATTTCTAATTTTTCTCCTACTTTCCAATATTGAATTTCTCTATAAAGGTGCGTACAGATTTACGCGCCGCGAACATGAGCAATTCACTTTTAATCAGCTGATGCCAAGCTTTTTATATCTGTATCTTACCGTTTCTGTAAAAATACAGATATAGTCAGCTGATTAAAAGTGAATTGCTCATGTTCGCGGCGCGTATATCTGTACGCACCTTAAGATTTGATAAATGCTATCATGAAACTACAGAATCATGGTTATTTGAATCTGGTCAAACTCATTTGAGCTTCGAAAGTTTGCCTAAAACAAGTTTGTGATGCATTGCAAGTATGTGGGTGTTATTTGCGACTTGTGACGACTGCTGCTGTTTCTGTTATTAGGGTGCGACCAACACGTCATCCACCTCTCCTCTCCTTCTCTTCTTCACTCCTCCTCACATTTATCTTCACCTCCTCTCTTTCCACTGATATTCCTCTTAATTTCTTTCACGTCATCCATCTCTCTTCTCTGCCTCTTCTCTTCTTCTCACATTTCTCTTCACTTCTATTCATTCCACTGATATTCCTCTTAGTTTCTGTCACGTCATCTATCTCTACTCTCCTCTTCTTTGTCGCCCCAATCCTCCTCTTCTCCTATTCTCACATTTTTATTCACCTTTACTCATTTCTCTGATATTCCTTTTCGTTACTGTCTTCTGTTACTTCCATGCTTCTCTTCTCTTCTTTTTCTCTGCCTGTTCCTCTTTTTCTCCTCGCATGTCCCTTTACCTCGTCTTATTCCTCCTCGTTTCTCTCTCCTGTTACTTCCATCCTTCTCTCATTTTTTTCAGCCTCTTTGAGCTCCAACAAGCATGAGGATGTTTTTTCCGCATTAGGCTGAAACAAATAATTGAATCATCTTTGATTTTTGAATATCTGTCATTATTTTCCATTTTCCGCTACCTTAAATGTTTCTTTTTCAAGTATCTGAATTTCTTTCTTCTCCTCTATGCATGATTCCTTTTGTCTGTCAAACCTTTGAATTTTGTTCTCGTTACTACTTTCTCTTTACTTCTTATCTGTTCCTTATTTTCCTAAATTATTCAGCCTTTTTTTACTTCTGAATTTTGTTTTATCTCCTTCTGATTATCATTCTCTTCCATCATTATCATCATGAACTTATTAGTCTCCTTCTTTGTCATTCAACATCATCATTGAAGTTGTCTCCTCCAAAGTATCAAGTTATTCTTCTTATCAATTTCTCCACTGCTCCTTCATTTACTAATCCATTTTCTTCTCCTCCAATGCTTCAATCATCGTCCTACTCTCATTACCTTCCTCCTCCTCTCTCATTAATTTCTCTCTTCCTCCCTATCCGTTCACTTTTTGTCTCCCTTTCCCCTACTCTGTCTATCCCTTCTTCCTACTCTCCATCATACCGATGTTATTTCTTGCAGTGAGTTACTTTCATCCACAAATCTTCCTTCCACACCTCTTTCTTTTCACTTATTTTCCCACCTCCTTTTTCCTTCCCTCACCTCCATGTTTTTCTCCATTCTCTTCAACTCTCTTTCATTCTCTCTCCCATTTTCCTCTTTCTACCTCCCTCTCTTCCTATTTTCTTATCGTTCCTTTATTTTGTTCAGTTCATCCGTTTCTTCTCATCCCCTCCTTCCCATTCTTTAATCCTTCTACTTCTGATTCCTCTCCCCACTCTTCTCTCCTTTTCTCTCTCCCTAATCCTACATCTCCGTATCCAGTCTCTCTCTCCCTTCCATGATACACCGCTCAGAAACAACACAAACAAACGCAAATTCTTGTAGGCCACTCAGAACACAGAGTCGCAGGGCTACCTACTAACATAAAACTATATGTATTCAGTTCCACGCCACTCTACTATAGATATGGTTCCATAAACCTATATCAGTTCCACGCTACTCTACTATAGATATATATTTTCATAGACCTACATGTATTCAGTTCCATGCTACTCTGCTATAGATATAGTTCCATAAAACTATATGCTTACATTTCGACGCTACAGATATAGTTGTTCTGCTACTACCTACGACAACTGACTCTGTGTGAGCTTGGTTGGCTGGGAGAGCATCAGTATAGTAACTGGTTTCTTCTAGTGATGATCAGGTGTTTTCAATCCTTATTCGACGCTTAGTGTGAGATAGTAATCTAGACGTTTGACAGCTATATTTTAATCCTTTTACAGCTAGTTTAATAGAGCTCTCAATTTTGTTATTGGATTTTTTCGTGTTATTTTGGGTTGTCACACTGGTTTGAAAGCTTACAAATATTATAGTGTGATATCTGGTTTGATAGGATTATTGATTTTCTTGATTCTATCTCATATTTTCGTGATTTGTGTAGATTGTCAGATTAATTTAATAGGGTTTCAAAGTTGTTTAGCTTCCGGTGAATTAATTTGTTGTGATTCAGTTCAGGTTGTTATGCTAATTAATAGGATTTGTAAAGTTGTTGACACTTATCCTAATCGTTATGCATTCAAGTTGTAAAGTGTCAAAGATTAAGATAATGTCATAACTCAGACACTGGAACAAATAAATCAGTCATTCTATTCTATATTTGGATCAAATGAGTCTCGTTACAAGAACAATTTAATCAGTAATTTTATTCCAGTAGCATTTCTGCTGGGTTATTCAGATTTGATTGAGTTATCTGAAATTGATTCATAAATTTTTGATGTGCCTACCTATTGTAGTTTATTACCATTGAATTTATTATTTTTCATGTCGTTTACATTATTAATTTGTTTTCTACCATTGCCATTAATCGAGAAAGGGGACATTACGTTCTAAACTTTCGAATTTTCTCAACTTACATTCCGAAGTTTGGAATGTAAACTTCGTCTCTATAACAAATGAAAAAGTGATTCCATTCCAAATTTTAACTTCCACGTTCCACATAAAATTATAGGATCCTCTTCTAACTAATCCATCTCTATAATTGATTGTATTTTTCAGTTCAATATCATATCATGATCTCATAAAGTTCTTGGAACAGTACCGGTATACAAGTTGCTATCCAGTAGTTAACTATATTCGAGTTGGACATCTATGACACTTTTGAAGCTTCTCTTCCTTTTCCATTCATGATTTCAATTTTATACCTTTTTACCTTTTAGGTATTAGGCTATCTCTCCTAGTTTTCACATCCTGATTGTTTAAATAACTTAATGTTTTCCAAACTCCAGGTGCCTGCTTCGATTCATTCTTGGAAGTTCAATTTTTTGTTGGCAATCGATCGACTTTGAAAACTTGTGATTGGTTGAAATTAATTTGTGTCCAATATGCCGGCTTCTCGTGTCGTGACTGACACTCAAATGGAATCGTTTTACGTGCGCAAAACAGGTATTTTTGTGTTTTTAAAATTTGTTTGTCAAATATGAATTTTAATTTTGAAACTTTGATACAGCTTTAGAAAATTATTGTAAACTAATGTTGACTTTTTAGTAATGTTAAACATAGTGTGCAAGTGTGTGATGATGAAGGATATTAGATATTTCTAGTAACGTTCAATCAGTTTTCAATTAATAATAGTTGAGTTTTGTATTCCGTTACGGGGTTTGAGAATGAGTTTTCAGATAATCTAATTTGACCTCTTATAAGATCGGATAGTTAAAAAATCTTGAGAATGAGTTTCCAGGTACTCAGATTACACCTCTTATAAGATCGGATAGTCAAAATATCGGGCAAGTCGTGAAATATCGAACGTAAAGCTGGATTAGCAGACAACAGTGACAGTGAACAGTGAAAATATAATTCCCATAACTTATAATTGGACTATTCTCACTCAGCTCGGCTGATTGAGTATGAATACTACCATTAGAATGTATGGTAATTATATTCTCACTTTTCATTGTCACTGTTGTGTGCAAATCCAGCTTGAAACGTATAGTTTTTATGAGCTTCGCTAAGAGATCGACGACGTATCAAAACTTTGTGTGTGGACTGTAAGATTAAAACGTTCTAAATAATGATAAGAACGTACTAGAAACGTACGATTTAGTATCAGTTTCTCTGTTCGTATGCAGTCTATTGTCTGATACAGTACCTTTCGACCTGAAAGCTAAGCCACACGAAGTATTTTTTCAGGCGTTCTCGGCCGAGCAGGAAGCTCTCTGATTGGCTGATTGGGTTGACATTCGGGAATCTTATTTTTAGTTGTTTTTGAGTGAAAAAGAACTAAATTTCAGAAAAGTTGGAATCATAACCTCATTTCGGACTTTTAAATTATTATCTAAATTTGGGAGAGAAGTAGTACAAGGAGTATCCTTAACTTTTCTCTCCCATTCAGTGTTTCTTGTAAAAATAATAATAAATCAGCTGATAATCAGTCTATCGAAGAGCTTCCTGCTCTGCCGACTCGTCTCAAAATGCCTGAAAAACGCTCAGTGTGACTTGGCCCTTATCATACAAGAGGCCACGTCTGAGCCAGACTCTATTATATATCAAATTGAAATTAAATTAGTCATATTAAATAAAGAGAAAAGAAATTGTCAAAAACCACCGACTTTATTGATAGTTAGAAATTATTTCTGTGGTTTTTACAATTTCTTTGTCTTTTTATTTAAGATGAATAATTACCACAATATCAACTTCTCAACTACACAAAAAGTTAAATTAGTCAAGTTTAATTAAAAATTATTTTCGCTATTCTTCTGTAATTTATATCAATTATTATTCAACGAAAATCCTAAATAAATGCTGTAAATCACCCCGAAGACCTCTGCTACTGCAGACATTGACAACAGGGTTAACAGCTAGATGAAAATTCGATGAGAACTACTATCCAAAAAATTTTATTTTTACTATCCAAAAATAAAAATTTTTGGATAGTAGTTCTCATCGAATTTCCATCTAGCTGTTAACCCTGTTGTCAATGTCTGCAGTAGCAGAGGTCTTCGGGGGTGATTTACAGCATTTATTTAGGATTTTCGTTGAATAATAATTATATATTAATTAGCATTTGAATAAATGCATTCTCTATTTAATTCCATCTGTAATTTATATTAGGCTACTTATTTATTTGGTAAATTTTGTTCCTTTGTCCATATCTCAACATACCGTCTGATATCGTTTGACTGACCATACAAGATATCAAATCTAAACCAGCCTCTATAATCAAGTTAATCTTCAAGTTACAGTCAGGTGAAATTCTTGTTCATGCAGTTGTTGCGAAACTGCAATAGACAATAATGCATCAGTTGTGGTGCCATTAACATTCTTTTTATGACATTCCAATCTAGTCGTTCTTATGCAACTGTCAGCTGCTGTTTAAGGGCCTTCTATGACAGCTGTCTGTTATCCTGGATAGGAAATGACGGAAGGAATTTGTCCTTTTACAGAGACTCTGAGTCAGTGATGTGAGAGACGACAATACCGGTATTGTGAACGACGTCTTTAGTTGAACTGTGATTCAACTCTAATTCTTGTATTGTAGACTGTCTTCAGTTGAACTTTGTGTACTAATTAGTTGTTATTGTCGGGTAGATTGTAGTGGTGACGAAAGAAAGTTTTAAAAGACTAAGAATCCCGATTTTTACTTCTAATAGACTAGAAATTTGATTATTATTTAGTAGCTTATCCATCGAGAGGGTCACTGCTCGTAGAGTTCTCAGTTTATCAAGTACCTACCTATTTTGACCGTTTCTTGAGATACTGAAAATGGTGGCTATTGACCGTTTTCTCACCGATTCCAGGACGACACTGCACGGCAAGACAGGAAGCTCTCCGATTGGCTGATACGTTAATCCAGTCAGCCAATCGGAGAGCTTCCTGTCTTGTCCGATTGGCTGTGCTCTCTGATTGGCTGATTCTTGATACTTCAACTCTGTCAGCCAATCGGAGAGCTTCCTGTCCTGTATGATTGGCTGTGCTCTCTGATTGGCTGATTATTGATACTTCAACTCTGTCAGCCAATCGGAGAGCTTCCTGTCCTGTATGATTGGCTGTGCTCTCTGATTGGCTGATTATTGGTATGTCAACCCATCGGCCAATCGGAGAGCTTCCTGTCTTGTCCGATTGGCTGTGCTCTCTGATTGGCTGATTCTTGATACTTCAACACTGTCAGCCAATCGGAGAAGAGCTTCCTGTCTTGCCGTGCCGTGACGTCACGAATAAGTAAGCGTGAAAACGGCCATTCAGTTCGTAAGGTTCACCGCATCTAATTTCCATTGCAGGCTGATATAGCTTTACCGTTGCACATTAGTTGAAGATTAATAAGAATGGTTTAGGGAAAAGCTTAGTTGAAGCTCAAATATAAGGTTAGGGGGTTAGGCTCTTGCTTTTAAATTGCAATATGCTGGAATCATTGAGCATAATTTGAAAATTTTAGAATAAAATATATGATACTGGACTATCTGAAGCAACAGGAACTTGACAAAATGAAAACTTGACATACTAAAGTTTCCTACCCGGGCTAATCCTTGATCAACTGAGATCTTTATGAAGTGATTGTCACCCTATCCATGGAAGTGGATTTCTCTATCACTCCTCATTTTTCTCCAATTCTCATCCAATCTTTAACGTTAATAGTTAAAATGGATGAAAATTAGTAATCTGAAATGTCTCCTATTTTTTGTATTAGAGGGTTAAGTGTAAGAAAGGTCCTAACTTCGCCCTCCTAGAATAAAATAAAGGCAGCAATTCAATTCAATGCTCTTATTTTCTAGGAGACAATGTATCAATTAGGTGTAACATTTGAAAATGACTTTGATTACGTTCTAATTCATAACAGAGTTCATATTATGAACACTTGCATATTATTTATCGTATCTCTTGAAATGGAACTTCTTTATACCTACACCCTACACCACACATCACTCTATTTTCGATGAAGAAATCGTGGGTTTGTTTGTGGCCCATTTCTAATCGTTCAAACACTTCAAACTTTTATTTTTGTTTATTCTCCTCTCCAAATTAGGACATTCCAAGTTCACAAGCCGGTTCACATGTGAAACACCTTTTGACCTTAGCTCAACAATGTTTATTTACTACTCAGATCACTTTTATCAATGATTTACCTTGGTTGTAAACTGTTTATGCAGGCTTGGGCTATAACTTACAGGCCATTTATCAATGAATTATAGGTGTCTTGTTGAACATTGTTTATCTACAACTTATAACACTTTTATCAATGAAAATTTGTTTATCACAATTTACTCATGTCACTTTTGTCGTCAATGATAGCTTATTTATGTATCAGTCTATCAACCAGTTCCATCAATGATTGACTTTTTACCCACTTCTTTCCAATTAACATAATTTTTGTTGGCTCTCTTGCTTCTTCCATTTATTCTTCTTTCAATAATAACATTTCTCCTCTTCTCCTTCTCCTTGTTCTCCTCCTCCTAACGCTCCTCATTCTCCTTCTCTCTCTCCTATGGTAAATTAAGAATCGATATGGAAAAATTTTAAGTTAATCAGTCCAGTAGTTCAGACGTGATAATGCGTCATACGTGAATTTGCTATCCCGTACGTGTATAAGCCAGTTCTCTACTTTATCTTATCAAAGATTATTCGTGACGCATAAGTCTGTACGCACCTTAAGATCTCAATGAATCAACCCAAAACTGATAAAATGTTTATTCCACAACTTTCATCAATTTATTACAGCTAGTTATCATTGTCCATCTTGTCCATCTCATTATCAGAGGCCCTGAAATTGATCAGTTGCGACCTGAAAACTCTGACACCAGACCTGAGCCAGCCAGGTCACACGATATTATTATTATTATATTTATTGTCCATCTTGAAAAAATCAGCAATTTAAAACCTTAATAATGATACTAGTTTAACTGTCTCCTAAAGCGTATTACAGTGAACGATACTCATGTATTTATTGTTACCGACCGGTCACGGTAATTTCAATTCAATTTAAAGTCAAATCCTGATTATTGTCTTCCCACGTTGGCAAACATTCACGTAGGATTCCATCTGAATACCACCTGCAGACGATTTACAAGTAATACATAAATACATTAATGTAATCGATTGTTGTTGTGACCTCGATGTGGTTATTAGGATTTTAGGTTTTTTATTTTCTGTCTATCGGGTCATCAATCCTGAATACAATGAACATGTGACCGAGCCTGTTATCGAATAGGTTGATGATTAATTTAGTGGAAAATAGGGGCTTGATTAGTGATCTATGATAATTCAACCATTGTATCACACATTCTTCAAGATTTTGTTTTGATAGAGTTGTCTTTTTTATTTTCTGTCTATCGGGTCATTAATCCTGAATACAATGAACATGCCACCCAGCCTGTTATCGAATAGGTTGATGATTAATTTAGTGGAAAATAAGGGGCTTGATTAGTGATCTATGATAATGCAACCATTCTATCACATCACTACACATTCTTCGATAATTTTTATGATATTATAATCGTCTTGTCGAAGTAATAAATAAAGTAATATAATTTCTTCAATATATTGTTTTGATATAGTCGTCTTGTCAAAGTAATAAATGAATGGAAGTTCTATAATTTCTCGATTTTATCTCAAAAAGTATTACTCTAATGTCTAAAATATGAATATAATGAGATACTCATAGAAATCTTCTTCTTCTGACATTCACGGTTTAGACATCACCTGTCTGTTCACTACCTCCGTAAACAAAGCCATAGTGCATGACAGGTGGTTGATGGTAATGTCAGTACAGGTTGGGCTCCTACACCAATAAAAAACTGGCTGATAATGCTGATAATTAGATCAGCTGAAATCAACAAATTTTTATTGGTGTAGGAGCCCTACCTGTGCTGACGTCACCAGAGTGCACTATGGCTATGTTTACGGAGGTAGTGGTCTGTTCCGGTCCTTGAGATAGCCCTGTTCTAGCCAACGATCTATATATACTAACTGTTAGTATATATAGATCGTTGGTTCTAGCAGCTCTTTACAATCTCAATTTCGTGCCCATCTCTTTCTAGGCCGCCCAACATCTATCTCTCTGTCCTGTTGGTGCATATTATAGAGCTTGGACAGGAATCCTACTGTTTGGCATTCTTTCAAGGTGTTCCTTCAATCTGACTCTATACTTTGCTATCAAACAATTCAATGGCTTCACTTTCAGTTCATTTGGAATGTCTTAATTTCGTAAGACATCATCCAGTCTTGTATATCCCTTAACTTTCCCAAGGAAGCGCATTTCTGCCGCTTGGGTCCGGCTTGCTTCCTCTTACCAAGAACCCAAGATTTACTTCCATGTGTCAAAAACCTTGAATATTATTATGCATATTTAGCCACTTTAATAGGAAAGAATCTATGCAATGTCGGGAAGCAGGTGTCTCCGTCGTCGTGTTGCTATCGTATCACTCAGATAAATTGAGAGAGATGAGTTGACCAACATTTTTAGGTATGATCCGACCTCCGAACCACAGGGAAGGGATTTTTCAACTCATGAATCATATTCAGAGAAGTTGGCTCAAGTCACCCTTCCAATGGGAGTAGCAGGCGCATGATTCTCAACTTATCTAAGCGATAGATTATAGATTATAGAGTCAACCCGCTTTCCAATTATGAATTCAATTTAGTTTGAACTTACTCTATATTACAGCCTTATTAGCAAAACTGTTCTAAAACAGTAGCTCATTGTTAGATATCGATAAAAACGGTCCGTAAAGAGGTCAATGCCTCAATAGTGGCCTAATAACGGCTTAAACCACACAAGAAGTAGTCCACAATGCTCACCCATTAAACTGGTAAAGCATCAAGCTTAAGCTCATTGTTCGGAACACTGTATATTTATAACCAGTAAGGACAGATAGCCTTATAAGTCACCCGTGTTTCTCACTCTATTATTTCTGACCACGCTTTCAGCTTCGGCTCTGTGTGTTGGTTGAAGTAGTTTAAAAATCGGGACGTTGACGTTGAAACTAGTTTGCAATCAACGTTAACTAGTTGAAATGTAAACATGTTTTATGAACTTACAGAGCCACATGAAACAAACTATTTGTGGTCAACTCAATTTATTTGTGTTTTCAATTTAAACTCTGACGAAGTCAGATATGTAACTTGTAACAAGTAATCTAATTTCACTAGGTCTACTCTTAAATAGAGAAAATTAAAAAGGGTACTTAGATTTTTTCGATGTAACAAGTTTACAGTTGCTGAATGTGCTTTGAGTTTGTTGGGGTAAAACCTATCTGGATGGGGGCATGGGACGGTCAAGCTAAAACAATACAACTGCGAGACCCTTTGGCAGGTAGATTTAGCACATTTTCGACCCTTGTGCAATGAATCGTATGCCCCCATCCTGTTAAGTTGAGTGACGTTATTCCACACTTAGACTTTTACTGCGGGATTCCCATTTCCGTGTTCTGTACAGGTCCATCAAAGTTATAATAATTCAGGTCCATCAAAGTACAGACAGTCTGTACTCTGTATCTTTCGGTGTAAAATTGAGTTCCTGCAGAGCTTATCAAGATGCGAAAAAGATCTAAACCGTGAAAGCATATACCAGTTTTTATTTATGTACAATCGAATTTCTAATCAAAGGATATTATGTTCGTCGTGTGGCAGAAACCAAAAACCCTGCAATTGAATGGTGTGTTTCACGCAATAAATGATTTTAGTATAACGATTTTATAACTCGTATCAGGTTAAGATGTACATATTGTTTCAAAACAGAATTTCAAGTCATTCTCATTAAATTTAGAAGAAATAGTTGAATTCCATCGCTTTGGAACACAGTTTTGAGCCTATTCTAATTATCAAAGAACTAATTTCCTTGTACTAATTGATATTTTTTAAACGATAATTATGTCGAGTTGTAAGTTGTCGAGTGGTGGATTTTGGAGTAGGTTTTGAAAATATATTTTATGCTGCTAAACCTATCTGGATGGGGGCATTAAGAGATCTATTGTTTGATATTGGGTGAGCATTGACATGGGTTGACAGTTATTGTTTCCCATTCAACCAGCGTTGAAGGAGGGGTATTGTTCTCTCTTGACCGTTCCATGCCCCCAGATAGGTTTTACCCGTTTGTTGTAATATGTCACTCTTGCTTTTAGAATCTGAGGTAGGCCTAATATTGATCGAATTGAGTATCAATCCCAAACGTCGAGTTTGATTCAAACATCAAAATTTGGTTCATTTCTTAAAATTTGATTCTACAGAAGCAAACAGTAGAAACTGGCCCATGAAGTGCTGCCATCTGTAGCAAGATGGGGAACTAGTGTAAGAACTTGTGAATTTTGGAGTGGGGAACTAAAAATGCGAGGACCAATAGGAAGCGTTTCGATGGAGAGTTAGTGGGAGTGCCAGCCAATCAGAAGGCGTTTGGATTGTAGGACTGTCTTCAACTCGTTTCATTGGTTGGAAACCATGCTTTAGTATTCTATGTTACTAATCTTTGTGTTATAGGAACACTTTACTAAGTATTCTCGATAAAATCGTTCAGAATATAGTTGAAAAAAAACATTAGCTTCTCGAATAACATTCATAGCAGTTCCTCTGAAGTACAATAATTCAATTTAAGTTCAATCTCTGTTAGTCAGAAGATTGATACTATACTATGGGTGTCGTGTTGGTAAAATGTCATCGCAAAATCCTTGTGTGTGTGGAAACTGGAAACGCACTTACTTTTTTGTAGGAGAGTAATATTAAGCCAGCGGTTATCAATGCATCAAAAATAATGCATTTCAAAAATTATAATTAAAAAAATTATAGGTACTGAGATTTTATGATATCTAATAGAATGTGATCTCAAATATAGGATATTTTATCAGTATATACTGCATTATGATCTCAAATTGGTATTTTAAATTTTAATAAAGATTAAAAAAATGCTATTGGCAATATCGACCGCTCTCTTCCATCATTGTATCAAAAAAATCTCATTAAGGCTGTGCAATGGCTAAAAATAAACTTTCTACTCGTGATATTTTTGAAAGTTTTTCAATTTGTATATCATTAAGATATCAAAATGAAAAAGTTTTCTCAGGAAAACATTTTTTTCTGATCATTACTTTTTAAGATATGAACGCCTAAAGTTGACAAATCCATCCTCCAAATCTCATGGATTCATATCTTACCGAATTTGGAATGTTCTGTCCCAAAAATTTGAACTTTAGGCGTTCATATCTCAAAAAGTAATGATCAGAAAAAAATGTTTTCCTGAGAAAACTTTTTCATTTTGATAGCTTGATGATATACAAATCGAAAAACTTTGAAAAATACCACGAGTAGAAAGTTTATTTTTAGCCTTTGCACAGCCTTAATAAATGAATTTCTAGAAGACGACACAATCAATCTCTCATTTCAATTGTCTTTCAGGAAACTTTGAGAGGATAAACCAGTTGAACCGTTGATGAAAAAACTGTTATAGATGAATTTAACTTCTAGTTGTGGCTTCAACGCCCACCTCCAATGTTGTTGTTGTGATGGCCCAAGGTGGCGATTTGGACTTGATTTACAAGTCGGACTTGCAAGTCCTCAAGTTGTGACAGTGTGGGAGGCGGCAGCGGGCAGCGTCAGTGTGAAGCCTACCGTTTCAACCTGCTCAACTCATTTGCTACGTCAGCGGCGTGCGGGCGGTAATTTTGGCGCGTTTCGGAAACGGATCTTTCTTTTTAAAATGGGCAGTACTGTTGAATTGAAATTATCACATTTTTTGAAAAGGGGACGGATTATCACATCTTTTCAAAACTGGCACAGTTATTGAATCGGAATTATCACATTTTTACTTTCCTTGCCCTATTATCATAGGTAAGGAAAGTATTGCTTTCCGAAAAAAATTAAGGTACCCCAATTTCTAAATTTCTATACGTTTCAAGGTCCCCTGAGTCCAAAAAAGTGTGTGTGTGTGTGTGTGTGTGTGTGTGTATGTGCGTCTGTGTACACGATATCTCATCTCCCAATTAACGGAATGACTTGAAATTTGGAACGTAAGGTCCTTACAATATAAGGATCAGACACGAACAATTTCGATCAAATGCGATTCAAGATGGCGGCTAAAATGGCGAAAATGTCAAAAACAGTTTTTTTGCGATTTTCTCGAAAACGGCTCCAACGATTTTGATTAAAGTTATACCTGAAATAGTCATCGATAAGCTCTATCAACTGCCTTAAGTCCCATATCTGTAAAAATTTCAGGAGCTCCGCCTCATCTATGCAAAGTTTGATTTCAGATTCTCAATTATCAGGCTTCAGATACAATTTAAACAAAAAATTTCGAGTGGAAAAGATTCAGCATGAGAATCTCTACAATTAATGTTCAGTAACATTTTCACCTTAAATTAAAAATAAGCTCGAAATTCGAGAAAATGTGATCATCCAATTTCAAACTGATGGCAACTGTTGATTCTATTAAATTAAATGATTCACTATGAAGAGAAAGCATACCTCGTGTGTCTTCAGCGTTATTGCCCTGTCACCAGCTGGCTCAAATCTTTGAATAGTAGACTTGAGATTCGCGGGAACACTAGCGTCAGGTGATCAATTCTCATAACGGCAAGGAAAGTTGTGTGAGTGCGCCACACCAGATTTTTTGAATAAAGGACGATTGAGTATGAATTGGCCACAAGTTATGTCTTCCTATTGCAAATAAGAATAGGTAGAATTTTGATGAGAATTAGGTACTTAATGTTCAAAATTAATTAAAGTACAAAACTGAGGTTAGCTCAGAAATTAAATACCACCGAAACAATTTTAAATTATAACTTATGAAACATTTCTTGATCTATAGTTGTATTCAATTCAATTATCAGAAATGGGATGAAACACTTTTCGATCAATATTTTTTTTCACTTCATTTATGAAAATTAGGATGGAACACTCTCCGATCTATAGTAGAATTCATTTAACCTTTCAACATGGGAAACGCAACATGATGTTATTATCTATAAAGCTGCGTTTACATTGGTCAATTTTCCTTAAATTTAAGTATCTTTAACGTTTGAGTTGGATGAGCGATATTGGAAACTTGAAGTGAAGTTTTCATAACCTCAAAAGTATATAATTATGAAGTTAAAAATCTAATTAGTCTCAGAGTTTCTTCTTCATCTGCATCAAACTTTTTTAGTTAGTTGTTTTTAAACATTTATCATTGACTGACAATTGTTTTAATTTCATTTTCCCATTTATAGGCTGGTTTGTACCTTCAAGTTTCAAGTCAAACATGTTCAACATCTACTTGAATATATAAAAAAAATTGAATAAGGGTCCACATTTGTATAGTGGATTCAAGTGTCTGTTCTTGTAAACTTGACTTCAAGTTTGCAAAAAACGTTAATTCCACACGAATTCAAGACAACTTGAATTCAAGGAAACGTGACTAATGTAAACGTCTCTAAGGGAAGCTGACTTGAGTGACTTGGGAGCAATTTTTGGGGTTTCCCGTATGCTCCCATATTGTTGTAAATAAATTAATTGAGTGAATGCATTGTAGGATCAGAGAGTATAGAATGTGAGAATACTACATTCTATACTAAAATACTTACATTCTACACTTTCTGAGTAGGATAGATACTTTTTGATTCAGAAGACTTTGCCGTGGGTTGTAGTCTACCAACCAGGATCAAGAATAGAATCTTTGTTGAAATGTTAGTAAAAAAACATGGTGAACTCAAAGATCAGTATCCTTGTCAAGATTAGTATCATTTGTTGCTCTGACTTTAATCATGTTAAAATGATCGCTGTTTCGAAACATGTCATCGTGTTCCGGTTTCAGAAACGTGTTCCGGTTTCCGATTATTCGCCCACACTTGTTGCTTGAAAATTATTCACTTTTATATCAAACCGCGCACTTTTTCCAATTAAACTTGACCGCTTAAAAACTGCCTCAAGTTCTGATTAGTATGTATTCAGATCTGGTTGCTTTAGCAGTTCTATGCAAATTTTGACTTGTTTTGAGACTGTAATAAATATCTTCATAAATCTTTTTGCACATCTATGAATATTATTACTCTGGATTTTTGAAGTCTTGGTTAGAAGGATGTATCTCTCATACAAGAAGAATGCTTATCTTAATTTACTACCCATGGCCAATGCTTATCTACTCATTATTATTAGCTGTGTAGGATTTTAAAAAAAATCTGCCTTTATTTCAATATAATTTCGAAACTATGTATTCCAATTGGAATCTATCACTGCAATTGCTGTATCTGTCCATTTATGAATATTTAAATTTACGAGTCATAATGATTAATTAATTATGCCAATGCTTATCTTATTTTGAATACTTAAATTACCACGCATAGCAGTCTGATTTTTATAAATAAAAGCTATTAGCTTCTACTCACGTTTGTGAGTAGGTTTTATTTATAAAAATCAGACTGCTATGTCGTAATTTAAGTATTCAAAAGTGATTATTAACAAGCAGTTTGTAATGGAAAGAAACATGTAAGAGCTTATCTACTAGCTGTGTAGGTTCTTCAAAATAATCTGCGGTCAATATTATTTTTGAAACAGTATTCCAGTTTTTATTTCAAAAATCAAATTTCTCGCTGAATACTCTCCTTTTATCTGGATCTCTCTGTTGTATAAAATAAGATTACAATCTGCGATATTCCTCCAGTATCTAAGCTTTTCTGTTCTATTCTTCTTAAAGCTATACTCTTTCTATTTCCTCCAAGAACAGTACAATGTTTCGAAAACTTCTCTGATTATTTTATTTTCATTTCTTATCATTTTTGCACTGAATTTCTTGTGTTCGTCTCTACTAACTCACTCTGATGCATGGCTTTCGTTTTCTGTCCTTTTTGCACAGATGGGACTAACAGCACCATTCAGAAGCTCAGTGATGATTTAGCCAAAAAGAAAATAAGTACTGGTAAGTACAGGATTTGACAGAAAGAGAAAAAAGATCATCATGTTTCATTGTCATGGCTATTGAATTTTTGGGATATTTTCGTTAATGTATAGTAGTTGTATGTTGTATATGCTTGATGTTGTGTGGTAGAATATGAACTAGTACAGTTTAGTTCCCATTCGTTATTTCAGATTGATTAAATGTTTGTAAAACGTTTTACCTTTTGGGGTTGAACGTAAATTCAATGTCAATATTGGAGAACAAAATATAGCTTAGTTTAGCTTATTCAATCATCAATAGTTTACAGTAAAGCAATGCAGAATTTCCATAATGTTTGCATAAAATAAAATTCAAACTATCGGTTGATTCGGAAGAATATTCTTGGAGAAATTTGACGAAGATGCTCTAGAATCTGGAAATATAATGATTAAGATGTTTTTTTCGAGTAAATCTAAGTAAAGTACATATTTATTAGCTTTCCTGATAATTTTTATGATTCGGATATCATTTGGTGAATAAATTCAAGCCTGTCCTTCAATAATTAGAGATTATTAATAATTAGAGATTGTTATCATTCCCCTCTTGCACAAATTCATTATTTGATTTTCATGCACGGGTTTTGTTAACGAGGACCTCACATTAAATACGTAGTTTTCATGTGTATGAGGTACTAGTATCTTGTTATTTCATGTGTAGATATGATTCGTAGTATTTTAGTTTCATTTCTTCATATTTGTACAAATTGCACTAAGCTGTTTTTTTTACATCATACTAATATTTCCTTACTTTCAATTTCTTTGTTCTGTGTAGTGTGTATGTTTCTATCATGGAGTTATCTATTGTAAGATTCTATTCCACCTAGTTACACATATTTTTTGTGAATGTGTATGCTATCATGTGTAGCTCTTCGTGTATGGTTATAGAAATAGAAGGTATTTGCTATCCACTTGAATGTTCTTGTATGCACAGCTCCTCTGCTCCGTTTACCATTTACCATAGCCTACTCGATCATCCTCTAATCCCCTACCTTTATAGTATTCTACCTATTACACAAACCTTTTTCCCTTACTTCTGTCAAAGATAGGATAGAAGATATCCCATGGTACAGGTCGTTTATAATCCAAACTTCAAGCCGATTCTGTGTTATCTCAAGCCGATTACTGTCGACTACTGTCTATTATTACTGTACCGGATGAGAGTGTAAGGGTGCGTACAGATATACGCGCCACGAACATGAGCAATTTCACTTTTAATCGGCTGACTATATCTGTATTTCTACAGAAACGGTATAAGATAATAGATATAAAAAGCTTGGCATTATCTGATTAAAGTGAATAAGTTGATAAAAAGTGAATTGCTCATGTTCGCGGCGCGTATAAAGGTGCGTACAGATATACGCGTCGCGAACATGAGCAATTCACTTTTAATCAGCTGACTATATCTGTATTTTCACAGAAATGGTATAAGATGTAGATATAAAAAGCTTGGCATCAGCTGATTAAAAGTGAATTGCTCATGTTCGCGGCGCGTATAAAGGTGCGTACAGATTTACGCGCCGCGAACATGAGCAATTCACTTTAAATCAGCTGATGCCAACCTTTTTATATCTATGTCTATACGGTTTCTGTAAAAATACAGATATAGTCAGCTGATTAAAAGTGAATTGCTCATGTTCGCGGCGCGTATATCTGTACGCACCATAAGAACGGCACAGTAAAGCCAGTTACACACACATCGATTTTAGGACGATATTTTGCCGTCCTTATGAATTCTACTAGATTGAACGGAACTTTACAAACATCATCTGTTCAATCTAATAGAGTATGAGGACGGCAAAAACCGTACGTCCAAAAATCGATGTGTCTGTAACTAGCCATGAGGGACTACCAGCGTCACATAGTTTCACGCCAATTTCTACTAGTACTATCGGCATGAGTTAACAGTGTAATTTGGAACATAAACGCCCTATACCATGGGATATCTTCTTATGCTATCTTTTCTCTAATGCTTCAGTTTCATGAACGTATATCTCTATTTCCCACTTTTCTTTCTAGTAATGATCCTTCTTTGATCATTTTTCTGTTTCATACACTTGTTTGTAGTGTCTATAGTTGTTTATGTTTGGTATGCACATCATTCTCTCTCATTTGTATCATGAAATATTTTGTCTGTGTATGTTGCTATTTCCTACTTTTCTTTCTAGTTATTACCCTTCTTTGATCATTTTTCTGTTTCATACACTTGTTTCTAGTGTCTATAGTTCATTATGTCTGGTGTGCACATCATCCTCTTTCTTTTGTATCGTGATTTTTTTATCTGTGTATGTTGCTCTTCTTTCATGTTGATTCATGCTATTGTGTGTGTGTTATGTTGCATGTTTTCATGTTGATGCTTGATGTTGCTGGTGGTATGAATAGATGAAATGATGAATTTTCCCACCAGTGAAAGAAAGCAGAGCTACGACCGAAAGTCATCAAGTAAGTATTCTTCCTGTACAATTTTCATCTATTTCCTTGTCTTTCTTCACAATATTCATCAATTCTCCATGTATTTTCAGCTCTCTATGCCATGAATAAATCTTATGAAAGTTGTCATAATTAAGAAATTGAAGGGTCGAGCAAGTAATAGTTATACTCTTGTATATCTAGAGTGAAAAGTGATGTTTTTTCTCCCTGAGGAAAAAGTTTGAAGCTCGAGGCGAAGCCGAGGGCAACAATTTTCCTGAGGGAGAAAAAACATTTTTCATTCGTGATAATATACACAACACTTTTCCTCCACCTACATTTTTATAAAAACTGCAAATAAAATAATTTTTTTAAAACTTACGTGACCAAACAATGTGTTACAACATAATCTAAAACGTTAACAGCTGGGCTGGCTTGTAATCTCAGTTCTCCGCTGACAGCGCTATGCGCTATCTGTCAGCAAAAGTTATAACAACAATGGCCGCCACAACTACAACTATGATGAAGTTCCCGTTTCAAATTTGATTAGTTAATGAGGAATATTCGTTGGCTGGTATTTTGAATAACATGGAATAAAAAAAATATTTATACATTTTTTTAGTATAGTGATATGAAGTTAGTAATAATTTTAGCATACAAGCATAAATTTCATATATTGATCAAATGTCTGGATGAGATATTGAATTTAGCTGGTTTAATGACTACTCTATATGCTTCCTCATTTGAGCTTAGACCTTCTAACCTATTTCAAATGTACGTTTTTAAAATAGAGATGCTTCCCATGCTATTTAAATGGAGTCACTTTTACTTTCTAGGGAGTTTTCCTGTTTTTTCCTCCCGAGAGCAAAAAAGTGACACTTCAGTACTATGTTCCAGGGAGTAAAGTAAGCACTTTAGAGCTGGAGGAAAAGGTTATTTTCAAGTTTGCTAGCTTCTTTCTTTCAAGTATATTATTCAAATAGCTTACAAGTTTGATCCGTTTGGGCAGTTTGCACAATCAAAGCTTAAACTGTATTGAATCAACTGATGGCCTAAACTCAAAATGTAGAGTTTATAACACATTATAACAAAAGAAACTTGATATGGATTTAATCCAGTTAAAAATTAAAATTCGTTTCAACTGGCACTGTGAAAACGGCACTAGAGCACAAGAGTACTTCTTATTGTTGATTTCTCAGTCCATTTGAAATTTATAATTTTTCCAATTTCCATCCAGTTAGTCTTTTTCCTTTCATTTATTGATCTCCTTATTCATCAATTAATTTACTTACATATATTTAAAATGATCAAGCATTCATCTTGAAAATTATTGAAAGAGAAAACTCAGGGAACCTTGAATATTTCTCTCCCAAACATGGATGATTAATCCAGTCCGAAATAAGTCTAGATCTACTTAGCATCAAATATTAACAAAATTTCTAGTCAAGAAATGTTTATACTAGCTAGTTTCTATTTGGAATAATTTAATTAGGATAAAAAGTGAGTATTATATTTGATAAACAAATACAAACTTGATAAAATAATATTCTACCTTTAAATATTGATAATTCTATAAATGAAGTATTTCAATCATTAAATGAACTGAGAAACTGTTTGGCTGAAATCGCACTGAAGATTTGTTCTACCATATCTTGCTCAACCCTTCAATTTCGTCTTAATTATTCTCTATCAATTCTTGGGCACTTGAACTCTATAAGTTTTCTGGGTCTAGTTTTTCTACTGTTTGTTCAAGCATGTATCACAATGTATCAGGTTGCACGATTACATATTCCACACAAAAAGAGTACAAAAGTGTGGTGATATGATACATGTAGACACGACACACCTACATGAATGCTCAAATATCAGCAATGTGTTACCTGATGTCTTTATTTTTTATTTGCATGTGTTTGTTATTACTTTTTTGGGTCTATAGTGAGGTCAACGCTATAATGGCAGTATTCTATTAAAATAGTTGTTGCTATTCTTGTCTATCATTCGACCAAGAAGATACCGCTATCCTTTTCTAGCTCCACAACTTTACCAGGTCGTTTTTAACAATGTAGAAATATAACTACAAAATATTAAGTCTCAATTATGAGAATTTACAACACAATCGTTTAAAAATATATTTTCTTGACGAATAAAATATAATTGATTATTTTGAACAAGAATGAACAGTTGACATCATATCAGATATACTGGGAACAGCTATCTTCTATAGAAGGCAGTGGCAAGGCAGAGAATAGGTAACGCTGTTCTCCCATCTTTCTCCACTGCCATTATAACGTGGACCCCACTGTAGTTTGTTTGCAATTCTATCTAGAGTTTCAACTGTATGTTTGCTCAGTTTATTGACATATTTCAAAGAAGGAGAGACACCTTTTGAACCTTCAAAAGTTGTTGATTTAACTGTAAATTATAGCGTAAAATATGAAGTATTCCTTGCTTTGTTTGATTTTCAAATCATCAACAGTTTTCGAGTTATAATGGAGAGCTTATGTGTATTCCGAATATTAACGTTATTAAATTTAATGAGTGACTCGAATGTCTGTTCTATTGTTTGAATTCCAAATTAGCATCAGTTTCCAAGTTAGGAACTTACATCAGATAGTGGTTTTTAAAAAACCTAAAACCAATACAAAATTGTGATAAAAGTCTTGAAAACTGATGTGAGAGTGAACTAACTAAAATGTGAACCACCCACGATCTATATGTGTGTTTTTGAAGTTCAAATTAAACCACGTCCGTAATCAACTATCGTTCTTTGAAATGTTTGGTTTTTAAAAATTTTAGATGAGTTTTAGCTGTATAAGTATATTGGCCTTCAAAATGTTTCAGTTTTCATAGTCATTCTTTTGCTTGTTGGTGGAATCATTTCATGCATTTTTCATAACTGAGGGATTGGAATTGCTCTTTGGCTCATTTTGTTCAATCAGTGTATTTATCTCAAGGAACGGGGTTTCACTTTAGTCCAGGATGATTGTGGTAAAAAGGTGGGAAGATTGGGACTTTATTCCTAGTAAATTGTATGAAAAGCATTCTTTTAATGATTTTTTTTTTTGTAATTAGTGTGGCCACTATCGACAAGTGTGTCGAGCATGTGTGAACGGACATGTCTTCGAACAAAAGACATTCACTCGAAAGGTTTCGAATGAAAAACAGCTGTTTGATAGCAGCTTCTAACATGAAATGAGCCACAATATCAATAGATAAACCACTGGAAAATTACAAATTATAATGATAAAGTAATAAATAATAGTGATTATTATAAAGTAACTGGCTTACCCGGCGAACTTCGTACCGCCAAAAAGTCAATGTATCTCATGTCACACTTGACTTTATTTGGTGAATCATGAAATTTATTTATTTACAATCAATATTTTCATTTACATCTCAATACGTACTTTCTATGTGCTTAAAACTACCGTTTTAATACCAGTACACAATTTTATCACAGAGTGAAGTGTTTATTACCGCTGGTAAGTTTAGATGCTAAATAATATTATCACAACATGATCTTAAATCATGATGATCTTCCCGTGCTACGTTAGCCGCTCGGCCGACAATTTCGAAAACATAGGTCTGTAAAATGAATTAATAAAAATTATTATTAGCCCCCCTATTAAAATTTCTGGTTAGAAACCATCCACAATATTCACACAACATATTCCCAAAGTTTCATGCCGTTCTGTCAAGTAGTTTTCGAGTCTATAGGGAATAAACAAACTAACACACAAACAGACATTCATTTTTATGTAGAGATTAATCTCAAATACAATGCAACCAGCAACCAGCCAATAGAAAATAACAAAACAATTGAAGATACAAAAACGTGACCTCGAACAATTTTGTTCGAATCCTTTAGCTGATGACACAACATGTATGACGAACATTCGGTAGTTCACACATGTTCGACACACTTGACCTGGCGTTAGTAGCCATCCTCATTCCCCCCAAAATTATATTTCATGAATGTGGTATGTGTATTTGTATTGCAAATGCTTTTATATTCTTCTCTCTTATATTTCATTGCATTTTATTCATATTGTATATATGTCTCTCTATCTTTTATTCATGACTGAGTATTCAAATTGCCTTAGTTAAATAGTTTATCTCATTTTCCACTTTCTATTCATAAATATTTTGGTATCTCATCTATTTTTTACTTGTGAATGTGTATAAAATGCCTGTTTTCACTGGTTCTCATTTCATTTTTATGTCTGTTTTGTCACATTTCATGTATTTCTTTTCTACTTCTTGCATGTGAATGTTTTCTGTTGTTTGTCTGTTTGTGGCTTGTTTTGTGCTGTGGTTGGCTTGCTGCACTCTCTTTCTCTCTCTCGTCTGGGAATCTATGTCTCTCTCTCTCTCTCTTGCACTGATAGAGGGCTCAGACTCTCTGTGGGCCGATTTGAGAAGACTTAGCGAGGCTGGAGTACGAAGAGCTTCAGGTAGAGTATACATTTTCGGGGTCTTGTTAAAAATAAGAATTTGAATGGATATGTTATTAGTATAAGTCTAGGAATTTCAATCAATTCTTGAATAACATCATTTAATGATACTGTGGCCCGGTCGCACAAACGTCTGTCAAATTTCAACTGTAATTAAGTGATAATCAAATTCTTTTGCTTCTCTGATTGGTTCTCCTGGTATTCAGCAGTCATTCAATCACTGTTAGAATTTAACTCACTTTTTGTATAACCGGGTCTGTATCTTAATTTGTCTAAATCGTGATGTATCATTTGAGATAGTAGACATCTTGAAATATTGATAATTCTTATAGGGAATATTATATTTTTTCAGTTATATTTCTAAGATGGTGTGTTCTAAAACTAGAAAGAGTTATTCAATTATATCATCCCTTATGACCATCTTGTCTTGGCTGGCTTAATAGGTTTTTGTTGGAATTTTAGTGTAAAGCCGTGTCCACACTGAACAAATGTTCGACATACATGTTCAGCAAACATGTTTTTTGAGAGCTCAGGGACAAACATTTTTAAAGTTTGGATAATCGTTATTTGTCAAACAAAAAATTACTGTTTTTCCAAACATTTTCAGTGTTTGCTATAAAACATAAAAAAACTGTTTTCCCCACTTACAATATTTTGTTTGGTGACGCGTCCACACTGGCCACGGGCAAACATTGTTTGTCAAACATAATAAAATTTGCCCAACTTGTTTCAACAAACATGTTTGTCGAACATTTGTTTAGTATGGACACGGCTTAAGTACCGGTTTCTTGGATACTTATTAAATCTGATGGACAATTAAACGTAAATATCTAATATAGGCTGGTGTTATTTGCACAGTGAAAACTTGAACTAAATTGAATCACCTGGTGGTCCAATTTCAATATGAATCAAATTATAGCAAACGAAACATTACATTGATTTTATCCAGTTTAAGTTGAGATTCCGTTTGAACTTGCTCTGTGAAAACAACCCTGAATGGTCCATTAGATTTTGTAAGTTTCTTAGAAACCGGGTCATATATCCATTATATTAATAGATGCACAACTGAAAAACAAATACTGTCCTATGATATTCTTTAAAGTAGTGAAGCCTCACGGCGATTCTTTTGATATATATATATATATATATATATATATATATATATATATATATATATATATATTATATACATTTAACTTACATGGAAACTTCTAGATTTCGATAGAATTATTCGATGAATTCCACCGTGCTTTAGAGAACTACTGTTTCAAAAATGGGCCAGGATGATGTTTTATTTGGAAACTACTCAATTTGATCTTATTTTCATGAAGTTTTGCATTTTTTGAGTGATTTCTTGTTCTAATAATTTTAGATTCTGATAGAATTATTCAATGATTTTTTGTGTTTAAGAGAACTGCTGTTTTAAAAATGGGTCAGGAAAATGTTTTATTCGGGAAATACTCAATTTTGATTGATATGTTAATTAAATAATAATAATGTTGGCCTCCACATCACCCCTAGCCAACCCCTTCCACAACATGGCGCCAAGTTTCTGCTTGAAATTGGAAACTTATGTTTTAATTGGAATCTTTAATGATTGATTGATTGATTCTTTATCACAAATGACAATGTATTGCCAGCCAGGTCAAGACCCATTGCATACTAACACTTCATTATAATGGAAACAAATGAACAATTAACATATTCAGAACAGAAAATAAATATGTAGCTGAGTGGATAACTTTTAGAAACAAAGTTATAAATCTTGATTGAAATGTTGCATTTTTTAGTGTATTGTAGTGCTAATTTGGTGTTGTTTGTTTGCAGATTCGAGCATAGTGCTGACTGAGGACACAGACAGCTTTATAATTGGTGACCGGGTGTGGGTGGGGGGAACCAAGCCGGGGAGACTCGCCTACATCGGGGAGACCCAGTTCGCTCCCGGCGACTGGGCTGGCATCGTACTCGATGATCCCATCGGTAAATATTATCTATATGAAATTAGATAAATACATATTTATAAATAAATCTATTATATAAATTTGGGAGAGGAATAGCACAAGGATACCTTATTTTTTCTCTCCCTATCATTTTGATAATGTACTTTTTGTATGAATTAATAAAGAATTTAATAAAGATTATTGAAAGGTTTTACTATTTGAGTCAAAGAACATAGGTTATGTTCTCGATCATCGGTGAATTAGCAATATCACATCATATTATTGAACGATTCTACTAGTTTGAGTCAAATATTTGAATAGTTCACAATCGTTTACATCGGTAAACTATCAACAGAATATTACATTATCGAACGATTTTAATGAATGATTTAGTGAAGTATTCTTATTTAATTTGGTTTTCAACTTTCCTAAATTCTTAGTTTATAAATATTTTGGACTCAAAATTGGACGAAAATCATGAAGTGTGAACATAACCTATTTTTGGTCAATTCCTATCCAAATTTGGGAAGTAACAGTTTTGGGCTTTACGCCTGTTGTTCCTTTCCCAATAATTCATAGTTGAGATTAATATTGTATCTATCAATGTATAAATAAATAAATAGTTTGAGTGGAATAAATCTTGATGATGCCATCGATAAATTAGATGGTTTTCTGAAAAGTGTGAAGTTTTTAGCTCAAAAATTTCTAGTTTCATTCACAATTTGGAGTTTTAATTAAATTACTGTTCTAGATTTTTTGATTCTAGACTAATAGTATCTATTTGATTCAAAATTTGCTCGTTTATCTGATTATTGAAGAGCGTAAATTGTATTTTGAAAAGTAAAAGTGACATAACCAACATTTTGATTTGGACAGTATAGTATAAATTGGAAATGGGACAGTTTTGGGCATGAGCCTGTTGTGCCTTTCCTCATGTTAAGTATTTGTACACAATGTGATAAATAAATTATCAACATCGAATCATATCATATAGAAATATTTTAATGAATGATTTAGTGAAGTATTCTTATTTAATTTGGTTTTCAACTTTTCTAAATTCTGAATTCCTAGTTTATAAATATTTTGGACTCAAAATTGGAAGAAAATCATGAAGTGTGAACATAACCTATTTTTGGACAATTTCTATCTTAATTTGGGAAAGGAACAGTTTTGGGCTTTAAGCCTGTTGTTCCTCCCCCAATCATTCATAGTTGAGAATTATATTGCATCTATCAATGTATAAATAATTAGTTGAGTTGAATAAATCTTTATTATGCCATCGATAAATTATCAGCATTTATTGAATCATATCATGTATCGAAAGATTTTAATAGTTCAATAAATCTGAATATAATTGAGTTATTATGTGTTATGACGTAGAGATGTTGTTATGTAGAATTTCTCCCTATTCAGGGTGTGGTCACATTGAGAAGGGAGATGCTGTCTATTGGTTCATATTCAGTGGAGGAGTTCAATGAATATTACAAACCTCAAGTTGGAGGTTTAGCACAGAGGATAGCACACATTTTCTTGTGGTATAAATTTGGCAAATCCATATACCCCTTTTGTAGGAGGTCAGTGGATGAAATAAAATAAATAAATTGAATGAGTATGTGTACAAGTGCAAGACTGATTATGAGTGCAGATGAGAAACAAAATCTGGGAAGAGCAATAGGAACTCTCACACTGAACGCTTGCACTTGCTGGTTGCGTTCAGTTTGAGCAGCTACATGCAAGTCACAACGTGTTTCAATGGCACTTTTCAAATTTTGTTTTCCGGCTCATGCATGATTCGACGTGCACTTGCACATACACGAATTCGATGTGATCACACCCTAAGGTGAAATGAAAAAGAATTAAAATTATTAAATCTAACCTAAAATACCACTGATAATGCCTTGAGTGCATTAAGCTATAGCCAAAGACCTTAAAGATGCATAGACTCACATGCAGCGCTAGTGTCGTACTTGGAATTGAAATCGGCCATTGAGGGTGCAACCCATAAGATTATTACATACCAATGTCTTTGTAATCTATAGTATTAAAAATATATAGATATAATATCTCGTGCTAAAATACCCCAATGGCGGCCTTGAATTTCAAGTAAGAGCTATCATTGAGAAGGCATAGGCATTGTGGGTCTATATCTCTTCAAGGTCTTTGGCTATAGCGGAGAAAACTACTATAATGCTGTAAACTTCTATAACTGCTTTATTTTGTGGCTATAGTTTGATTCAAATAAATGAAACTGACAACATCTTTTCAACTCACCTTGAATCTGATTGAATTGTCAATCTCACTATGTAGGATTTTAATTACTAAAATAGGATATAGTTATAACATTATATTGTTTCACGTGAACACCCCAAGGTCTCTAAGACTCTTGGTTGAAACCAATACAACTTGAACTGTACTGGTGAAGCAGTTCTCTCAGTTGAGTTGCACTAAATCAATATTTACTTAACAGATTTCAACAGTAATATCCTATTCATTTTTTGATTTTCAAATGAGTCAACATCCTAAATCCTAAGTGGAAGAGGGGGCTCTTATTGCCTCAACTTCGCCCACATCACTTTTGTAATGTTGTAAAGTGAAAATAAAAGATATTTATCTATCCATCTATCTAAATCCTAAATACGATATAATTATCGGTAATAATCATTCGTACGAAGTCAGTACTTGATTAACATTATTGGTAATCCTTGGCTATCCTTGTAAATCGATAGACAAAGCGAATGGTAGGCTATCCCTTTCCAACTCTGCATCATTGCAAAATTTCCAGAAATGTTTGTAGAAAACAAGATTCTAGGGATTTATTCTTGTATATTTTCGAGTTTATTGTAGCTATTAATAAATATTATGTGTATGCTCGGATAGTTTACTTTTATTATAATACTGATATCATTCAATAACTGCTGTATTCTGTGGCTATACTTTGATTCAAATAAATGAAACTGACAACATCTTTTCAACTCACTTTGAATCTGATTGAATTGTCAATCTCACTATATAGGATTTTAATTACTAAAATAGGATATAGTTATAACATTATATTGTTTTATTTGAACCTCAAGGTATCTAAGAATCTTGGTTGTTCTCTATTCAAGACATACAATATAATTATATTGTATATGAATGCGTAATCTATATTAAATAACAATCTCAATTCTAAAAACATGATATAACCAAGAAATATAGAAGGCAACAAAAACCGCCAAGGTAGGTTTCTGATACTCAGAAACTAGGTATCCCTAGTTCCCCCAATAAAATTCTTCAAAACTATAAGTTTTCTAATATATTAGGTACTTTTTCAACTCGATTTTAAACTTTACCCTATCCGTCTCGTTTCTGATGATATTCGGGAGGCATGTCATAACTATGTTATAATATGAACATCCCCATAATTATATGCTGGACTTTGTTTAAATTTTTTACTTCCTTGCCCTATTACCATAGGTAAGGAAAGTATTGCTTTCCGAAAAAAATTAAGGTACCCCAACTTCTAAATTTCTATACGTTTCAAGGTCCTCTGAGTCCAAAAAAGTAGTTTTTGGGTATTGGTCTGTATGTGTGTGTGTATGTGTGTCTGTGTACACGATATCTCATCTCCCAATTAACGGAATGACTTGAAATTTGTAACTTAAGGTGCTTACAATATAAGGATCTGACACGAACAATTTAGATCAAATGCAATTCAAGATGGCGGCTAAAATGGCAAAAATGCTGTCTAAAACAGGGTTTTTCGCAATTTTCTCGAAAACGGCTCCAATGATTTCAATCAAATTTATACTTAAAATTGTCATTGATAAGCTTTATCAACTGCCACAAGTCCCAAATCTGTAAAAATTTCAGGAGCTCCTCCCCATCTATGTAAAATTTGAATTTAGATTCCCAATTACCAGGCTTCAGATACAATTTAAACAAAAAAAAATAAGTTGAAAAGATTGAGCATGAAAATCTCTACAATCAATGTTCAGTAGCATTTTTACCTAAAATTGAAAATAAGCTCGACATTCGAGAAAATGTGATTATTCAATTGCAAACTGTTGGCAACTGTTGATTCTATTAAATCATTCACTATGAAGAGATAGCAGACTTCGTGTGTCTGCAGCGCTATTGTCCTGTCACCAGCTGGCTCAGATCTTTGAATAGTAGACTTGAGATGTGCGTGAATACTAGCGTCAGGTGATCAATTTTATAACGGCAAGGAAAATTGTGTTAGTGCGCCACACCAGATTTTTTCTTCTATGCTACCTTATAATGAAAACATTTCTATTTCTTTGTGATTTGTAGATCCATTTTATGAGAATTGTCGGTGTAGTATGATATATGGATATGAAAAATCATTAATTCGATTTATTTTCTTCTGTTTGTTGCAGGGAAAAATGACGGTTCTGTGGCGGGCGTCCGCTACTTCCAGTGTGAAAGCAAGAAGGGCGTGTTCTCGCGTCTGACGCGGTTGACGCGGAAACCGCTGCCAGGGGGGGACACCACTGATGGGGCACCGCCACCGGTCACCACCACTCGACCTGTGACGTCACCAGTCGCCGCCACGCCATCGCGCACCTCTACTGCGCATGCTACACCCGCCACTGCGCATCGAATGTCCAGTCAGTATCACCATAGAGAAAACATAGCATAAGTAGATATCCCATGGTATAGGTCGTTTATGTTCCACATTTCTGTTAACTCAAGCCAATTACTGTTGACTACTGTCTATTATTACTAATAGACACAAACGTATGAGGCACTGTGAGGGACTACCAGCGTCACATATCTTCACGGGTTTGAGCGACACGCATGCGCAAGTTGGAAAAGTAACTCTGTATTTAGCTCTACATAATTATTTGAAAGTTCTATGATATTTGTTGAATTGTCGAAGAGTTATTATTTCGTGGTAAGGCTGTGCAAAGGCTAAAAATGAACTTTCTACTGGTGATATTTTTCAAAGTTTTTCGATTTTTATATCATCAAGCTATCAAAATGATTTTTTTTTCTCAGGAAAACATATTTCCCGATCATTCCTTTTTGAGATATGAGCCCCTAAAGTTTAAATTTTTGGGACAAAACATTTCAAATTCGGTAAGAGATAAATCCATGAGATTTAGATGATTAATTCTTCAAAACTCTCTGATAATATCAATATTTGTGAAAGTTATTTGATTTACTAAAAATAACTTTTAGTTAATTTATTTTTTGTAAATTGAACAACTTTCTCAAAAATTTATATTTTCACAAAAAATTAGTTTTATTCAATCAACAATACAATAAAGAATATATCCTCAAAATTTCATGAATTTGAAATGTTTTGTCCCAAAAATTTAAACTTTAGCCGCTCATATCTCAAAAAGGAATGATCGAAAAAAATGTTTTCCTGAGAAAACTTATTCATTTTCATAGCTTGATATACAAATCGGAAAACTTTGAAAAATATCAGCAGTAGAAAGTTTATTTTTAGCCTTTGCACAGCCTTAATACGTACCGCGTAGTGGTTGTTTATTGATATAGTCAAGTTAATCCCTTGTGAGTGGTGACTAGGCACCAGCAAAGTAAATTTAAGTTTTGCCTGTGGGTTTAAACTATAATCTTTAACCTCACCTATTATATAGATCAATCAAACTAAATTCAAGATAGGCTTGATGAAAAACCTTAATAATCAAAACTAATAACGATCATTGCTTCTCAAACAATAATCGAATCTTCTCATACTAAGGCCTAAATGATCTATGTTCAAAGCTAATCGATTGATTGACATGATGAAATGGTAATTTTTACTACAATGTTCTCATTCCAATATTGAACAAATTCTAATTTGTTTAATATCGAATTTCCAAACAAATGAAATTTCTAAAAAAGTTCTCATTTTGAACCGTGATAGTGCATTGGGCCTCAAGGTGGATCCGCTCACCTCATTCAAGTTTTTCAAAGTTAATAAGAAAAGGTGATCGATATATATATATATATATATATATATATATATATATATATATATATATAATATATATATATATATATAGTAAGGTACTTCTATAGTTTTTGAAATGAAGAAGAAAACATTCAGTTAACAATCTTTTATTTAAATTCAGTTCTTATGACATGTACAATATTTCAAACATTTGCTGTATCTTGCCTTTCAAATAATCAATAACATACTTCGGCTACAGTCATTATACTCACGCCTAGGAATGCATCCAAGTAGACAACAGTGTCATCCATCATCTCATTGTTACTGTATGTGTAGGTACGAACTTTTGGATGGAAAACCTCACTCCTGAATACAATATTATCAATTTGTTGTAAACTGTACCTATTTTTCTTGTCATTCCTGAATCATAAGATATCACCTTGTAGTCAGTGTAATCACAAGATGGCAAACAGTAACATTCTTGGAAATAAATTGATTAGATTTGATTGTGTTTGTTTGCAGCAAGCCAGCGTGGCAGCATCAGTGGTTCATCCGGCACCCCATCAGCTGAGCTGAAAGTGGGCGATCGAGTGATAGTTATGAGCTCGCAGGGATCAAAGGCGGGCATGCTGCGTTATGTGGGCACCACCCACTTCCAGGTGGGCCAATGGTGTGGCGTCGAACTGGATGACCCACTCGGCAAGAATGATGGATCGGTGGCCGGCACCAGGTGGGTCACAAAAAACTAGAAATTACTGTTACATCTCGTTGTTATTTGTTAAATATCATCGGTTCGATCACTGGCATCAGCTGGGTCACTCAGTAATGCCGGGCTGCTCCAATACCTACAAGATATACCTACAAAGTATGTCTAGAGATGGAAATAAATCGGAAATTGCATTAATCAAATGCTAATTAATGAATAATTATTATTAACCAAATTTCCAATCAAATGCTGTAAATCACCCTGAAGACTTCTGCTACTACAAATATTGACAACAGGGTAAACAGCTATAGTGAGGTCCACGTTATAATGACAGTATTTGATCAACTTTGGTTTTGCTATCCTTGTCTATCATTAGACAAAGCCGGTGGTACTATCCTTTTCTAGCTCCACAACGATGCCAATTATGTTTTTGACAGTGTAGAAATATAATAAATTAATGCAGAGAATCGGCATCGCTATTCTCCTATCTTTATCCACTGCCATTATAACGTGGACCTCACTATAGATGGAAATTCGATGAGCGCTACTATACAAAAATTATTTGTCAGCCCGGGAATCGAACCCAGTACCTCCCCACAAAGTATGTCTTGTTGGTCTTGGCTGCTCCAAGTGAGATCAGTCTTGATTATGACTATCAGGCTGAGTATGATCAGCTGATTTAACACAGTTGATCATTATTGTGAAATTCACCATCGAGATAGATTAGAATTGGAGGAACTAAAGGCAGTGTCTTGTCTAATTTGGACAAGCTGCAAAGAAGCTTCAGTTGGTACTCAGTATAGTGCCAACATAAACAAAGCAGTGCACTGAGGCCCGGTTGCACTAAAGCCGGTTAAATTTTAACCGTGATTAATTTCACGAGAACCAGAACCAATCAGAGAAGGCATTTCAGAAAAGACGGCTCCTCTGATTGGTTCTCGTGAAATTAATTACGGTTAAAATTTAACCGGATTTTTTGCAATTGGGTCTGAGTATTTTTCTATAGTTCACATTCAAGTTGGAAGAATTTTTCTTCTTATTCTTCTGACATCCATTCAAAGAGAATGGTTTGGAATAATCAACCTGCCTGTTCCGGTCCTTGAGACCCTGTTCTAGCAGCTATATTTTTGAAACTCAATTTTGTGCCCATCTCTTCTTAGGTCGTCCAATATCTCTCCGTCATGCTGGTGAATTTTTAAGAGCTTGAACACTGATCCTACTGCTTGGCATTTTTTCAAGGTGTTCCATCTGACTCTATACTTTGATCAATGTCAAACAATTTAATGACCCTCACTATAATTCCTTATTTCCAAAACCTTCTGTATTGAATCGCTGTAACTCAAGCTATCCTGGTTTATATGCTGTAATATTAATTGTTGATTCTAGTCAATAATGACCATTTTCCTCTCAAATTATAGATTCACCAAGAAAATACATATTTTCAGGTTTGATAATAAATGTTAATAATTGAGATGCTTTATTTGAGTAGTTCATTATGTTTCTTTATAATCAACACTTCAATCCTCCATCTTTATTTTCTCGCACCACAGTTCTTGATTTGTTATATTGTAATTGTTTTGCATGTATTCATTTGTATCCTATGTGTGTAAATGATTGAATAAATTGAAATTGAAAATTGAAGAGATGTATCTGCCTTGTCCAATGACAGACAAGTATAGCAAACCAATGTTAATCAGGTGCAGACCTTCAACCTTGAAGCTTACTGTAGTCGTGAAATAAATTAGAAAGGGTGCCAGTGAATTCATGTAATAGAATAATAAATTAGTCATTTCTATGAATGTCACTTCTGCCTCAACAATGTAGAAGTGTATTATTTAAAATTATGTTCATTGATGAATATAGTAAAGATTTCAATGAATAATTCGATGTGTGCTAGGTACTTCGACTGCCTCCCCAACTTCGGTCTCTTCGCACCTCTTCACAAGGTGTCCAAGTCTCCAGCCGGGGGCCGCAAAGCGTCGGCTGCCACCCCATGCGTGATGCACCCGGCCGGCAGCAAGAAGGGGGCGGCACACCATGGCGGATCCAGGGAGTCACTCAACTCAATGGCCTCCACCGCTGCCTCCTCGGTCAAGAGCTCGGCCAGCCGGGTAAGGCTCGGGGTCACCTCCCTCGGACGCACCAGCACGCCCCTACGCACGGTAGGTTCCGGATTGTGTGCACCGCGAGCCTGCTCAAACTGTCTGATATTAGACAATATTCTTGTAATTCCATTATGAACAAAATACTTGATATTTGTAAGGAAATAGTGGTTTATCCCCAATACTTTGCAACTTCTTTAAGGCTGGCTGTGAATAAACCACTATTTCCGTCATTGCAAATAGCTATTCCGTTAATAATGAGAGCACAAGAATATTATCTAGTAATATCAGACAATAATAATTATTTTATAGAAGCAAGTTAAGGCTGTTTGGTACACTTTTTTTTATTTAAATTGGATAATCTTTTTTAATATAATAATTATATTGATCTTAACAGTTATTGTTAAGATCATTATAAGAGTGGGAAAAAGTGGCAACTGAAATGTTTAAGTGGTCTAATAAGCGAGCTATGGGTCTATATCTTTCCAAACCAAAACATTTTATTCCCCTTATTGTTCATAAATAAAAAAGTAACATTTTTTTGTAAATTCGACAACTTGTTTATTTTGGCATTAATCGCGAAAAAACGCATATTATAAAAAAGCCAATGATATACTGAATGTATTAAAAAAACTTCAATGGAAAATTCGAAACCGTTTATGATCTGAAAAGAAAACGGAGTTAGCACTTCAACAACCCATAACTCGCTTATTAGAACACTTGAAAATTTCAGTTGCCACTAAATTTCACTCTTATAATGATCTTAACAATTATATTGAAAAAGATTATTAAATTTAAATAAAAAAATTGTACTGAACAGCCTTAAGTTGCTTTTGTATTATTGTCTGATATTACTAGATAATATTCTCGTGTTTTCATTATGAACGGAATAACTATTTGAAATGACGGAAATGTGGTTTATTTCACAATACCTTGCAACTCTTCCAGTTGATGCTGAAGATTGGGGTTCCTTATCATTAATAAAGTTATGTTTTTTATTCATTTATACAATAAGTACATTTTCAAAATGATAGGGAGAGAAAAAATAAGGTAACCTTGTGCTATTCCTCTCCCAAATTTAGATAACACAGAGTCTGAAATAGGTTAAGTCTTGTAATTCTATAAATATGTAAAATATTTATTATTCACAAAAGTCTGAAATTCTTCAAGTTGATGCTAAATAAAAATATAGTAGCCTACTGGATTCTAATGTCAATATAAATATAGATAGTTAGATGTACTATAGGGAGGTCCACGTTGTAATGGCAGTATTTGATTAAGATTGGATAGCGCTTCCGCCATCATTTTCTATTTCCGCAACATTTTTCAACAATGTAGAAATACAATTAGTGGAAATATGCCTATTCCATCTCAATTATGAAAACATATTATTGAATCATTCAACTATAAGAAATAAATAAAGACTATCCAAATTGAATGAAAATAACATGATATTCTCAAAACCACTAATTCCGAATGTCAAAACCGATAAGGAATACTCTCGGCTAGTTAAATCAAATGTCATGATTAAATTTATGACGATTGTGGCTAAGGTTATCCTTTCACAGTGTTTTAGAGGGGTTAGAGTTTGCTGTCTTGCTGACTGTCTAGAAATCTGGGTGTTTTGTTACAAGTGAGTTATCAAGAATGCTCAAAATAATTTCGAGAGCTCATCCTTCTTCTAAAATTGTTCCCAACTATGTAAAACTCCATTTAAATGTCAACTTGTCAATTCAAATTATACATGGTGTTTCGGAAGTAGTGTCGAACATTTTAGGATATTGTTCCTGAATGATAGAAGACTACAAATGTCATACGTATTTGTAGTGTCCAAAACTCAGCGGTTATCCTTATAGCTGCCATTTTGTTTTTTTACTTGGAAATTTTTATCTCAAGAACGAAATGTTGTATTAATCTGAAATTTGGCATGAATATCTATGCTTTAAGGACTCAACTTTAAAAAATAAAATAAAAAATGTTCTATGTACATATTCAAAATGGCGCCCATTTTTAATTTTTGATTGCAAATTTCACCCCCTGTGGGTTGGGGGAGCCCTGAGTTGACCACCTGACTCAGCAATTTGTCACACCAGAATAGGCCCACAGTATCCCGGCTTGTCGTAGGAGGCGACTAACGGGACCCCTTTACAAAGCTCTTCTTCCCTCTCCCTTCTTCTTTTCTATATGCTTTAGAACTTTCAAATTTCTAGAATGGTACTATTTCCATTGACTTGGCTTTGTGCCATTCTTACTTTATTCTTTCTGTCGGCCTCCCTTGGCCATATTCTTCTTCTTTTTCTGGTCCTCCAAATTGGGGGTTGGTCGTAGAACTTAAGACTCTACACTGTAAAAAACAAATTTTAAAGAAGCAAACGGCGATCCTTAGAATGACAGGTCCTGATGCAACAAATATTCCTGGAGGTAAAACAGTCCCCTATTCGGATCTCCAGGAGGGGAACAGTATTGGGAGGTGTGGAGGAGGACCTTAGAGTGATGGGAGTGAGAAACTGGAAAGAGTTGTGTCAGGATGGACCGAGATGGAGGAGAATCGTAGCGGAGACCAAGGCCCACAGAGGGCTGTAGCGCCATAGGGTATGGATTGCAAATTTCACGAAAACCGTTCACTTTACAGAAAATTTACAAGAGTCAAAAAATTTGGCTAATTTTATCAAGATTTCAAGGATACCTCATTTATTAAGATTGGTCAGAGAATAACAGAGAAATTGACTATTTCCGTACAGCATGCATGATCTTGAACAAAAAAGATCATCTGAAAAACATTGTAAAATCAGCTAGATGGCCATATTAAGCCATACCGAGATTCAAAGCTTCATCTTAACCTTCCGGTAATTGCGCCCTACTCAATCACACGAGCAGTCGCGTGTTGTACTTTTTACAGCATCCAATTTTCCTAGTGTTATGTACTCTGTTTACTGTCAAAACATATTAATTAATTGTATTACTTTTTCCATCTTCTTGGATTATTTTACGCCTATGAACATTTGGATGATTACCATTTCATAGCCCAATAAGGTCCACCAAGCAAAGCCAATTCTGTGTTATTGGTTCGTTTACAGTCCCCGTATACAGTCTTTCCCTATCTTATGCACAGTATGACTTATGCACTGTCGCGACTAAATGGCACCTAAAGACTGAACCATTGCTCGGTTGATACTGCAACTCAGTGGAGTGATGGGGAGAAAGTTTTGGAATGCATAGGTGACTCATTCACTGACACCACCCCATTCAATAGTTTTGTGCAGCAAAAAACTGACACTGTTGTACTTTTTACAACAGCGCGACTGCTGGAAGATAAATACAATTGGATTAAAAATGTAATATTCATGTTTAAATTGTGAAAAGTGGTCATGCATGCAATACAAAAATAATAAATTTCTCCTTGAAATCTTGATAAAATTTGCTAACTTTTTTCTCTATTGTAAATTTTCTGTAAAGTGAACGGTTTTCGTGAAATTTGCAAAACTTTTATATAGCCGCCATTTTGAAAATTTACATCGAAAAGTTTTTATTTTATTTTTTAAAGCTGAGTCTTCATAGCATAAATATTCATGCCAAAATTCAACATTTACATCATTATATGTAATACATCATTTCGTTCTTGAGATGAAAATTCCTAAGTGAAAAAAAAACAAAATGGCAGCTATAAGGATAACCGCTGAGTTTTGGACACTTAAAATACGACATTTGTAGTCTCCTATCATCCAGGAACAATACCCTAAAATGTTCGACACTACTTCTGAAACATTTTGTATATATTGCCTATTTACCAGTTCATTCTTCAAATGCATCTCCGAAGTTGTAGAGACCATTTAAGGTCTAAGATTAGGCCTAAGGTTAAGACCTAAGATTAGGTCTTAGACCATTCTTCAATTTATGAAATACACAAAACTTTTCATCATTAAGGGGTGAAGTTTGTATTCCACCATAGCAATCTTGAACCATTGATAAAATTTACAAAAGTTTGTTGATTTTGACTAAAATGTCACATACATAATTGTTATCATGAAGTATCACCGTAACAATATCAAGAATCGTTCATCAAATTTACAAAATTGTGTTGTCTTTGAACCATTTTTGATCTAATTCTCTATCACATGTTGTTTCATATTGCGAAGGCAGTGTGAGAAGGAACTCGATTGCAGTGTGACACGTCTGGACCTACCATTCATTTTTTGTCTTTGTCAGCTGCATGGTTTGCGCTGTTATCCATCCTTTTTTAACGTCCAACTCACCTGCTAATCGTCTACTAGTTTCCTTCTTTGTCTGGATCATTTACTCTCAAACATTATTTTTCATTTATTTTAATTTTCCTGCCTTACTAAGTTACTAGATAATCGCATTCCTCATTCCTTCTTTTTTGTTTCGTTCCGTTGGTACCGTAGTCAGTTAATACCACTACTTACAATATTTGCGTTGTTTTCATCATGTTTTAACTTTTAACTCGCCTGCCCTGCAAGTAGATAATTGTCTAATATCTTCCCTTGTTTTGTTTGGCTGCATTAGTAATCAGTTACTACATAGTATTTACAAACTTCCCTTCAGTATTTGGTCTAATTCAGTGTGTTGCTACTAATTTTTGTTCTATATATTTTATTTGTTCATATATTTTATTGTCTTCATTCTTCTTTCATTAGAACTAATAACTCATTTTTTTAAACTATTTCGTCAATTTTTTGCCTGACTGAGTGCCGGTTGCACAACAACCGGTTAAATTTTAACCGTGATTAATTCCACGAGAACCAATCAGAGAAGCCGTCTTTTCAAAAACGCCTTCTCTGATTGATTCTCGTGAAATTAATCACAGTTAAAATTTAACCGGCTGTTGTGCAACCGGACTTGAGTGTGGATTTTACTAATTTTGACGCTGTTCTAATCCTAAATCTTCATAACTTTTTGTTCATTCCCATTCTTGTAGTAATCGTTCAATCGATATCATTATTTTGTTTCCCTGCATTATTAGTAATAGACAATTCACTACCTATCAAAAGTCTTCTATCCATTTTTGGCCTGACTCTGTGTGGTTTTTTACTAGTTTTGTTGTATCTTTCAATAATCCTCAACTGATGCACTAGATGTAATAACTCTACTAAATTCTTGTCAAATTAAAACTATTCATATTTGTTTTAAAACTTTTTTTTTAGTTTTGGCATGGCTCTGTATGGCTCCCAGTTCATTAATTCCACTCTAATTTTTCATTCAACTGTCCTACTAGCTGATATTGTCCAATAGATTCATTTTTTCTGTTTCATTAGTAACTAATGATTATCTATCATACATGTATTCTTTAGATTTTGTTGATGAGTTTGGAATTGGTTGTTATACATGCTGTTTATTCATGTTGCATCGCTTCTTTTTATTTATTTTTAGTATCCGTTGTTGTAGTTTCATCCATTATAATAAAAATTAGATCTGTTTTATTAGAGGCTGTACAGTAAATAATTTACTCTTTTCAGTAATTAGATTTACTCACTCATTTTGTTATCAAGCATGCGTATCCAAACCTTAAATTATTTACTAATATTATGTTTGTATTGTATAAATTATTTTGTTTATTTACAACGTCATATTTCAGCGATTCTTAATAATATCTATCATGTCTACTTGAACTTGAAGTGCCATTGGTCATTAAATCTCAATTGGAAGAACATAGTTGGAATATCAGCTCAAATACTTGAGGCTTAGTAATATCATGCAGTACTTCATGGTGATTAAACTTCATTGTGTAGCCTTAGAGCCTCATGAAAGTCTTTGGTTAGAAGACACATGCTGGATTTTCAGCTGTGATTTTATTGATGGATTCTAGAGTACTTTATCTCAAATTGGAATATTTTCAGTTCAGAAATACTAGATTCTATCAAATTGATTGATACTTGGCTCCAGAAAAAGTTTTCATACATTTATAGATACAATAAAAATACAATTTGTATTCTTGTTTTTTAATATTTTATTAATTTTAAAGGGTACTATAATTCTATTTTATAAATACAAGAAAGTAGCCCTGAATTCATACATTTTAATTTATAGATACATTTATTTCTTGTAGGATGTCACTCATGTATCGTTGCATCTTGTTTATCAGAGCTCAAACTATTCCATAAATGATGCTATTAAGCTGTAGATTAATCATTTGATAAATAATGCAATAACGCTGAAGAGATATGACATGATAAATGATGCTATAAATCTATAGATTAATCATTTGATAAATGAGAAAATGGAAATAAATTTTAATTTGAAAAAAATATGATGAGATGAGTTTTACACTTTTTGAAACCTATCAAACTTACTCATTTATTCACAAACCTCTATCCAGCCAGTCTAATCTAATACTTTTTCTAGACATAGTTAAGTATTCCCATGAATCAATCTGATGAATGGTTTATGCTAATAGATTTGTATTGTTCAATTTTTCAGCTTCGGAGTAGTCAGAATGACGCTTCAGCAAATGATAAGGGCAAATCTCCTCTTCAGGTAATACTGAAATTACTTTTTTTCAATTCAATTAGTTTCTGGTGTTCTGGTGTATCGTGGCTTTTGTTGTATGTGAAATTGCATGAGTCACTGCTTTGAGGCTAAAACTCATAAGTAATTCAATACTAATAAAGTAAATCTATCAATATAATTTCATCACCTTCAATAGAAGAATTCATGAGATTACCTGGGACTGTGATTTACACCATGTTTTGCTTCGCTGATTATGCATCAATTAATTATTTACACATTAATTGTGTAACAATAATTAATTAATTACTAATCATGCATTAATATTATAAATGCTTGCTTTTGGTACTTATGGTCAATGAGTGTTATTTGTTCAAGCAAGGTAGATAGATAAATCTTGTTCAAGGACATATATTTTACGTACGATATAAACTGCCAATAATTAATTATTGTCCCACAATGCTTTATATTTACAATAACAGGTCGCTTGTAGATTAATGTAGGCCTAGATTATAGATGTCAATAATCAGACAATTAATAATTGAAAATATATCATCATCTATTAGTCTTAAGTGGGTAATCAATCATCATTGAATCATCAATAAATAATACTTATTAAGGTATATTCCCAATAATGTAAAATTTAATATATTCATACTAATTTTGTAATACTAAAAATATTATCGGTGGAAGATATTAATAACTTGAAAGAAGTCATTAATATGTGTAAGCAGTTCATGTATATAACATGTAATATTAACATCATGGTGGTGATGGGTTGTAAGGTGTGAGTTCATTTTAATGTTTACTTGGCTGATACAGTATTAAGCAATATTATTTATTATTGATATAGAAGTTGAGTTTTTTAAGGCTCAATATATTTCTCCTATTAGAAGGAAATAAAAAATCTAATTACCCTTTATTGAAACCTTTTATTCACGACATGTTTCAACTTATAAATTCTCTTTTCAAGTCTTAAGAATGGCATTCATATGTTGAAACATATTTTGAATAAAATGTTTTAATAACGGGTACTTAAATTTTTCACTTCCTGAGATAAGATCAGCCCCCACCAAAAAGTTCATGTTTCTCCTCTTGTATGTTTCAGCATGAAAATTGTTTATACAAGATTATTCTATGATCATATTCCTGATATTTTTCTCCAATTACTTCATTCGTCAAAATATATTGTCTTGAATACAATTTTGATAAATTATTGCAAATAATTATTAAATATTTAGAATCTTGTTTGTTAGTGAATGTTAAGAGTTCATATATGGACCAGAATTCACTTTTTTGTGTCAGTCTAGAACTGAAAAGCACAAAGACAAGGTGTTCAATTTTTGTATACCCTATATTTGTATTTGAACACAGAGATCTCAGATGATGATCTTTATAGTCATAATAATAATAATAATATCGAGTGACCTGGCTGGCTCAGGTCTGGTGTCAGAGTTTTCAGGTCGCAACTGATCAATTTCAGGGCCTCTGACATGACCTAACGACTGCTTTTAAGGCAGCCGGGACCTACGGCTTTACAGTCAATTTAGAACTCGATATTCAGGCTTCTATCTCATTACTTGAGAATTCTATCACATTTTTAACTAAAAACAAGCATTTCGGAAATGAAATTGGCCCACTTTTGTCATTTGATTGTCAATTTTCACCCTTTTTCGTCAATTTCCTTTGTTATTTTCTCTGTTTCTTTGAGAATATTTATTGATGATGTGAATGCTAATAAATTACACAGGTGAGAGTCGTTAAAGTGTATTACCCTGATTGGGAGCCGGGTTACTATTGAGAAAGAGACAGAAAATGAAAGAAATGATGAGCGAAAGAGAGAGAGGACACTCCTCCGGGAACATCATGGGTCTAATTATGACGTCACACCCTTGATCTACGCATGCGCAGTATTAATTTTGTTCCTGTTACAAGAACTTCAATGTTGCCGCTACTACTAAGATACTACTGCACTAAGACAAATATATCATCACTCCTACAATAAAAAATACTAGAAATTTCAACATGAATCTTTGAATGTAACGTATATTCATCAACTGTTATTGATGGAATAACTTGATTTAATAACTGTTATTCCAATGTACTTGTTCCATTAGAACTGATTGATATTACACTATTATATTTTGTTCTGAGTACATCCAATGTTTGAAGTAAATTACTATATACTCAAGTACTGATAATTTTGTACTTTAATTCTGTATTCTATCAGTAAAATTAGGTACTGATAGTAAGGTATTCTATTACTGTACTCGAATACTGATTATTCTATCAGTTGCTTTATTCAATACTTTTTCACTTACGACCAAACTCAGTTTTTTATTCATACACAAACAAAACTAACGCCTAGTTTGTTAGTGGTTGTAAATGTTGTCTTTTAACGTAATTGTTTTTTAACGCTTTTTGTTTGTTGTGTTTATTGTAAAATCATCTAAATAAATACTTTTATTGTTACTAGTTAGCTGTGATAACGTATTAGATTTTTCTGTTGGAACAGAAAAAAACAAGTTTTGTTGGGATTATTTTCCTGTAGAATCGTTATTTCAAATCCTACCTTCCACTTTTGAAATCTGTCATAGATTGATGTAATGAGAAGCTTTCTTTTAAGGGAATCAAGTTGTGATATTATCAAATTCCACTTGAAAGTGCACTATAAGGCGGAATTTGATAATGTTTCGCTTGTTTTTAATGCTTCGTGTGTGTATTAGATTTTCTTGCATGATACTGCATGAAATTGTGTGTTTGTCAAGTAGTACAGGTATAATATTGAGCTATAAATTTATAGTACAGTTAGTAGTCCATATTCATTATGAATTGGATGTGCAACTGAAATTGCCATCTGTAATAATTGCGTGGATCATCAGCTATGGCCTAAAAACGTCGTTAATTGTAAGTATTGCAAGGTAAGTTGCAAAATAGTTCTATAAGATGATGCGCAGTAAGCTAATTTAAGCGCAGTAAGTTACTCAAATATTCAAAATGATGTCTCACACAATTGTATGAGGTTTGCAATCAAAAAATGATTGTACAATGCAATAGTTGACCGAGCGAAGTGAGGTCTAAGATTCAAGACGACGGTTTGGAATTTCTCTTAATGTTTAAATGTTTTTATGTTGCGCATTTACGGCGAAACTCGGTAATAGATTTTCATGAAATTTGACAGGTATGTTCCTTTTTAAATTGCGCGTCGACGTATATACAAGTTTTTTGGAAATTTTGCATTTCAATGATAATATAAAAGGAAAAAGGAGCCTCCTTCATACGCCAAATTTAGAGTAAAAATCAGACTATAGAATTATTCATCATAAATCAGCTGTCTAGTGGACTATAATCACTACCTCCGTAAACAAAGCCGTAGTGCATTAGTGTGACATCAGCACTGGTAGGGCTCCTACACCAATAGAAACACTAGCTGATATAGATCAGCTGAAATCAACAAATTTTTATTGGTGTAGGAGCCCTACCTGCGCTGACGTCACACAAATGCACTACGGCTTTGTTTACGGAGGTAGTGCTATAATACTACCCGTTCAAAAACATCGAACATCTTGAAAATTTATCTTTCCATCAACGTTGTAGACAGTTGCAGCCAGACCTGATAACAGCGCTCACACTCACATTCCGGGACGACACGTCACGGTACGATAGAAAAAAAGCTCTTTGTTTATTTAGGATTTTTTCTAGACATTTTAAATTGATAAATTATTTATTAATTTTTGAGAAAACATAACAACATGTCAATGTAACTTCCGGGACGACACGTCACGGTACGATAGAAAAAAAGCTCTTTGTTCATTTAGGATTTTTTCTAGACATTTTTAATTGATAAATTATTTATTAATTTTTGAGAAAGCATAACAACATGTCAATGTAACTTACTGAGCGCCAGGTCTACTGTTCACAGAACTACTAGTTATGAGAAGATTCCTACCTACAAATCTAGAACCTTGTTTAGTGCAAAATTTTGTTTAATAATGGAGATGGTATTCTGATAGATATCCGTGATGAGTAGAAAATTACTTTGTCACATTAACACAAATATTCAGATGATGAGATTCTTCCTTCAATCTAGCTTACTACAGGTTAATAATAGTGTAACATACTCAACAAGTTTCTCATCATTGTAATAAAAAGAGGTTGTTTCAAAGTCAACCTTTTTAAGTACCTATGTAGATAGTTTATAACATGTGAACGGTAAATTCTCCCTTAAATTGAACTATATGAATTCCAATGAACTAGAATCACGAATTGATGGGTTCATGCCAAACCAATATTTTTTACAAAATGCAAGTTTGTTTGATAGAATATTATGCCATCTGTATGCTACATTATGTACATATGCGTTCATTATGAAAATTAATGCATAAAGTATGTTTCAAATCTAGCAATTCGTTTTAGAAACATGATTTCCATAATATCCTAATTGATGATAAGTTATACTAGTAGTTCTGTGAACAGTAGACCTCACGCAGTATTCTCATACACAAGTACCTGATTGAAACTATAGACCTTATGGAAATACAGCAATAGACTGGCTTCTCCACACATCTGTGTAATCACTTGTCAGATGATTTATGATGAATAATTCTATAGTCTGATTTTTACTCTAATATTGGCGTATGAAGGAGGCTCCTTTTTCCTTTTATATTATCCTTGAAATGCAAAATTTTCAAAAAACCTTGTATATACGTCGACGCACAATTAAAAAAGGAACATACCTTTTAAATTTCATGAAAATCTGTTACCGCGTTTCGCCGTAAATGCGCAACATATAAACATTAAGAGAAATGCCAAACCGTCGACCTGAATCTTAGATCTCACTTCGCTCGGTCAATTAAATAGAATTTTCAACAAATTTCCTTAACAAAAATACCGTAACGTTTTTTGATAAATGATTTCAATAGAAGTAGGTCGAAAAACCTATATCATCATATTATATTTGTCTAGGTTGAATGTTCTAACAGTACCTCAATGTTTCATTTATTCAGGGTCAATAACTGAACAATATGACATGATAGTCATAAACTATTGATAAGAGATGTAGCCAAATACTTATTTAAGCCTTATAAGTAGTTTATTATGAAGCTCATAAGGATATGAATTTATTTAAATTATTAAAATTTAAGAATACAATGAAATTATCGAAATGGAAGAGTGATGAAACATTGAGATTGAGGAAGAGGGTAGAATACCTACCGTACCTATAATATTTTGTGGGTAAAGCCAACACAAGCCCTGAGCTTTTGCTTGCGTATTGACCGATGAGAATAGACCCGCAGATATTATTATTTTATAGGGTTTTCAAAACTCACTATAAGTATGCCATGGAGTGTTATTTTAGAGGATTGTTAGTTCAATATTATTCTTCAGTGAGAATAGTACCTGCAGTGGGTGGTCAAATAATAATTATTATAGAGAGTGGGTGAAAAGTCCGAGAACGGCTTAATATCTCATACACAACGATAATTTGACGGTGCCATGCAAATCAGAAATGAAATACATGAGTGGTATTGATTAATAATGTGAATATCTTCCAAACGGTTTGAGATATCGATGTGCGGTTTTCGCCATTCATTTTTCCTTGAAATTCCGTATCGAAATCATGTATCACATGATCACCTTCCTATTTAAAAAAATAAAGTTGCATTCAAAATGACGGATCCGAGATGGCGGACCAGATTTTTAAAGTAATTGTAAAGTATTTTTTTTCAATTTGAGTAGGATCCCAATCACACCTACTGTCAAATTACCTTTGTGTATGAGATATTAAGCCGTTCTCGGACTTTTCACCCACTCTGTATAATTGGTCCACTTATTATGCATTAAGACGTTATTTCAAATTTTTTCTTTCATTTTTTTTGAACATTTCATTATCAAAATTTGGGAATGGAATAGTTTTGGGCCAAGCCTATTGTTCCTTCTCAATCACATTTATATGATTGTGATTGTAACCACGAATAAATAAATAAAAATTAATATTCTATTGAAAATTTCCCAAAATCTCCCATCACAAATAAAGTGTGCTGATACACACCATGTGAGTTTAAGGGTGGATAGGAAGGATAATATGAGATACCAATAATTAGCATTGATATTTGTTCAAACGATTACATATCATAAGGCTTCTTTTTCCTTTATATTATCCTTGAAATGCAAAATTTTCAAAAAACCTTGTATATACGTCGACGCACAATTAAAAAAGGAACATACCTTTTAAATTTCATGAAAATCTGTTACCGCGTTTCGCCGTAAATGCGCAACATATAAACATTAAGAGAAATGCCAAACCGTCGACCTGAATCTTAGATCTCACTTCGCTCGGTCAATTAAATAGAATTTTCAACAAATTTCTTTAACAAAAATACCGTAACGTTTTTTGATAAATGATTTTAATAGAAGTAGGACGAAAAACCTATATCATCAAATTATATTTGTCTAGGATGAATGTTCTAACAGTGCTTCAATGTTTCATTTATTCAGGGTGAATAACTGAACAATATAACATGATAGTCATAAACTATTGATAAGAGATGTAGCCAAATACTTATTTAAGCCTTATAAGTAGTTTATTATGAAGCTCATAAGGATATATGAATTTATTTAAATTATTAAAATTTAAGAATGCAATGAAATTAAATCGAAATGGAAGAGTGATGAAACATTGAGATTGAGGAAGAGGGTAGAATACCTACCGTACCTATAATATTTTGTGGGTAAAGCCAACACAAGCCCTGAGCTTTTGCTTGCGTATTGACCGATGAGAATAGACCCGCAGATATTATTATTTTATAGGGTTTTCAAAACTCACTATAAGTATGCCATGGAGTGTTATTTTAGAGGATTGTTAGTTCAATATTATTCTTCAGTGAGAATAGTACCTGCAGTGGGTGGTCAAATAATAATTATTATAGAGAGTGGGTGAAAAGTCCGAGAACGGCTTAATATCTCATACACAACGATAATTTGACGGTGCCATGCAAATCAGAAATGAAATACATGAGTGGTATTGATTAATAATGTGAATATCTTCTAAACGGTTTGAGATATCGATGTGCGGTTTTCGCCATTCATTTTTCCTTGAAATTCCGTATCGAAATCATGTATCACATGATCACCTTCCTATTTAAAAAAATAAAGTTGCATTCAAAATGACGGATCCGAGATGGCGGACCAGATTTTTAAAGTAATTGTAAAGTAGTTTTTTTCAATTTGAGTAGGATCCCAAATCACACCTACTGTCAAATTACCTTTGTGTATGAGATATTAAGCCGTTCTCGGACTTTTCACCCACTCTGTATAATTGGTCCACTTATTATGCATTAAGACGTTATTTCAAATTTTTTCTTTCATTTTTTTTGAACATTTCATTATCAAAATTTGGGAATGGAATAGTTTTGGGCCAAGCCTATTGTTCCTTCTCAATCACATTTATATGATTTGTGATTGTAACCACGAATAAATAAATAAAAAATTAATATTCTATTGAAAATTTCCCAAAAATCTCCCATCACAAATAAAGGTGTGCTGATACACACCATGTGAGTTTAAGGGTGGATAGGAAGGATAATATGAGATACCAATAATTAGCATTGATATTTGTTCAAACGATTACATATCATAAGGCTTCTTTTCTTTTTATCTTCTAATAATTAATTATATTGTGTAGATTTCTGAAAATAATCAGTTCTTTATTATTATTGTTCATCATAAATTAGAATTTAAGCAAAATCAGAAATAGATATTGATGTTTTTTAACTTCACCGTTCCATGTAGATATGACAAAATCACATGGCATTACATATTTTAAAGGAGAGGTAGTTCAATTATACTTCTTTGAGAATAGTTATTGAAGCTATTTTTCAGTTTATAGCCTAGTTTGAAAAATAATGTCATTACACCTTTTCATTTATCAGTATAATTCTCCAGTTTCCACCTTAAACCGTATACATTAATAGAGTAATATTCTATATCTATCAAAATTATTTTCATAAGGAAAACAGCTTCGGGTTAAATCTGTTGCTTCTCTCACTGGCAAAACTGGTCTATATATTATTCTAATTGATAATATTTTATGAATGAACTTGAAATTTTCAGTTCAATATTATCATCAAAATTTTTATAGTTTTTGCTTTTTAAATGTAATTTTGTGTTTGAAAATAGTTTTCTTGATTTTAAAATTTATAAAATAGGAACTCAGGAAGTGGAAGTGCAAATTTTTAGTGAGAAAAATGAAGAACCCAAGACATAACCTATAACCTGTTGATAGGAAATGACATTGGGTAATACGGCAAGGCAGAACATCCGAAAGGATCTCTCTGCCGATAAAAGCCATAAGAGTAAATAAATAAATGAACTTGAATAATCTCATCTGCCCATTATAACAATGGAAGCGTAGAGTGAATCTTCTTCCCTATAAAATTTCGCATCTTAAGCCTATTATTAGAACTTCTAGGTTATTTTTTGTTTCATCTCAAAAATGACTCATCCATCATTTGACCTATTTTATCCTAAATTTATGTTTGAGTCACTGCATTTTTTATTGTCGTCTTTACCAATAATTCTGATTAAAAAGACTAGATGTTTTCCAACCTTATTTTATTGAAAATCGAGATACTTTATCGGTTGTTACACCATTATCAATATCTGGTAAACTTCAGTTTAAACGTCTAAAAATACATCTAGTATTTTCATTCAGTAGGCCTATGTATACTATCACAATATCACCTTCACTACTACTCAGAAAATTCCCAATAATTTTTCAGTACCGTATCTCTTCTTATCTCATTTTATTGTTTCTGGTTTCTTATTATATCTATATTTTGTATTGTATTTGTATTTTTTGATAAAACAAAATAGAATCTTATAGCACCCGTTATTTTTAAAAAAACTTTAAAATAGTTTAACAACTAGTTTCGGTGATATTACACCATCGTCATGTTATCTGACAATAATATCACCGAAACTAGTTGTTAAACTATTTTAAAGTTTTTTTTAAAAATGAAGGGTGCTATAAGATTTTATTTTGTTTTATTAATAAAAAAGTAGCCCATGTTAATAAGTGTTTTTTGTATTTTTTGCTATCGACGTGGTTGAGTGGTAGAGTGGTCATTACTGTCCAAACTTCGCCAAGTCATCTAATAGAAAAGTAATTCTATTCTATGTCATTAATCTTCTATAATTGATCATTTTTATTTTCTCAGGAGCTGCTAAGGGAGAAGCAGCAGCACATAGAACAGCTGTTGAAGGAGCGTGACCTTGAACGAGCAGAGGTCACGAGAGCGGCCAGCCAAACAGAGGATGCCGAGAGGAAGTTGGCTGACTTCAAGCAGGAATTCTTGCAAGTAAGTCTCCTATTTTTCGCTCTTGTTTTTCTCCAATTTATAATAATTTTCGCCCTGGAATGTTGATTGACAACTCATGGGGCCCGTGTTATAGGAATTGAGAAGTTATGTGAAACAAGAACAGAGGATAGACACTGTTCAAGAACTATTAAACCCAGTTGCACGAAAACCTGTTGAATTTTATTTATGATCAAAATCCAAGAGAACCAATCAGAGAAGTTTTTTTTTTTGAAAAAGAAGGCTTCTCTGATTTGTTCTTGTTGTATTTAATCGGAATTAAAAGTTAACAGATTTTTGTACAACGGGTTAGTCTGTATGTATTAAATAAGTTGAGATTTGGAGAAAATATCCGAGTTGCCAAATTTTGAAAAATTTTAATCTTTTCATGCAAGCCCATATGACAAGATGTATTCAATTCGACAACACAGTCAATACAGAGTTGCTAATTTGAATATATCCAGTCATATGCGCTTGAATGAAATGATTGGAATTTCGCACAATTTGGCAACACAGATAATTATCTCCAAGTCTCAACTTATTCTATACAAAGCTACGATATATAAACGTACTATGCTTGAATTGTGTATACTACTCTCTGATATAAATAAAAACAGAAATACACTAAGTTACCCTTTTTACTTTCCTTGCCCTATTACCATAGGTAAGGAAAGTATTGCTTCCAAAAAAAAAAATAAGGTACCCCAATTTCAAGTTTTCTATAAGTTTCAAGGTCCCCTGAGTCCAAAAACATGATTTTTGGGTGTTGGTCTGTATGTGTGTATGTCTGTGAACACGATAACTCCATTCCTAATTAACCGATTGACTTGAAATTTTAAACTTAAGGTCCTTATAACATGAGGACCCGACAATAAGAAATTCAATAAAATTCAATTCAAGATGGCGGATAATTACTAAAAAACCATGTTTTTCACGGTTTTCTCGAAAACGGCTCTTACGATTTTCTTCAAATTTATACTATGGATAGCTATTTATAAGCTCTATCAACTGACATGAGTCACATTTCTGGGAAAATTGCAAGAGCTCCGTAATATTCTTGAGAAAAATGGCGGATAATTACTAAAAAACCATGTTTTTCACGATTTTCTCGAAAACTGCTCTAACAATTTTCTTCAAATTTATACCATGGATAGCTATTTATAAGCTCTATCAACTGACATGAGTCTCATTTTAGCATATTCTCAGCTTAGCATACACCGCTTTTCATTTGTATCTCTCAGGGTGTTTATTATAAGTAAACACTTATTCTTTATCATCAAGTAATCATAATATTATTCTTTCCGATTGATATATTTATGTATATATTTTTATTCTTTTCTTATTCTTTTTCTCATTGTATTATTATTATTATTCTGATTTCACTTTGGTTTGTTAATTTTGTATAATGGAAGCAAAATGGATCTTTGTTGATCTGTTGCTTCCACACATTATTGTAAATAAATAAATAAATAAATAAATTTCTGGGAAAATTGCAGGAGCTCCGTAATATTCTTGAGAAAAATGGCGGATAATTACTAAAAAAAAAACATTTTTTTTCACGGTTTTCTCGAAAACGGCTTCAACGATTTTCTTCAAATATATACCATGGATAGCTATTTATAAGCCCTATCAACTGACATGAGTCTCATTTCTGGGAAAATTGCAGGAGCTCCATAATATTCTTGAGAAAAATGGCGGATAATTACTAAATAACCATGTTTTCTCAAAAATGACTCTACTGATTTATTTCAAATTCATATCCTGTATAGTTATTTATCAGCTCTATCAACTGGCATGAGTCTTTTTCCTTGGAAACTAATGGGGTCCACCCCATCCTTGAGAAATGGACTTCGTAAACTCCTTCTCGTGCATGAGGTAGGTAGGTAGAGCAGTTTATAAAAAGAACTCATAGTCTATATTTTCATCTGTAGAACAGCTGTTTTGACGACTTTTAGAAAATATAATCGAATTTCACAATTTATGCAAAGGGAAATTTACTCTGAAAACAATTATATATACACACTAGCCGTCAGGCTCGCTTCGCTCGCCATATCCGTCTGGCGACGGGGCTCCGCCCCCTGGACCCCCGACTGGATCGTCCAAGAATGGGATCAGCAGGCTCGCTTCGCTCGCCTGCATTTTTCATTTGAGCATTTCTATCATATGTTAGGACAATCCATTCGGGGGTCCAGACTAAACGTCTGGCTAAACGGATATGGCGAGCGAAGCGAGCCTGACGGCTAGTAATATAATATTCCCAGGATTGAAGTAGAAGTGCCCAATCAATTTTTCCGTGATAAATGCATTTAAATCTTCAACTTGGTGCCAACCTAACAAAGTCAACTCAACTTAATGCCAACCTGACAAAATTAATAATTTAGTTGCCAGTTTACAACTGTTTCGAAAAGGTACTCTATCTAGATTATAGTTCTATAGTAACATATGATATGGAAAATTTCAATTATAATTAAGAGATTGTGAGAAGAAGAATATACATGCTAGAAGACGAACTTTAAACCCTTAAAAACAACCCTTAGAGTTAAAATATTGCCAAAAGATTTCTTACTGCGCCTCTAAAGGACCAACTAAACATACCTACCAAATTTGAACGTTTTTGGTCCGGTAGATTTTTAGTTATGCGAGTGAGTGAGTGAGTGAGTCAGTCAGTCAGTCAGTCAGTCAGTGAGTGAGTGCCATTTCGCTTTTATATATATATAGATATACAGTAGTCTGATTGTAGTTTCAAATATATTGCCGCCAATCGTCATTATGTAATTCCTCTCTAAATTATTCTCGTTTAAGAATGAGGCTTTCAGTTCAATGAGCAAGGAAAAGTTGTGTGAGTGTACCACACCAGATTTTTAAAATTGTAATAGATTTCCATTTTTATTTATATTCAAGAGTAGCCCTATAGAAAAAAGACAGTTTGATGGCGAATCAACCTAACATTACTCTCTGATATTTTTCACAAGGTTTATACTTTTTCTTGAAACAGGCCTCAGATATTTTTATTCAAGTGTTTTCCTAAAATTATGTATATTCTTGAACGCTAGAATAGTCTGAACATGAATCTACAAAACGGCTGATAAGTTCTCCACCTTCTATCTATATACAGTGTTCCACAGAAGATGTAACAGCCGAAACCCGTAGATTCTACATGAAATTTTAAACAAAAAATGTCAAGTAAAGTTTCTTATATCGAACTTAGTTTTCGTTTCTGGAGTGCTCACCTTGGATATTTGCCGTTTTCCATTACTTTGTTATTGAAATTTCCTAACAAGTTTATACTCATTTTAAAGCTTATAGAATGGTGAACTTTTCCATTATTGGAAAATTTCCGCTGAATCAATCTAATTTTCAACGTTGAAAAGTGGTTTAAATTATAACGTTGAAAAATTTAACCTCCAATAGGTTTCAACTGTAACAACCAAGTTTCAACGTTGAAAACACGTTTTGTGCTACCTGGGGTGCGATAGTAGTAGGATTTCTACTAACCTAACCTAACAATTGAGAGATTCCACTTCACCAGTATCTACCACATCACTGGGACGTACGAGCTTACCTGGATCAAAATTTGCCGGGCCAGTGGATAGGACGCAGGGGGCTAATCGAGTATCCAGCACGCTCTCCAGACCTCACACCACTGGATTTCTTCTTATGGGGCACAGTAAAACATAAGCTGTACAAACGTAAACCACGTAACCTAGACTTCTTTGGAATGAGATTCAAGCCGTGTGTAGAGAAATCTCATTGGACGTTTTGATGCGGCGATGTACAAAATCAGTGGTGACTCGTACTCAGTATTGTATTGATGCTGCAGGTTACCAATTTGAACAGTATTAACATATGCTATTTATGATTCATTTACATTGGACTTTCAGCTTTCTAATTTTCTGAAATTTAACTTTGTAGAATAGTAAATAAATTTTCTATGGAAGTTAAAAGTGTGTATACATTTTTTTGAAACGCCATGTTTGTAAGGCTGGCCACTAACGTTACGTTTCACATGTCCGATACTACTGTCAGACGAATAGCCTTCGAGTACTCCTAACCTGAAAGAACACACAAACACTAAAATGTTCACCTGTACAGCGGGTTTTCGCCTGCAGACCTACGTCGAAGCCACAGCCATTAACGTTCAGGTGTTCGACTGTACAGACGTATCGGACTTGAAAATAAGTTCTTGTAATGTTTCTTTTTGTGTTTGTTAGGCCCAGGACGAGGCAGCAGCCCGACTGCAGGATGTGCAGCTACAGCTGGACGACTTGCAGCGTGAGAAACGCCACCTGTTGGGTCAACTCGAAGATGAACGTCGTCGCGTCGAGGATGCTCAGTTTCGATATGAAGAGGAAACTATTGCCAAAACTGAACTGCAGGTATTGGGCTCTGAAATTCAATTTATCTAATCTGAAATTCAATTTTTCTTATCTGAAATCCAATTCATTCATATTTATTAGTTCTAAAATAATAAGTTTAAATTGCATGTTTCTTCATTTATGTGGAAGATTGCTTTTGTCTAATATTAGTCACATGATCTTCAAAATTTGGCCACGCTAATATTTTATCTACTGGAAGTCTCAACTTATCTTTGTGTTTCTTGAATAGTTCCAAATTTCTTAAATAACTCAATATTATTCGTTACAAGTGGTAATTGAGTGGAATTTCGAATTAATTTATCAATTTAAGCCATCTAAATTCAAAATTTATAGTTTTAATGTTTATTTTGGACCAAAATTTTATAAAAATTGTACACGTGAAACTAACCTTATCTTGGACTTTGTCACCTATAAATTTGGAAGAAAAATAGCTCAAGGATTACCTTAATATTTTATCTTTCAATGTTATTACATTAGTGTTATTTGCATTGTAAACAAATAAATAAAATAAAATAAAAATCTAATAGACTTCATCAGGTATCTCGTCGCAATTTCTTAATTACAATTGATAACTTTTCAATTCCAATTTAGATCATTATGTCCACATCATTTATGTCTACATGATTTTCAAGCTCTCAAATACGATCTACCAATATCATTATGTGGGATAACTCTTATCATTTTTTTTTATTCATTTTCACAATGAGTATCATTTATACATTCTTACTGCAATAAGTAAAATGCTAGGGAGAGGAGAAATAAGGTAACCTTGTGCTATTCCTCTCCCAAATTTAGAAAACACATAGCCCGAAATAGGTTAAGTCTTGTAGTTCTTCAAGTCGCAAAATTTTCAGTTATCAAGTATTTTCACAAAGTAGATTTTCAAATTAAGATGCTTCAAAACTAAACAAAGAAGAAATAATTCACATTATTATAACTAGAAAAAAATAGAATACAATTTACTATTCTTATAATATAAGATTCATATTATGAATCTGATGTTTTCTTAAATACAAGTCTCAATTATGCTACTGATAGGCTACTTTCCCGAATATAGTTGGAAATTTTAATACTTTCGTTTAAAAATCACTCGTTTTCGACTATCTGACAAGTCAACCTTTTATACCTTCTATATATTTATATATCTTATAGTGCAATGCTGTCGGATAATTGGCTAGAATATTCTGTAGATTCATACTTTTATTCATCGTTTGTTCTTTTGTTTTCCAGGCCACAATCGAAAAATACGAGAAACAGATCAAAGAGCTGGAACAATCAGACAGACTTGTGGCCGAATCACTCGAATCTGAGTCCAACAAACTATTCGAAGCCGAGGAGGCATTGGCCAAACTCCGAGAAGACTACGACAGTCTCAAATCACAAAACGAAAGTGCAAACAAATCAGATCAAAACCTCAAACAAGAATTCGATGAAAAGATCAAACAACTGCAGAACGAGATCAAAACAAAAACAGACGAACAACTGAAAACAAACGAGGTATTGAAGCAACTCACCGAAACAAACCAGAAAAATCTGGAAGCTTTTGAGAATGAGAGGAAAGTGTTGAAAGAGGAGGCCGCAAAGTATCAGAGTAGAATGGAGGAGTTGGATAAACTGGTTAAAACTGCGGAGGAAAACAAAATTGTGTTGGAAAATACTGTAAAGAAGATCGAGGAGGAAAAGAGGAAGGAAGTGGAGGAGAGAGAGGAGAAATTGAAGAAGATGGTGGAGGAGTTTGGTAAGAAGGAGGAGGAGTGGAAGGGGAAGATTGACGAAATTGAGAAGAAATCTTCAGAGGCTGTTGATAAACTCAGACATGAATCGAATTCGAATAAAAGTGAGATTGAAATTGGTTATCAAAAGGAAATTGAGAAGTTGAGGTCGGATTTTGTGGTGGAGAAAGAGAAGTTGTTGAAAGAAAGAGGAAGTGTTGAAGAAGATTTGAATAAAATTAGGTTGAAATTGGAAGAGGTTGTAAAAGAGAAGGGGGTCATTGAAGAGAAATATAAACTGGATGAAACTAGTTTGAAGAATAATGTTGAGAAGCTGGAGAAAGAGTTGGTTGATTTCAAGAAACAGATTGAAAAAAATAAGGAGATATACGAAGATAATGTGAAGAAAAAGGAGGATGAGATCTCTAAATTGTTAGAGGAGAAGAATAAAGCATTCAAGGAGTATTCAACTCTAAATTTAACACTTGAAGAAAAGGTTGAATCTATAGAAAAGTACAAAAAGATTGAAACAGATTTGAAAATTAATGTGGATAGATTGGAGGAGAGTGTTAAGAAGTTGGAGAAACGGATGATGGATGATAAAAGTGTGTACGAAGAGAGTTTGAAGAAGAAGGAGAATGAGGTGGGGATGTTGAAGGAAGAGCAGATGAGTGCGAATAGTGAGAAGGGGAATTTGAGTGAGAATTTGAAGAAGTTGAAAGAGGAATTGGAGGAACGGAATGAGGTGTTGAAGGAGACGAAAAGTAGTCTTGAAAAGCTTCAACAAGTTGCCAGTGAGAAGGATAAGGCGATGGAGGATCTGAAATCACAGATTGAAAGTAAGTTTATCTATTTTATTTGATTAATTATTCAGAATTATTACACAACTTGTAAAAAAATTACCTCAAGCTATGGAGGATCTGAAATCACAAATTGAAAGTACGTTTATTTATTTTATTTGTTTGATTATTCAGAATTATTACGCAACTTGCACGGTAGTCAGATGAAAACGGTAGGGGTCACGAAATGTGTGCGCAGTGGCCAGTCAGCTAGGTTGCGTCATCGCCACCAACCAAGGTTTTTAACACGTATTGGAAATTTATGAAACGTTTTTGTCAAAAACAGATGATTGGATATAAAATGACGTCAGCTACACCAGAAATTTAGCACAAACATGCGCGTGACACCTACCGTCTTCTTCTAAATACCGTGCGCAACTTGTAGAAAAGTACCTTAGACCAAAGCCCAAAACGGTTCCAATTCTAATTTATAAAACAGTCCAATAATATATAATTTTTTATTTTTTAGTAAGGAATGTTATTTATTTGAATTGATGGTGGTGAATTGCATTTGTGTTTTATAGTTTAATGTTTGTACCTACTTTGTGGAATAGTATATTACGCTACAAGCACAGAAAGTTAGTGTTTATGGTATGAGGATAGTTTCCCGGGTGAGGTTTGCCGAGCACGGGAATATGTTATCCGAATACCGTAAACACCTTTCTGAGAGAGTCGGGTACGATATTTTTCGTCACACTACAGGTATAGCTGACGCCAAAAAGTTAGGCGGTTTCGTGGGTCTCTTGTGCGTTCCAACAGCTGATGTTGTCAAGTAGAGTTGTCATCTAGCTTGGCCTAGGTGATGATTTTTAAATCAAAAGATGCAATAAATAGATGCATTGCATCAGCTGTGAGTAAGTTACAAAAGGGTTGGTTTCAGTTCGAAATTCGAACTGAAATAATGCGACTTGAGATGAAGAAAGTCACCGAAACAAACCAGAAAAATCTGGAAGCTTTTGAGAATGAGAGGAAAGTGTTGAAAGAGGAGGCCGCAAAGTATCAGAGTAGATTGGAGGAGTTGGATAAACTGGTTAAAACTGCGGAGGAAAACAAAATTGTGTTGGAAAATACTGTAAAGAAGATCGAGGAGGAAAAGAGGAAGGAAGTGGAGGAGAGAGAGGAGAAATTGAAGAAGATGGTGGAGGAGTTTGGTAAGAAGGAGGAGGAGTGGAAGGGGAAGATTGACGAAATTGAGAAGAAATCTTCAGAGGCTGTTGATAAACTCAGACATGAATCGAATTCGAATAAAAGTGAGATTGAAATTGGGTATCAAAAGGAAATTGAGAAGTTGAGGTCTGATTTTGTGGTGGAAAAAGAGAAGTTGTTGAAAGAGAGAGGTAGTGTTGAAGAAGATTTGAGTAAAATGAAGTTGAAATTGGAAGAGGTTATAAAAGAGAAGGGGGTCATTGAAGAGAAATATAAACTGGATGAAACTAGTTTGAAGAATAATGTTGAGAAGCTGGAGAAAGAGTTGGTTGATTTCAAGAAACAGATTGAAAAAAATAAGGAGATATACGAGGATAATGTGAAGAAAAAGGAGGATGAGATCTCTAAATTGTTAGAGGAGAAGAATAAAGCATTCAAGGAGTATTCAACTCTAAATTTAACACTTGAAGAAAAGGTTGAATCTATAGAAAAGTACAAAAAGATTGAAACAGATTTGAAAATTAATGTGGATAGATTAGAGGAGAGTGTTAAGAAATTGGAGAAACAGATGATGGATGATAAAAGTGTGTACGAAGAGAGTTTGAAGAAGAAGGAGAACGAGGTGGGGATGTTGAAGGAAGAGCAGGTGAGTGCGAATAGTGAGAAGGGAAATTTGAGTGAGAATTTGAAGAAGTTGAAAGAGGAATTGGAGGAACGGAATGGGGTGTTGAAGGAGACGAAAAGTAGTCTTGAAAAGCTTCAACAAGTTGCCAGTGAGAAGGATAAGGTTATGGAGGATCTGAAATCACAGATTGAAAGTAAGTTCATTTATTTTATTTGATTAATTATTCAGAATTAATACACAGCTTGTACAAAAGTACCAAGCCCAAAAATGTTCCAATTCTAATTTATAAAACAGTTTAAATTAGGTTGTAGGTTATATCACTTTCAATTGTGACTAAGTTGACTAACTAGTTGTTATTCTTGTCTTGGAAATTATTGTAAAATAATAGTTCATAGTCTACATTTATTTCTGTAGGGCTACTTGATAGTTTTATTATATAGAATCACTAGTACCCTTCTATTTTATTTGATGATACGACCGTTTTCGGGTATTCATCCCAAGGATACTCTTGATAATGTGATGGATACCCGAAACTGGTCATGTCATCAAATAAAATGAAAGGAGACTACTGATTATATGTGATAGTTCATAGTTCATAGTGAAAGATATTCATAGATGATGATGTCCTAATTCATTACTGATTATGGGACATTTTGTTAGTCACCTTATTTTTAATCTCAATTATTTATTCATCTAAATTTCACCAAGAGATTATTCAACTCCATTTTACTATTTACTGATCAATTTTCCAAATGAGACCATGGTAATTAGTCATGTTTCCTGAAGTTTGGGACTTTGTAATGAATGATTTCCATGTCTGATACATCAATACAAAAGTACAATAATAGCATTCTCATTTTATTGTGTGATTTTATGACTGACTGACAAAAAGGACTTCTCTGTAGGCTTGCTGATGATGGAAAATGAGTCATTGACTAAGAGCTACATTTTGACAAGAATGAGTTATTAGTTGCCGTTACCAAAACTTATGTAGCAGCTCTGCAAGCTGCAAAGGATTTTTTGATGGATTCAAGTTGATGTGTGTATTTTTGTTTGTACTTATGACAGTCTACATTCTTATTTAGTAAGCTTGTTTTCCTGATAAATTGTTTGAAAAGAAGCTTCAGTCAATTTTTTTCAGTTTGAGTTAGATTGGTGAGCAAGTAAGTTCTTTAAAATTATGTCAACTACAGTTCATAGTCCCCCTTACACACAGATGGATATAGTCTTATAGGAGGATTCTAAAATTGTTGTAACTTGTATTTTATAATTGTATATTATGGTTTTATGGGAAATAAATTTGAATTTGAATTTTGAATAGTCATCATGATAATAGGACTATTCAAAATGAAACTACTCTCAAAGAATCCAATGCATTATCGGGCTATTTATATTTGTATTTTCGTGTTTTCATTGATTTTCAACGATTGGTAATTCTGTCACTGTTCAAATATGTAACATTATGGAAATAAGTTTCCAATTTTTGGTGATTTGTATCTGACTGTTATTAAATTATATTGATTTATACGGGTTTTTTATTCAATTTCTAAACTGATTTATGCATATTTATGTTTTAACAGGCATCAAAAACCAACTAACAGCACTGAAAGCCGAAAAAGAGGCCGGACTGAGTCAAATAGGCAGCCTAGAACTGAACATCGGTGACGTCACACGCCAACTGAAGGACTCCCAGCAGAAATGCGCTCAACTCACGGAACAAAAACAGAAACTGGAGGATGAGCTCCTAAACGTGCTGGATACATCGACCAACTCCAACGAGCAGCTCACTAAAGTCAGCACGGAACTGCGCAGCCGAGACGCCGAGATTGAAAAACTGCGGGAGGCAGCCGCTGAACAGCTGAGATCTGCACAACACAGTCAGCAGGAAATGGAGCAGAAACTTCAGCAACAGGTTAGAGCCACAAAGGATTTGGAAACTAGTTTGAGTCAGCTGAAGGAATCAGCTGTTAAAACTGAGCAACAACACGTCGAGAAAGTTGAGAAACAGTTGAAGATACACGAGGAGGAGAAGAGTAGATTTGAGGAAGAGGTGAAAGTGTTGAAGGATAGGTTGAAAGAGAATGAGGAGATGTGTGGGAAGTTGAAAAGGGAACAGGAGGAGGCAAAGAAAGAGGGGGAAGGAAAGTTGACAAGCATGGAGGAGGAGTATGTAGGGAAGTTGAGGAGGATAGAGGGAGAACGAGATGAGTTGAAAACGAAGATGGAGAGTTTGTTGGTTGTTGAAAGCAGTTTGAAGAAGGAGGTTGAGGAGGGGAAGTTGAAAGTGGAACGAGTTGAAAGTGAGTTGAAGTTGAAGGTCGGTGGGTTGGAGAGTGAGGTGGGCTTGTTGAAAGACAAGTTGAACGAGGCAGATGAACGTGAAAAGAAGTTGATGGATGACAGCGTGGGGAAGAGTGGGGTGGTTGAGGAGTTTAAGGTGAAACTGGGTGATTTGGAGGGGAAATTAGTGGTTTTGGAAAAGGAAAAGCTAGAAACTGGTAGTTTGTTAGCCAGTAAAGTTTCTGAAGTTGAAAAGTTGTTGAAAGAGTTGGAAGGTGTGCGGGGGGAGAAGTTGGAAGGAGATAGAAAACTGGAGGACAGTGAGAAGATGAAGAAGAGTCTGTTAGAGGAGGTGGAGAAGTTTAAAAAGGAGGTGGGAGTGAAAAAGGAAGAGTGTGGGGCTTTGGAGAAGAAAGTGAAGGAGTTGGAGAAACAAATTGAGATGGATAGAGATAGTGTGAAGTTGAGTGTGGGGGAGAAAGACAGTAAACTGAGAGAAGTGATGAATGAATGTGAGAAGGTAAAGAGTGATAAGAAGGATCTTGAGGAGAAGTTGGGGAAGACTGGAGAGGAGTTAGTTTTGTTGAAGGGGAGTTTGGAGAAGCAGAATGAGGAGAAGATGAAATTGGAACAAGAGTTGGGAGCTAAAAAATCGGAACTTGAGGGATTGGGGAGGAATTTGGAGGAGCAGAGAGTTGAGAATGTTGAGGTGAGGAAGAAATTTGAGGAAAGTTGTGGTAATTTGAATGAGTTGAGTAAAAAAGTTGAGGAGTTGAACGTGTGTTTGAGTGAGGGGAAATCGGTTGAATTGAGGTTGAAAAATGAGGTGGCCGGGTTGGAAAATGAGGTGAAATCTCTGAGGGCTGAAAAGGATGATCAGGAAAAGAAGTTACTTTCCTCAGTTGCGGATAATAGTGGTAAACTGGGTGCACTAGTGAAGGAGAACGAGAAACTGAAGGAAGAGTTGAAAACTAGTTTGGAAAAGATGAAAACCGAGGAAAATCTTGTGGAGGAGTTGAGGAAAAGTTTGGATAGTGCGAAAGGCAGGGTGAAAGATGACGGAAAACGTGTGGAAGAGTTGGAGAAAGAGGTGGGTAGTAAGAATGAGGAGGTGAAGAAGATGGAGGCTAGGTTGAAAGCTAGTCAAAAGGAAACTGAGGAGAAGATGAAGATGGAGATGAAAGGTATGATGGGAAGGTTTGATAAAGAACGGGAGGAAGATAAGAAGCTACGTGCGTCGTTAGAGAAAACTGTTGAGAACTTGAAAACAATTATGGAAAGTAAGGATAAAACTATTAGTAAGTTAGAGGGGGAAGTGAAAGGGTTGAAAAATACTACCGTAGTGGTTAGTGGGGGTGGAAATAACAATAACAACAACAATAATAACGTGTCAAAAGTAGTGGAAAGTGAAGAGATGGAGTCTCTAAGGAACCAGGTGAGTTTCTTGAATTCAATTATCGTAGATCTACAAAATAGGAACGAGGAAATGAAGAAAACAATGGCTAATATGGAAACGAATGGTGGTTTGCAGTCAGCTGATCAGGTCTCCGTTGAAAGGAAGTTGCCAGCGCCGCGGTTGTATTGTGACATTTGTGAAGAGTTTGACGCGCATGATACAGATGATTGTCCGAGGCAAGCTAACGATCCCCCCTCTCCACCGCCTCATCAACCCGCCACCACCCCCAAGTACCCTCGCGGCTATGAGCGGCCATATTGTGACATCTGTGAGGTGTTCGACCACGATACAGCTGACTGTGAGGAACAGGACACTTATTAGATTCTAAAAAAAGTTTGTGTTTGTTCAAAGAGTTTCTAAATAGGTGCGTACTGACTTGAACGCCACGAATATGCGCATTTCAATTTTCATCAGCTGATGTTACGCTTATTATATCTGTACCTTACTGTTTCTGTACAAATACAGATATAATCAGCTGATGAAAAGTGAAATGCACGTGTTCGTGGCGCTTAAATCTGTACGCAGCTTTACTAGCAAGACAGTATATTTATTACTACACCTACACAGTATGTTGCTACATTGTAGCTCAAAAGCTCAATTTGTGACAATTTAGCAAAGATTGAAGATTGTTAGAATTTTTCTAATAGTTTAGGTACAGATTGTAACCGTACTGTATTTGTTTTTGTGTTATGTACATTATTTGTCCAGCCCAAGTTGTTGAATTGTTTTATTCTACATAGGGTGATTTTATAGTAACATTTTTTGTTACATTAATATTGGATCTTAATGAAGCATGATCCTGACTAGTATGACTAGATACACAAAAGTAATACACTCTAGTAGCTCAAAATGTTACAATTTGCAAAGTTTGAAGGTTGTTTAAATTATTTCAAAAAAATCGAACAATCTTGAAGGGATATTCTATCCAAATTTACTATAATGTTTATGTAAGTAGTAAGTTCACAGCCTTCATGTCCAAGTTGTGTCCCATGACAATTTGCAAGTATTGTTTTATTTATTTCAAATGAAAAAATGGTATTTTTGCAATGATAAGTGTGAAAAATTAGGAAGTTTCAAATTCCGATGCATTCAAAGTCAATCTTTGATGTTTGATTGTTATACATTGAGAAAATTATCAAATAATTTATTAATTAATTGAAAAGTGATCACCCAATAGAAATCGATTATGTGTTGGAAATGCATGAGACTACACTGAGAAGCCAAGGGCATTGAAATTATTAAATAAATATGTATTGAAATTATAGCAGCAACAATATTGAAGTATTGATCTGTCGGTTTTGGGCCGAGTAATTTTCTATAGCTTTAGATATAAGTTGAATCTAATAGTAGTATTGAAATAATCCTATTTCTGCTCAAAGAGTTAAAATCCAAAATACTGTAAGCTATTGTACAACTTGCAATAAGTTACTATGCATAATCTTTAATATCTTGAACAATATTGATAATTCTGGAAATGGATAATATTTGTTAGAATTTACTAAAATCGGAGATCAAATCATAATTATTGTCGTTTGTGCAAATCAGACATTTATTTTAATCATAAAATATTCATGTTTTTTCAGCTTGACAACACAGCTATTACTTGCAGTTAATTTATTGTGCCTAACAATAATTGCCTCTATTTATTTATCACTATTAAATGTCAATAACAGTTAGATTAGATCGTCCTCTCCATTATCAAATAGTTAATTTATTACAATTGGCTGTTAGAGTTATCTTAGTTATTCTTATATTATTCATAATATTTGTAAGAAGCTAATTGATTTGTTTTATCGACTTATCATTGTTGTATCTTGTAAAAATATGTATTTTCTTCAACAATTTGACAGCCCAAAACCTGGAGTTTATTCAGATTTACTGAAACAGAATTTGATATTCTGGGGTCATATTTACCTGGGGTTGGATTCTGGTATGTATTGTAACATCCCTTTCTCAAAATACTGATACCCACGCACAAATCACAGACTTATGTGAGAATCATCACCAATATGGAAGAATAATTACCAAAAATGCTTTAATGTGACTAATCAATTTTAGTACAAGATGTTGGTTGTTTCAAAGTCAATTCAAAATTCTGTTGATAGGCAATAGTCGCTGAATTAAGTTGAAACTTTCATATATCTTCATTTAAGACCCTAATAACCCTCAATTTGAATAAATGTAACTGAATGTGTTTACAAAAGTATTCCTAGTAACTTTTCTGTGATTGATTTGTTAGCTTGTTACAGTTTAGTTTACTCTAATTGTTTGGCAATGTTTTGTTTGAAAGAGTTTATATATCTGTTTCTCGTAATATTGTTTGTTGAAGTACGCTATTAATGTCCTATCAATTTTCCTAACTCAATAATCTATGTAATAATTGTAATATTGTACTGTTTTAGAAGTATTTTCAACCGTTAATTAGGTACTAATAAACTTTGGTTTTTTTTTCTTGTGTATCTGTTACTCTAACAGCTTAGCTACTGATTTATATGACTCAAGTTTGTGTAATGACTCTGTTACAATTAGTGGCCTATTGTTTTTGAAGTAGAAATAACATAACTAAATGGTAATAAATTTGGGTTATGAAACTAATTACAGAATATTTATTATAAAAGCTGTAGATTCTTGTATACAGGCAGCTTACTGAAAAGATTCCATCCATGATTACAAATTGTATTGTACATTTCTCAATATCATTTATGATCTTTCTAGATTTTTGCACAAGCATCATAGTTGAACCAAATAATCAGCAGTTTAACTCAAATGATGAATTATGCAATTCATAAAGTTTTTGTGTTGGGAAAACTTTGTAAATGAAACTTTTTAAAGGACTTTGTAAATCTTTGTAAAGGATAATGACTGAATATAGTCTTTTATTAGACTTGGAAATAATGGACTTGAAATCTAGTTTGATAATGAGGTTTGAAACATTACAAGTTTGTATCGCGTATTTGAGGAATTGATTAATCATATTTATATAAATAAAGTAAACAATAGTAAGATTTATTAATTGTGAATAAGCTACTCTTGTTCATTCGAAAAATTGATTGTAATCTGAATTTGTAGCAATAGATTTGTGAACCAGTTTTTAGGATAACAATTCCCAATTATTGGATAGTTATAATTTGATTAATGTAAGAGACTGAATGTTCATACAGCTACAGAATCTATAAGAACATTTAAACTAATAATAATTTAATTGTTTTTTTCAATCTGTAGTATTTTTTCTCATTGAATTGTTCATCTGTTATAGATTCTTTATTAGTTAATTTGAGATTTGGATTTTTGTTTAATGATTCTGTTTCATTAAATGTATCTTAATATTAACTTCATTTTTTCAAGGACTTATCCAAGCGTAGCCTGGACTATGTAAAAATCTCGTAAGCTACGGTCCAGGTTGTCACTTTTGAAGGATAATTTCATCTTAATATTAGTAATAACTTATTGCTGGCCAGTTTTAAATATTTGCTCATTATTCATTACAACTTAATTAAATGAAAGATTCTACATAATATTAATTAATCCAATCCAAGTACCTAAAACTTATCTCTGAACAAATGTCTAATATTGTGTCTTCCCATCTATTCAGTTTGCAATAAATCATTTTATTTCAATTATTGTGCAAAACAAAAGTAACTTATCTTTCTTTGTTATATGGTAGCTTAATTTAGGTTGTGAGTCTGTAAAATTGGACCTTTGCAGTTAATTCTTGTTGATCAACTTGAGTTATCAATTATTATTAATTACTGTTATTATGCTTAGTGGGCTCCAAGTATTCTAAATAATTAATAAATTACCGGTAATTGCCTTGCCAAATTTTACTCTAGAGTAGCTATTATTATTGTAATATATTAATCTATTTATTGTTTTGTTTAATTGTGTAATTATGTAAATAATTATGTTACAATTTATCGTTGGCAATAGGTCATCTTACAAGAACAATGCAAGATTTAACAATATTGTAAAATGCAATGTTTGAATAAATTGTGAAGTTAATCTTTATATGTAATTGATTTTTGCTTTAAAATAAATTTCCATCTAGTTTTAAGAAGTTGCTTACTAACTTTAAGTGCTGGGGCTTTATATTAATTTTTAATTTATGGTATATTTTCCTTGTATTGAATCTCTGGAATGTAGCTTTTAATGATTAAACTCAAACTATGGCAAATGAAATGTTCAAAAGGAACAAAAGCATTGGACAACTCTTCAATCATGGAAGGGAACTTGAATTTTTCTTTATTGATAGCTCGCTATGACACATTTTGTTTTATTTTATTCCATATGTAACTTACCTATTATTACTGACACCCATGTAATGGAATTTTCTTCTCGGTTGAATTATTTTTGTCATTCATATTATTTTATTGTAAGGAAATGTAGGCTACAGTAACTATATTATGGGTAATAATATAGTACTATATTAACACAGTACTGTATTAACACTATATTAATACACTATAAACACTGTATTAACACTATATTAAACAGTACTATATTATGGGTAATATATAGTTACTGTAATGTAGGCTAGCTGCTGTTATCACTTTTACTTAAAATTCTCATTAATGATCTTTTTTGTTATCTGATAGAGAATTCGACAGCACCTTACACACAGGTTGTATTTTATTTCTCTTGTGTGTAAGCTTCAAGTTGTAAGCATTTTGTTAATGAGCAAAACATGATAATAATGTAATTGTTGGAGGTATTTATAGCCAATACCCACACTTGACATCATTTGTAACGGGTGGAGAAATTAATAACACTACCCCACACTTGACATCATTTGTAACGGTTGGAGGCCAGGGGACTTTATGATAGAACCCCACTTTGTAACAAGGGAAAAATATAATAATAATTGCTTTTAAAATCTCCACTCAACTGTTTAAATTATTTGAATCCACGGTTGGGAGCTTTGGATGGATTCGTTCATGCAAATGCCAAGATCTTCACTATTGTTTAACCACACCTGTTTTTAGAAAAAAGTAACTTATCGAGCCAGGAACGTAAAATAAAAGGTTTTGTAGAAATGCTACTGATATTAATTTATTAGTTGAATTATACAATTATCGGTCATTTTTGAAATTCTGTTACATCGAATTATAATATTCACTGTAATCAATCCGGTTATTTATTCAATTACTTGTTTCAATATTACAACATTAAAAAAATTAATTTCAAATAATATTTCTCAAATTACTACTTTATCGCAATTATTCATAATTGATATTTAGTCAAGAATTTGCTAACTCACTCTACAATAAATTTAAGGCCTCGGTCAATTTATATGGTCAATCTATTTGAGCTTAATAAAATAATTTTGGCACTCACCATTGAATTGAAAATTTAACAAATAAATCGGCACTCACAATCACTTACGCTTACATTTCAACTACGGTACTATATTTCAGACTACAATCATGCTTTTAATTTATACAAAATAAAATAATAAGGAGATTTTTTCATCTAATTAGGCCGAAGCCTAAATTAGAGACCGAGACTTGTTCTGCGACTACATCAGTTCTTCTCGCGGTGACGACTCGATTAGAACTGCCGCTCTTCCACTCAAATTTTCCGATTTGCAAGAAAACACGTGGAGCGCCCGGCCTAATAATTTCAGGTTAAAACGTCGTGGGGTCACACGGTTCAAATACATTTCTAAATACGTTTGCATCAATTTCATTACGAAATCCAAGCCAGTACTATAGAAATGCTAGAAGACTGCAATAATTTGGATAATCAAGAAGCAAGTTAGCAAATATTTTATGGCAACACTAAATGTAGGTGCTTACTTTGTGCATGAATAAATTCTTTAAAAATCAAAAACAAGGTTCACTAGAGTTCATATTGGAAAAATTTAGTTCAATTTTGATCTGTTCAACAACCTGAAAGAAAGGCACAAAAAAACTACAATACAAACCTCTCAATATTCCCATAATACAATAATTATAGTGAAGCGGAGAAGAGAAAAAGTATATTAGCTTAGAGTGTTGAAAAGTAATGTATGTATTCAAATGTATTTGAACATAATAATATAGTAGAGTGGCGTAAAAAGAGTGAGACATTTGAATTTAGTCATGCATTGCTTTTTAACACTCGGCCACCTTTGGTGTGAAAATTGCCATTCCTGGAGTTCCAGCGTACTTTACACTCGGTCTCCAATGGTTGTTCTCTGACTACTCACTTGTGGCAGAGACTGCATGGTGGCTGAATGTAAGGCAAGGCGCACACCAGCTAGTCAAGACAAGACATGATCAGACACAATACTTCACATAGTTGCTTATGAAGACAAGACATGTCTAATTGCAATGACTAATCAATGTGAGTTGCGTCACAAGCAGCTATGTGAAGTATTGTGACTAAACGTGTCTGATCATGTCTTGTCTTGACTAACTGGTGTGCGCCTAGCCTTATACGAACCTTCAGGGCCCTGACACAAAAGAGAGAGTAAACGTACATGTTTCTGTTCATGGCGTGGTCATAGGTATGGCCACAAGTGAACATAAGACAGGTCAAGAACAAAAAACACATCAAACACAAAACGCAGCAAGCAGAAGAAGCAGCAAGACTAATGCAAGAAGTATCTACTTACAGTCTGAGGATCACAATCATAGAACTCCCTCAGAGAATAAAAGGGGTTCTCCTGAAGGGAAGCCCTCAGTCTCCTCTTCAAGACTGTCTCTGACAGAGTCCTGGCTGAAACTGGCAGCTTTTTCAAAGCTAGCGGCCAGCGAAACTGGCAGCTTGTTGAAGTATACAGACTTTTTGGGGGATATATTTTATTCAAAAGAAAAAATATGTGGATTATAAACAAGAATGAATATTATTTTCGATTAAATTTTATTTGAAATTTAATACAATGGAAAGAGGTGAGGGATGGTTTTTGATAGGGTTGTTTTTTCTATTTTGTATCATTTTATTTCAACTACATAATTTGGCCAATACAAAATACTTTAATCAATTCTTGAGGTCTCTTATAAACTTCACTGACTTTTTTAGTTTTTCTTTAAAATCATTTATCTCTGTAAAATTACAAATTAGCAACATTATTATCACCTAACATTTATTTCAGAAAAATAGTCTTAACCCCAAAATTTACTCTATAATAATGAGATGCAGGTTAACTGTCAGTGTTGGTTGAATGGGAATCAATCATCTTACATTTTTATAACAAAATACTGGCAATTTTATTTGTCTCAATATATCGATTTCGGTTTCAAGACTAACAACTTGCTCACTTTTATTTTGCTCACCTGTTGAGTCTTGTCTGGCTGGTCTGTTTAATATTTTCGGGCATATCAGTTGAATTAATCAATTAAATACTCTTTTTAGTGCTGGAAAATTTTTATCTCAATATTCTATTGTTGTGAATACACATGCAGTGATATTGTTCTAATCTGAAACAATTCGAATGAAGGAAAGTGTCCATTTGACATCCCAAGAGGTGAGCTTTTAAAATCCTTATTTTAGCAGTTATATTTAATCACTCAACTCCAGTCCACTAAATTTATGTTGTTATAATGTTACTTTCTGAATCCGTTATTGATGTATCTTACCTGAAAATAAAGGTTTATTTTGTGATTTAGGCTACATGCATGGCCTATCGTCAGTGGCCAGCCTAATAGAATACTTCCAATGATGATAATAATTGATATTATGACATAATTTCATGATTATGATACAATTATTGCATCTCTGCGCTCAAGTAAAAATCCCGCTCCATTGTAGATGTAAAATACGTGTGAATCGATTAATGAGAATCGACTTTGAATTCAAGTCAAGCAACATAACCTCATTCTTATTGCGTTGTGAATTTTTGACAAGGGAATTTTTCGGTTCTTGATGATCAGTGTTTATTGAGATTAGTGCAATATTTGCAACGAATAACTCAGTATTCTTTCTCAAATTTCACTAAAATTCATTGCTGGGTAATTATTTGTGAGTAGATAATGCAAGCTTTGTAAATGAGCTGTTTCCTATTCAACTTGAGAGATGGGCTTGAAAACAAGGTACGGTAAAGGTAAACACTACCTACCTAGGCTAGTGAATTAGTTTTTTACTCTTCTAAACTAAAATCAATATGTTTACTCTCACTATTAAAATAATCACGTGGATATATTTTATTAACTGTAGGCTACGATTCAGTGGAATGAATATTATATCACTTGTTGCGTTTTTAACTGAAATCTTGGATTATAAGCTGCAGTACAGCTTTATGTCATTCTGTTACGGTATTCTAACAAAAAATGTAAAACAACTCATCATTCTTGCTTCTGTAATTGTACTGTACCAGATGTAGCTACCTGAATTTTGTTGGAGTAAAAGTATTAGCCTAATGAATAGCATATTAGTAGCCTACTTTACGGTATTCGACTTCTAAGATTAGACCTACGGTAGCCTTTATTTTATGTTCTTCTATCAAGGCCTGGCCATTCAGAGAGAGATCTGTGATCCTATAAGTTTTCATTTTTATCTCTTTGAGTCTTTGATAGCCATCGGAGTTAGGAATGTTTTTCTATTAAAATGAAAATCTTTAGTACAGTAACTTGATTTCAAAACTACATTATTCATTTTTCTATTGTACAGTGGCTACTCAGTAACGTAGCCAGGATTTTGAAGTTGGGTGGGGGTAGTCCAAAAATGTTGGTCCCCTAGAGCCGTGGGGGGGGTTGTAACCTAGACACACGCCCCTTTCGTTATGCCACTGACGGTACTAGTTAGATGCTTTTCAGCATGTAGAATCTAAATTTAATAGCCTTTAGTGAGGTCTACGTTATAAGGACAGTGTTTGATTAGCAACTGTATTGCTACCTATCCTTGTCTATCATTCAACAAAGCATATAGCGCTATCTCTTTCTCGCTTTGCTCTGTTGCCAGATTGTTTTTAAGAAAGTAGAAATATAATTGATTAACAAAATATTCAATTTTGATTATGAAAATTTATTTTGAAATCATTGAAAAATATATTTTTTGCTTGATAAAATATAATTTATTAGGCTATTTTAAACGAGAATTAACATTCATTTATTACATCAATAACATTGAAATTATTAATACATTTTGGTTGGACGTTGGATTGTGTTGTCATGTTGAGCTTTGTTTAAAAAACAGGTATAGATTTATGTAAAGCCCCGCACACACACACACACACACACACACACACACACACACCACACACACACACACACACACATCGATTTTTGTCCGTACAATATTTTGGCGTCCTTATAAATTCTATTAGATCAAATCGATGTGTATGTGCAAGGCTTAAATGTATTTATGAGTGTGAAATAAATTTTAATAAACCGGTATCAGTCACCCTCCATAGAAGGCATTGACAAGACAGAGGATCGGCAACGTTGTTCTCCTATCTTTCCCCACTGCCATTATAACGTGGACCTCACTATAGTGTTTGATGAATTTTTGTGTAATTCTGATGACTTATCTAAATTTACATTTTTGTATTTTAATACTTTGAACTGAATTCGTTTTAATTTGCCAAAAAAAATACAAATCTACTTATTTATTTATATAATTTATAATAAACAATATCTACTTATCTTATTACAGGAATTAACAAATCATAAATTATAATTGAACAATATCATTGTGATACAAAATGGATAAATACGAGCTGGTGGGGATGGTTGGAGAAGGATCGTTTGGCAGAGTTTATAAGGGCAGAATCATTGAAACGGACGAGATAATTGCTTTGAAAATAATAAGCAAGGTGAGTTGAATGTTTAGCATTTATCCAGTTGTTAACTCTAATGCCAGCACCAAGTCGCTTTCCAAGCGACTCTCTATACATACATCTGAAGATATATACAGAGTGAAGGCAAGCGGTGGCATAGTAGCCACGTCTCTTGCGCTTGTCAACATTTGTAAGCACAAGAGCATAGAAAAACAATCAAATATGAATAAAGTTGAGCATTTGCTTATACTTCTAAAATATGGAGCATATGCTTCATTTTCTATGCATAAACGTGAGCAAAACCTTTTGCTCATGCTCATCAAAAAAATAGTTTGAGCATTTGCTCAAAAGTAAAAGCTTATGCTAAAAATTGTATAAATAAACTAGAGCATTTGCTCAACTTTTGAAGCAAATGCTTCAAAAAAGGTGAGTCTAGTCTGGAGCAGCTTTTCACCTTTTGCTCATAGTAAAATGGCTCAACTAATTCGTGTGAGTAAGAGGGAACTATACCAGATACGATCACAAACAATAGTTGAGAACTATAAAACTCTTTTTAGATTCAACCATGATATATATCACCATTATTCCTACAAAATATACCTATCCGATATAAAGATAGCCATCACAGAATAGGAAATAGGCATTTAAGAAGATGAGAGTGTAGACTATTATAAGAAGGCTATTGAGATTAAGATTATGCTGAAGATTGTTATAGAGATAACATTTTTTCACGCTATTATTTCACATTCAGAACTCAACTAACCTAAAACTCAATTCATAGATAGAGAGCAGACGACCGAAAACAAGCGATTTGTGTTATTTTGTGTGATGATAATATATGTGTATGAATTGGCTCAGTAGTTTTATAGGATTTTATTCTTGAAGACACCTAATGTACATTAAATTGTATTTATTGGTGGATTAACGTATTCTATTCTATTCAAGCGGTGTCTATACTTGCATATTGTAAGCTTACGTGATCTTTAAAAACAAAGTAAGGCCACAAAGGCGAATCAGCTGATGAAGAATCCTTAAAATATTTGAGCATTTGCTCCAGAGTTCAGGAGCTTAAGGTAAGAGTATAAGGTAGCCTAAAGCTTATTCATATAAAAATGAGCAAATGCTTATGCTTCTACCTAATGCTCATGAGCAAAACCTTATGCTCCATGCTCATGCTCATTAGCATAAGCTCTGTTTTTATTCATATGCCCCATTGTATAGATTTTCTCTGGCAAGAGTGTGGAAGCGGCATTACTTGTGAATAATTTTTACAACAGTAACTGTTAATCAATTCAATTCAAAAAGTTATTTATTTCATAAGTCATACAAGCAATCACAGTGGTAGCCTACATCATAAAATAAGAATACACTTTACAATAAAAATAAGACAATGTCAGCACCACAGAAATGACAGCAGATATACAAATATATATTAAGAAATATTTACTCTCGCAGAGGCATTACTGCCTGTGTGCGAGAATGAGAATGAATGAATAATCATTCCTGTGGAGTGTAAATAAACCCACTCTCTGCTAATAAGTTGAATTTAAGCTAAAGTTTAAGTTTAAATAAGTTAAATGTAAGTTTAAAATAAGCTAAATGTAATTTCTGCAATTTAGTGAGATAAATTCATGATTTTTAAAATCAATTTTCAGTGTGGTAGATCTATGAAAGAACTGGCCAGTCTACGTAGTGAATGCGAAGTCCAGCGGGACCTATGTCATCCCAACATCATCAAAATGATCGACTCGTTTGAAACGGAAGGAGATGTAAGTTAAATAGTTATCCGTAATTACTTCATAATCTATGATTAACATTGCAAATTCTATGAAAAATCCTTGTTGAATGTTGTGCACTTTCAATTTTACTTTCCTTGCCCTATTACCATAGGTAAGGAAAGTATTGCTTTCCGGAAAAAATTAAGGTACCCAATTTCTAAATTTCTATACGTTTCAAGGTCCCCTGTCCAAAGTCCAAAAATCTGGTGTGGCGCACTCACACAACTTTCCTTGCCGTTATGAAAATTGATCACCTGACGCTAGTGTTCTCGCGCATCTCATGTCTACTATTCAAAGATATGAGACAGCTGGTGATAGGACAATAACGCTGGAGACACACGAGATCTGCTATCTCTTCGTAGTGAATGATTTAATAGAGCCAACACTTGCCAACAGTTTGCAATTTAATAATCACATTTTCTCGAATTTCAAGCTTATTTTCAATTTTAGGTGAAAATGTTACTAGACATGAATTGCAGAGATTTTTATGCTCTATCTTTTCCACTTGAAATTTGTTGTTTAAATTGTATATGAAGGCTGATAATAGAGAATCTAAAATCAAACTTTGCATAGATTGGGCGGAGCTCCTGAGATTTTTACAGATATAGGACTTGTTGCAGTTGATAGAGCTTATCAATGACTATTTCAGGTATGAATTTAGATACAATTTAAACAAAAAATTTCAAGTGGAAAAGATTGAGCATGAAACTCTCTACAATTAATGTTCAGTAACATTTTCAACTAGAATTGAAAATAAGCTCGAAATTCAAGAAAATGTGATTATTCAATTGTAAACTGTTGATTCTATTAAATCATTCACTGTGAAGAGATAGCAGACCTCGTGTGTCTCCAGCGTTATTGTCCTGTCACCAGCTGGCTCATATCTTTGAATAGTAGACTTGAGATGCGCGTGAACACTAACGTCAGGTGATCAATTTTCATAACGGCAAGGAAAGTTGTGTGAGTGCGCCACACCAGATTTCTATTAGAAATGTTTGCAATCTTTATTAGAAATGAAAATATCGAAACTATTTCAATTGATAGATTAGCTTGAAATGTGTGAATAGTGAATCTCAAAGGATTATGATGAACGTATTTAACTTATATCAGTTATGATTTCATGAATAACATCAGTTCTTAAAAATCTACTGTTTCATTCTCTTAGGAATAAAAGTTCTCTTAGAATGGGTTTGTTCTATTCAACAAAAGGATCTCTGAAAGAATTTCCCTGCCGATAAAAGCAATATGAATAAATCAATAAACAATTAATTAATAGAGACTTATTTGATTTTATTGACAGATCGTGGTTGTAACTGAGTATGCCAACAGGGAGTTGTCGGAAATATTGAGTCAAGAAGGCTATTTGGAGGAAACTCGAGCCAGGAAAATTATCTGTGATTTGGTTTCGGCTCTTTTCTACTTGCATTCCAATCGAGTATTGCACAGGTAAAACATTTGTACTTCATTTAAAATTATTTCAATTTATTCCTAACTAGTGTTGTAATACTGCAAAAACTTTCTGCTGTAGTTCTCCATAAAAATATAGAGTCAAATAATGTTTGATAAACTTCAGTTATTTGACAATACAATCAGCTTCTCAATCCATTCCTATTTCAATGAATATTTGGAATTTTCGATCTAGATTGACCTGAAATTGACATTTGTGAAATTCAGTCCTTCTTCTCCTATCTTAAAATGTCATAGGCCTACTACAATATTAGACTTATCAGTACTCTTGTGACTACTTATTAGATTACAGTATGTATTTTTTAGAGATTTGAAGCCCCAAAACGTGCTAATCGATGACAAGGGGACAGCTAAGCTGTGTGACTTTGGATTCGCCCGCAGCATGAGTACTGGAACGCATGTGCTAACCTCTATCAAGGGCACCCCACTCTACATGGCTCCTGAACTCATAGAAGAAAGTCCTTACGACCATAATGCTGACCTTTGGTGAGTGAACATTTGTTTTAAAACTTATTTTGAATTAATTATCTATTATAATATTGTAATTCTCCTTGTTGATTCAAAACAGTTCCGCTCAAGTCTTGTTTACATGTTGTGAACTGACGAGTATGTGGGGAAAAACAGTTACTTTATTGTAGACGCTCTGGCTCAAAGACCTTAAAGAGATATAGACCCACAATGCCTATGCCTTCCCAATGATAGCTCTTACTTGAAATTGAAGGCCGCCATTGGGGTATTTTAGCACGAGTTATTATATATTATTTATTTGTAATACTATAGATCACAAAGGCATTGGTGGCATTGGTATGTAATAACATAGAGAAACAATAACGTAAGTAGATATCCCATGGTATAGGGAATTTATGTCGCAACTTGTACTGTTATCTCAGGTCGATTACTATTGATTATTGCCAATTTTTACTGTTTTGTTGGGGTGAGAGTGTATGAACGGCACAATTTGAGAGACTACCAGCGTCACACAGCTGCATGGGAAAGAACTACATGAACTATCGGCTTGGGATAACAGTAAAAGTTGCAACATAAACGCCCTATACCATGGGATATCTACTAACGCTATCGTTTCTCTATGGTAATAATCTTATGGGTTGCCCCCTCAATGGCGGATTTCAATTCCAAGTACGACACTAGCGCTGCATGTGAGTCTATGCATCTTTAAGGTCTTTGCTCTGGCTGATGTGAGGCAAGGTCTATAAATACAGGTCATGACACAATCCCGTGATGCATTGCAAAATCGCCATTCTATGGGGTTCTAGTTCACCAATTTTCAAATTTATCAGCTGTTATCATTATAGATTGAATAACATGATGTGTTATTTTGTTATATTGTACAAGGAATATTGCTTGGCTTTGAGTGAACAAATGCTTTTGTAAAATAAATTCTTCCCGAAGAATAATAATATTTAGATTCCAACTAGGAACTAAATTGTTGATTCTCAGATTGGGAACTTCAAACTCTTTTTGAGTTCAGCCTTTTGTCCCAATGCTTTATGAATCATAACAAGTTACAAGGATAAGAACAATTTATAATAATGAAAAAATGAACTATTGAACCATTTATCATTGAAATTTCATTGTTGAAAAATCGAAAACCTGAATTTACATATTATCTGAACCAGAATATTGTTTTTAAAAATCATAATGCATGATTTTGTTATAAGCAGATTGGAATATTTAAAATGTACCGCCATGAAGACCCCACATAATGGCCGCTCCATAAGGAACACGAGTGTCATGACCTGTATTTATAGACCTTGATGTGAGGGCGTCTTCACGACGCCCTCTGGCTGATGTGCAAACTAAAGGTGCATTTTCCTTTGTGCGTAAACTTCCGCAGTCGATGACAACAAGCATTGTTAACATTCATATTGCCCAAAATTCAAGTGTGCTAAAACAGCTGATCAAATAACTTTTCATTATTTGTGTTTATTATTCAATAATCAAAACATTTCTAATAATATCAACATATTGCCATTCTAAAGTATAAAAAAGTATGAAATCTTCCCCATTAAAACATAATTGAACAAAATCTTTTAGGTTATTTAGACAAATTGAAATCTATCCAATCTGAGATACACTGTCGTGTTCGACGATGGCATTTACGCACAAACGAAAACCCAGTTTTAGCGTGCAACTATATTCCCAAGTGATTCTGATGAGCTGGGTAGCTGAAGAATGAACCTATTTGAGTCCGTATTACCATAGAGAAACAATAGCGTAAGTAGTGGTATAGGGCGTTTATGTCGCAACTTTTACTGTTATCTCAAGCCGATTACTGTCGATTATTGTCGATTTTTACTGTTTTGACCGGGTGAGAGTGTACGAACGGCACAATATGAGAGACTACCAGCGTCACACTGCTTCACGGGATAGAACTATGTGGACTATGGGCTTGAGATAACAGTAAAAGTTGCGACATAAATGTCCTATACCATGGGATATCTACTTACGCTATTGTTTCTCTATGGTATTACATAAGGACACCAAGTGTCCAAGTGATTCATGGGCCATTAGTTCTTATTGTGATCATTACACTAGAGACTCCAGCCGGGTCACCAGATTTTGGCGACAGGCTGTTATCTCACTAGAGTCGTCAGCCCGGTCACAATTTCTATAGAGGTCCACATTATAATGGCAGTGTTTGATTAGCAATGTTGTTGCTATCCTTGTCTATCATTCAACAAATTAAATAGCGCTATCTCTTTCTCGCTTTGCTCTGTTGCCAGATCGTATTTTAACACTACCTCCGTAAACAAAGCCATAGTGCATTCTGGTGACGTCAGCACAGGTAGGACTTCTACACCAATAAAAACACTATCTGATGTAGATCAGCTGAAATCACGAATTTTTTTGGTGTAGGAGAATTTTATAATTTGACCTGTGCTGACGTCACACGAATGGACTACGGCTTTGTTTACGGAGGTAGTGATTTTAACAATGTAGAATTCATAATTAATTAGCAAAATATTAAAAATATAAAATATTGGAATGAGCATATAAATAGTATGTGTAGCAAAATGAAATTTATGATCCACAAATTTTATAATTTGAGCTTACTCAAAGACATAGGTCTAAGTAAAATGGTATACCTAGCATATGCTCAGTCAGTCTTCCAGTATGGAATTAGGGTGTGGGGTGGCGCTTTCAATGCACATTAAAAAAAAATGAATGTTATTCAAAAGGGTATTCTCAAGGCAGCCTTGGGAGTGCCCAGACGATACCCTAGTCATCAACTTTTTCTGGAATTTGGAGTTATGACAGTCAGACAGCTATATATTAGAAATCTAATTAAATATATCAGCAATCATACAGATATCTTTACACTGCATCAAACTAATTATATTTTCAGATCTGCAAACAGATATATTGCTCCTCGAACTGACTTAACTATATGCAGAAGACAATTCAACTACATAGTGAATAAACTAATAAATATTATTCCAGAACATTTTATAAAAATAAAACCCTCTAAAGCACTTTAAACAAAAATTGAGAACTGGATCAAGACCGAAAATGTTGTAGTCAAAATATTTCAACTCTAGGCATTCATCAATTCTTTATTATCATGTTTTACTCAAATTATTTCCCCCTTTACTATCTGAAAGTTGTCTATCAAACTAAATTCAATTATATAATGTTATCCTGCACTAATTTCAAAACTCTTGATAATTATATCAAAATGAATATTTGTTTAACGAATTATAAAATATAATTATATATTAAATTTTGTTTACGTGTATGTTTATACTATGAACTACTCCACTATCATGTTTTTTCTTTTTCTTTTTTGAAAGTGTATGCTAATTTTTTGTTTGAAGTTTTTGCTAATTTTTTTTTGTTTGTACAGTTACTTTTTTTTCTAGTTTTCTCAAATTGGAGTGCTTACTGAATGCTCGTTGCTAGCGCACAAACTTTGTTTTGCTTGCAACGCCAAATATTATATATTTTATTATTTAGTTTCAATAAAAGCTTTTGTATTTTTGTTAGTAATTTCTAATGTATGAAACTGAATTTTATTTTCCATGTTTTGTGAATTATTTATATGAATTTGGCAATAAATTTGATTTGATTAGATCTTAATTATGAAAATTCATTATGAAATTATTGAAAAATATAATTTCTTGCTTAATAAAATATAATTGATTATTTTAAACGAGAATGGACAATAACCTGTATCATCTACCGTCTATAGAAGGCATTGACAAGACCGACGATCGGCAACGTTGTTCTCCTATCTTTCTCCACTGCCATTATAACGTGGACCGCACTATAGTGTCTTACTGCTGTCCCAGCTTTTAAACACATAGGCCCGGTTGCACAAAAGCCGGCTAAATTTTAATCGCGGTTAATTTCACGAGAACCAATCAGGGAAGGCTTCTCTGATTGGTGGAATTAATCACGATTAAAATTTAACCGGATTTTGTGCAACCGGCACATAGAATGTGTTTCTCTTGTGTCCCACTGGTGACCGAACGAGGTGTCCTGGTGTCTTAATTATCTGGGGAGCTACGAATTTTATACATGTTGAACCTCAAAAACGAATACTAAAAATAATAGGCTTCAAGGAGAATCAATTCCCCACAAAAATTCTTTTCAAGGACAGTAAAGTACTGAGTGTAAGACAACTCTACATCCAGGCTATCATCACGCGAATGTGAAGAAACAACGAACACATAAGACTGGCAGATCATAACCATCAAACAAGGCAGAGAAACACGAATTTAATAGTACCAAGGATGAACACTACATTTGGGCAAAGAAACTACATATATTTGGAACCAAAAATTTACAATTCAATACCAAGTTACATTAGGGAAGAATTCAATAGACACAGGTTCAAGAAATGTTTATTTTCCTGGTTGGTTGATATTGGAGTGGAAAATTCTGAAAATTTAGTTAGACTGTAAATATTGAAACTATTTATTATTCATTCTTTTCTTTACTGTTTTTCATTTTTCTAAAAATTAACTTTCTTATTATTATCCTTAATAGAACATTAATATTTATCTACTAATTTCATAATTTTGTTTGTATTATAAATTTTTACTTATTTTATTATAAAAAACTTTAATCCCATATCAGTGAATGAAGTTTGTAAATAGTAATTATAACATGCAACAAGCAACTGATAACTTATACCCCAACACATATAATTTATAGTGGGGTGTATATTTATTCATTGAATTATCTTTGCCTATTGAGAAATCATTCAATGCATAAAACTTCATTGTTTTAATTGTTATAGTATTCTAATTTGTAATGTAATTGTTTTTGATGAATAAATTTTGTTTGATATTTATTTAATATTTGATATTTGATGTATTAAGGGCATAAGTTTCACAGTTGGCAGCATGTGTTTTACACTAAAATGTCAGATCTGGAGTCAACCAGGACTCAAAATGGCCGCCATGTGTCTTCTATTTGTGACCAGATCAATCGAGCTACTGTCATACATTGATACTTAGGCTACAATATCATTCTCAACTATGAATTATTGGGAGAGGAACAACAGGCTTAAAGCCCAAAACTGTTCCTTTCCCAAATTTAGATAGAATTTGTCATGCGAATAAGGGTATGATCCCATTGAATGCACGAATGTGCAAGTGATCATGCATGGCCACGAGTGCAAATGAGAAACAAAATCTGGGAAGAGCCATATAAGCTCTCACACTTGAACGCGTGCACTTGCTGGTGCGTTCAGTGTGAGCATCTACAAGCAAGTCACAACGTGTTTCTATGGCTCTTTTCAGATTTTGTTTCTCATTTGCATGCATGGTCTCGCTTGCACTTGCACTTACGTGCATTCAATGTGATCATTCCCTATTTCGTACGAAGTTTATGTAGATATTTTCATTTTCACTATCCACTCGCCTTTCCGACAATTGACGATTTTAAAAAAATAATTTTCCAAATATGACTAATCCAAACACGATTAACTATTATAATTTACATTCTCTGATGTTTTCTCGATATTCTTATAACATGGATCAATGTGCAGTGATAATTAAGTGTAATATTTGACTGTAATTTGGTGTTTTAATTCTTTTAAGTTCAAAATTTCTAGAATATTTTTTTTGGACGAAAATTGAACTGGAACTTCTTACAGTAGAATCATAACCTATTTTTGTGGTTGAACATTTCATTATCAAAATCTGGGAATGGAATTGTTTTGGGCCAAGCGTGCTATTCCTTCTCAGTCATATCATATTATATTAAGCGAGCAATTTCTGTATATATGTTAATATTTTATATCTGGTTATTTATGTTCAACGGATCTCAAAAACGGCTCTAACGATTTTCACGAAATTTGGAACATAGTAGATTTATGATATAAAAATTCAATTGCACTAGGTCTCATCCTTGGGAAAACTCGCTGAACGACATTAAAAGGATAATTCATCCTTGGCTGAAACAGCTGAGACTTTCGCCGTCTGTGGATAGTAAAAAGTGAGCGAGTGATTCTGTGGAAAGTCGAAATATCGCATCCCCGAAATTCATAAGCTGACGTATAGCCAGCTGTAAAATATAAACACGATCATTTTAGACAATTGTGTTCTGTTTATCAATAAATAAAAATAACGAGCGAAGCTCGGTGCCCCGATATATATATGATTTGTGATTGTATCCACAAATAAATAAATAAACATAACATAATTTCCAATTTAAAGACTTGCTCATTTACAATGTCTAGCAAAATCTTATGTTCTATCAATGATCTTCTATATCATGGTCTTATTTATTCATTTCCAATCGAATATATTAATATTTTAGGTCGCTTGGATGCATAGCCTACGAGATGATAGTGGGAGCGACCCCTTTCACGACCACCTCGATACTGCACCTGGTGCAACTGTTGCGGTACGAGTCGGTCAAGTGGCCGACCTTCGTGTCAGCCGCCTGTCTCACGTTCCTGCAAGGCCTGCTGGAGAAAGACCCTGCCAGACGACTGTCCTGGCCCCAACTGCTCGACCATCCATTCATCAAGGGATCGGTTATTGTGTCCAATGAGGAAGGTTGGTGTTGATTTATTCCTAGGGCCTATTGCATGATGAAATACAAACTCACCAGCAGCTCTGTGAACAGTAGACCTCGCGCAGTTATAAACCACAGCCTCCTCTTAAACTGTCCATCAAAGTAAATCCTGTCTGTATGTCGTGTCGGCGAGATATCGGTGTGAAAATGGCTAATGGCTGTTGGGGTTGGTGTATCAAAAATGCTAACATCAAAAGCTAATCTCCTTCAAGACATACTGGCAACATGACAGCCCGAGTTCAAAGCAGAGAAAGGTCGAGAGACAATACTATGTTATTTTAGTTATTAATTGCATGCGTTATTGCATGCAATCAATAGTTCATTTAATAGTGCATAAAAATTGCATTCAAGATGCATGCAATTAATAGTCCACACAGCAGCTGATTTTTCACCAAGCTACATTGAGATATTGAATTGCATGCGTCATGGAATGCAATTTATAATCCACTCGACAGCTGATTTATGATGAATAATTCTATAGTCTGATTTTTACTCTAATATTGGCGAGTGAAGGAGGCTCCTTTTCCTTTTATATTATCCTTGAAATACAAAATTTCCAAAAACCTTGTATATACGTCGTCGATTAGTTCATTTAATAGTGTCGACGCGCAATTTAAAAAGGAACATACCTGTCAAATTTCATGAAAATCTATTGCTGCGTTTCGCCGTAAATGCGCAACATACAAACATTTAAACATAAAGATAAATGCAAAACCGTCGACTTGAATCTTAGACCTCACTTCGCTCGGTCAATGATACCAGTAGTCATCTGGTTATCAGAATAAGAAGGCCGACGTTCGTGTCACTCACCTGTCTCAGGGATGAGAAAGGTTTTCTGAGAAAAATATGTTTGTGGAAGGCTGGTTTATAAAACAAATTTGTTGGTTTTTATTATTTCTCCTTCTTTTATCGTTGGCATTTGCGCAGCGCTCCAAACTGAAAGACCCGATCTCAAATAGCCTATACCTACTATAGTGAGCAAGTCACCACCTGATTAGCATTGGTTTGCCATCCTTGTCTGTCAACAGGCAAAGCAGATAGCTTCATTCTTTTATACCTCTGCACTGTTGACATAGTTTGCTGACTGAAAAACATTATGACCTATAAAATATTCTATGTAAATTATAAAAAATGTATTATTGAATCATGAAATTATTTTTTTATGAAAGTAATATATTTGGGATATAATTATTCATTATTTACAAGAATCAGCAATTAATTTCACATCAGACAAACCGATATTGAACATTTATATTGATTTTCATCAACTTGAGTATTTTATCATTCAATAAATTCACCTTATCATGTCAGTAAATTCACTCCAGATACTGTTGTTGGTGAGATGTTGTGATATCTATCCATAATGAAAACGCTGGGATGTTGTCAGTAATATCATTAATTTATTGCAAAATTTCATACATGTTTCAACAGCAATGGTGTTGTATGGTGTATGTAATTTTGCAATAAATTAGTGGTCTATGTAATTTTGCAATAAATTAGTGACATTTCTGACAACATCCCAGTGATTTCATATTTATAGTAAATTCAATTTCAGTGTATTTTATCATGTCAATAAATTCACCTTTAAGGTATCCACTGTCACTGAAGCTTTAGCAGTTGATAATTCGTTTTTCAATATCAAGTGGTTAGGGAGGAGCATATACACGAATTTTCAAATAATTATGTTCCTTTTCATCTTAATATTACAAACACTTTACCTGTATTTATTTATTTGAGCAAAAAAACAAGTGAGTTACAAAGATATATATAGCTCTCTCGAAGGGCACTCAGCATCCTCGTGAAGTCGATTTGTGCTAAAAAAAGTCAATAGCTGGTTTACGTTTCTATAAAATTGATTTTATGTTCAATTCTTCTTAATTGATTACTCTAGCTTAGCAAAGTTTTACTTTGCGTACTCTAATACTTTGCGTGTTATCTTGCAGCCATCCCAATCAGCTGTTGACATTGTTGGCGTGTATTTTGAATGCGAATTTTTTCTATCTATTTTTTCTGATTTTCAAATAAATAAAAATGAGAACTCATTAAATTATACATTAATTATTTCAAATAATATTTTTTTTTCATTCATAAATTGATTTGTTGAAAAATTATTTAGAAATTGAGATTTAATCAAAATTATTCAAATTTTCAAATTAATTGGATTAATTTAATTTTTAATTTGAATAAATTATCGATTATTTATTTTCTATTGGATTATCAAGTTTGAAATAAATTAAAGTTGTTATTAATAACAAAATTATACAGACAAACATTTGATGGATTTCAGCCAATCATTTTACCCATAATCAACCACTTTTCATATTCAATGGTAACTGTAGGAAAAATTTAATGTGAAATACGTGCGCAAAGTTCCTCTGCTGCACTCAAGAAACCATTCCGCCCTCGCCTACGGCTCGTGCGTTTCTTTCAGTGCAGTCACTTTGCGCACTAGTTGCACAAATAACTATTACATCATCTTGTTTTTCCTTTTATTTCATTCCATTTTATATTGTTTGATTTCAACTGAGATTTCCTATTGTTCCTTTTTACAGGAGGTGAAAATCCTCTGACAAGTGTCCTAACAACATCACAATCCAATGCCAAGGAGAATCAGATGAAGGATTTGGTCAGAAGAAATTCCAGAAGCAGGTAAATTTCTTCAAAGATCCTATTCCTATTCAGGGGCTACTATTCAAGAAATAAAACACATTTGAAACTGATTTATACTTACTTTCATTTAAGGGTTGAAAATAATGGAACAGAATATATAAAGCATGCTTACTTATTTTGATTTCACCTAAAACATGAAGTTTTGCCCAACTTATTCTGTAAAATTCTTCAAAGATCGTATTCCAATTCAAGGGCTTCTATTCAAGAAATAAAACACATTTGAAACTCACTTATTTATACTGACTTAATTTCATTTGAGTATTAGAAATTATGAAACAGGATATATAAAGCATGCTTACTTATTTTGATTTTACCTAAAAAATGAAGTTTTGCCCAACTTATTCTGTAAAATCCTTCAAAGATCCTATTCCTATTCAAGGGCTACTATCCAAGTAATAAAACACATTTGAAACTGATTTATACTTACTTTCATTTAAGGGTTGAAAATAATGGAACAGTATATACAATGATCAGATATAACTGATCATCAGTACAATAAATATAATTTTTCTCCACCTCCTGTATAAAGTGCTTACTCCACTCCCTGGAACATAATACTAAAGTGTCACTTTTTCGCTCTCGGGAGGAAAAAACAGGAAAACTCCCTAGAGCGTAAAAGTAACTCCATTTAAATAACATGGGAAGCATATCTATTTTAAAAAACGTACATTTGAAATAGGTTAAAAGGTCTAAGCTCAGATGAGGAAGCATATAGAGCAGTCATTAAACCAACTAAATTCAATACCTCAACCAGACATTTGATCAATATAATTATGAAATTTATGTTTGTATGCTAAAATTATTAAAAACTTCATATCACTATACTAAAAAAAATTTATAAATATTTTTTTTATATTCCATGTTATTAAAAATACCAGCCAACGAATATTCCTCATTAACTAATTACATTTGAAACGGGAACTTTATCATAGTTGTAGTTATGGCGGCCATTGTTGTTACAACTTTTAGCGCTGTCAGCAGAGAACTGATATTACAAGCCAGCCCAGCTGTTAACGTTTTAGATTATGTTGTAACGCATTGTTTGGTCACGTACGTTTTTAAAAATTATTTTATTTGCAGTTTTTATAAAAATGTAGGTGGAGGACAAATGTTGTATATATCACAAGTGAAAAACGTTTTTTCTCCCTCAGGAAAATTGTTGCCCTCGGCTTCGCCTCGGGCTTCAAACTTTTCCCTCGGGGAGAAAAAACAGCACTTTTCACTCTAGATATACAAATAACTATTTTAAAGGCCAGTATTAGCCTATCTCACTTTTTTATCTCCGTTGTTTATTCTTAAAATGAACTTATTCAATCCTCCTTGTCGTGTTCCTTTGTGAAAATTCTTTTTCTCCATATCTATAATATTTTTTAATTGAAATTCTTCTTTCATGTCCATTTCAGGTCATTGGGTAAAGTGTCCTATACTCCAATAAGGCCTCAAGAATTCAGAAATGCTCCTACATCTGTATCGAATACGAAGGAGATGGATCTGGCAAAGAAAAGAGGCTCAGCTGACAGTAGACGTTTATCGAATGTCGAAATCATTGGTCAGAAACTGGGTCAGATCGATTTGAATTTCCCGGATAAGGGTGATGTCCAAATGGAGGTCGGTGAGAGCTGTACCAGGGAACATTATGATTCGTCAATGGATGGAGTGGTGAGTTTTTTATTTTTCGCCACACTCCACAGAAAGCAGCTGTTTTCCAGTCCCTACATAGATCTGAAAGGCATTGTTTGCAGACGACTCTCGTCTGACGTCAGAACAGGTTTCTTTCCGGCCTAGGCCGGAAAGAGTACCCTTTCCAACCGCTAACATGGAACTAAGAAAGGTGATCAAAAAAACAGCTGATCAAAAAACTTTTCATTATTTTTGTGTTCATTATTCAATAATTAAAACATTTATAATAATATCATCTTATTGTCATTTGAAAGAATAAAAAAGTATAAACTCAACCTCCCACATAATTGAACAAAATCATTTAGGTTATTTAGACAAATCAGAATGAAAAATAAAAATACTTTACAATTTCCTGATATTCAGATTACCTCAGATTTGCTAGAGCTATAACCTTTCACTTCTGCTTTCGGAAGTGCTTAGTAAACCACAACTTTGCATAGATAGGGCGGAGCTCCTGAAACTTTTACAAATATGAGACTTGTGGCAGTTGATAGAGCTTATCAATGACTGTATTAGGTATAAATTTGATCAAAATCGTTGAAGCCGTTTCGTTTTTGAGAAAATCGCGAAAAACCATGTTTTTGACAACATTTTCGTCATTTAAGCCGCCATCTTGTATTGCATTTGATCGAAATTGTTCGTGTCGGATCCTTATAGGGGAAGGACCTTAAGTTCCAAATTTGAAGTCATTCCGTTAATTGGGAGATGAGATATCGTGTACACAGAGAAACACATACACTGATACACACACACACACACACACACACACACCACACACACACACACACACACACACACACACCACACACACACACACACACACACACACACACACACACACACACACACACACACACACACACACACACACACACACACACACACACACACCACACACACACACACACACACACCACACACACACACACACACATACATACACACACACACAGACCAATCTATATAATTATATTCTTTAATTTTTATAAATTTTGAATTCCCAATCTGTTTTATTTTTACTTTTTTCATAAGTATTCGAAATCTTTGTATTTTTCATTTTTGCATTAGGTGGTATTTTTGTTGTTTGTATTATTTATTATTGCATAAGTTCGTATTATTTTTATCATTATTTTTCTTTTTTCATTTCTATCTGTACAATTTTTATTGTTAATCAGACATATTTGGGTATACCCGTTGTCTCCATTGTGAATAAATAAATGAACTATTGATTGCGTGCAAGAACGCATGCATGAATAACTAAAATAACATAGTATTGTCTCTCCAACTTTCTCTGCTTTGAACTTGGGCTGTCCTGATGCCAGTATGTCTTGAAAGAGATTAGCTTTTGATGCTAGTATTTTTGATACACTAACCTCAACAGCCATTAGCCGTTTTCATACCGATATCTCGCCGACACGACATACTGACAGGATTCACTCTGATGGACAGTATAAGAGGAGGCTGCGGCTCATAACTGCGCGAGGTCTACTGTTCACCAAAACTACAACTAACAACTATACAAAGCTTCAAAAAAATTATGATAATTTTACAAATTCATAAAACAAAATGGCGGTCATAGGAAATGTTGTTTCTTAAATAACTTAGAAATTGTTGGTTTTACAAAAAAATACAAGAATAATTTTTTTAGTAAATTTAATTACCTATCGATTGGTACCAAATAATCTAACATAGCTTACAAATGACATGCAAAGCAGACGGAGACTGTTGCATTGTTGAGGCAGACTAGCCGCATGCCTTGGCATGCACTGCAACTAACCCCCAGTGGTGTCCTATCACTAAAGCTCCCATATCTCAGTTGATGTTGGCCCAATCTCAAAAAGTCAGGTACCAATCGATAGGTAATTAAATTTAGGCTACTAAAGCAAATTATTCTTGGAATTTTTTTGTAAAACCAACGGTTTCCGAGTTATTTGAGAAACAAACTTAAATTTTGTTTTATGAATTTGAAAAATAATAATAATTTTTTGTAGTTTTATCTAGTTGATATAAATGATTGTGCAAAGTTTCAATTTCGTATCTTTAACCATTATTTAGAAAAAAAATAAGTGAAAAAGCAAAATGGCTACTGTGTGAGTAACTGAAGACTTCCGGACAATTTAAAAATCATATTTGGAGATGTTTCTCACCCAGTAACAATGCCCTAGAGCCCTAGAGTATATGGCAGGGAGCTCGTAATCATTCTGTATAATCTGTTTCATTATTGTTTTACCGTTGTTGCGATCTGGCAACTTTGCGGAGCTAGAGAAGGATAGAGCTAGCCTATATGCTTTGTGGAATGATAGACAAGGATTGCAGCACCAATGTTAATCCATTACTGCCATTATTTATTTACTAGCCGTCAGGCTCGCTTCGCTCGCCATATCCGTCTAGCCACCCCGACTGGATCGTCCAAAAATGAGATCAGCGGGCTCGCCTGCATTTTTCATTTGAGCATGCTTCATTTCATCAGAAAGTCAAAGTACTGAGAAAACGCAGAAAATCTGAGAAAATCGTTGGAAAAACGCTGATTTTTGGCGTATCTTTGATGAAATATTAAAGTCACTTCATCACAAAATTTTTTAGACCCTAGCTAAACCTCTGTACCAAATTTGAAAATTTTCTGTCTATTACTTGATGAAATAACTGAGAAAACGCTAATTTTGAGTGTATCTTTGGCGTTATTTCAAATTCCTTCTAACACAACATTATTACACCCCAGCTGAGCTTCTGTAGTAAATTTTAACAATTTCTGTTCATTTGTTCTCGATAAATCTGAGAAAAAGTAAAAAACGCTGGAAAAACGCTAATTTTGGGCGTATCTTTGACGTTATTGCAAATTCCTTCTTACACAACACCCTAGCTGAGCTTCTGTACTAAAGTTGAACATTTTCTGTTCATTTGTTCTCGATAAAGCTGAGAAACCCGCAGATTTTGGGCGTATCTTTGAAGTTATTGCAAATTCCTTCTAATACAACATTATTACACCCTAGCTGATCTTCTGTACTAAATTTGAACAATTTCTGTTCATTTGTTGTCGATAAATCTGAGAAAAAGCAAAAAAGAAAAACGCTAATTTTGGGCGTATCTTTGACGTTATTGCAAATTCCTCCTTACACAACACCCTAGCTGAGCTTCAGTTCTAAATTTGAACAATTTCTGTTCATTTGTTCTCGATAAATCTGAGAAAAAGCAAAAAACGCTGGAAAAACGCTAATTTTGGGCGTATCTTTGACGTTATTGCAAATTCCTTCTAACACAACACCCTAGCTGAGCTTCTGTACTAAATTTGAACATTTTCTGTTCATTTGTTCTCGATAAAGCTGAGAAAACGCTGGAAAAACGCAGATTTTGGGCGTATCTTTGGAATTTTTTTCAAATCCGTTCTTAGTGCGCCTCTGAAGGGCCAACTGAACATACCTACCAAATTTGAACGTTCTTGGTCCGGTAGATTCTCAGTTCTGCGAGTGAGTCAGTCAGTCAGTCAGTGAGTGAGTGCCATTTCGCTTTTATATATTAATATAGAATATAGATATAGATTTGAGATACATATGAGAGCACAAGGATAATATTCTTAACACATAATATCTCATAATACTTAATATCTCTTAACACATAATACAAGTAAAACAATTATAACGTAGACCTCACCATAGGAAGATGATACAAAGATTATAGACAAGGATAGCTACACCAATGTTAATAAAATACTGCCATTATAACGTGGACCTCACTATAGTTGTTATGTTTTTTCGCAGTTGAACTCGTCAAGCCAATCAGTGCCGTCTGCACTGGAAGTGGAAGAATGGCTGGCATTTGTGAGCCAGAGCCTGAGGGAGGCGCTGAACAGTGAGGTGGAGGCGATGGCACAGACGGGATTCGTGGCCATGTTCACCAAGGCCCTCACCACCTATGGCCGCTCGTCCAAGGTCACCGAGTACATAGCTCACATTCTGTCATTGCCGTTTGTGGGCCAGCGGCGGGTTGACAACATCGAACAAGTGAGATAAATCATAAATAAATGATTAAGCTTTATTTGTCATAAGGACCATGCCCCATACAAAGAGTTGCACATGAACAAAACATGAATTACAATTGTAATTTTACAACATCAACACAATTGATTTGATTTCATTTCCTCTTCGACTTTTGGAGATAACAATATAATCTATATAAATAAAAATCGAGCCTCAATTTTTGACATTCAATAACTTTTTTATGTGTGCACCGAATTTGATGATTTTTTTAGTTGTGTTCGTTATGGTCAGGACCAGGTTTATGGCCTATCAAATTTATAATCCGACTTCAGGACTCTCCTACGGTCCTTCAAAGTTTACATGTAATCCTTATGGGAGAAGATTTGTGAGCTGGCCACACTCAGAAATAAAAATCAGCTGTTATTGACCGAGCGAAGTGAGGTCTAGATTCAAGTCGACGGTTTGGCATTTCTCTTAATGTTTAAATGTTTGAATGTTTAAATGTTTATATGTTGCGCATTTACGGCGAAAAACGCGGTAATAGATTTTAATGAAATTTGACAGATATGTTCCTATTTTAATTGCGCGTCGACATATATACAAGGTTTTTGGAAATTTTGCATTTCAAGGATAATATAAAAGGAAAAAGGAGCCTCCTTTATACGCCAATATTAGAGTAAAAATCAGACTATAGAATTATTCATCATAAATCAGCTGACACAGATGTGTGGAGAAGCCAGTCTATTGCTGTATTTCCATAAGGTCTATAGTTCCAATCAGGTACTTGTGGATGAGAATACTGCGTGAGGTCTTCTGTTCACAGAACTACTAGTAATCATTGTGTCATACAACTGCCGTGGGTATAGTAGACAAGAGTGTGTGCTGCTCCATAACCGCACATGTATTTCATTCTAAACGCCCCGACTAAAAACAAAAATGACTGTTCTGTGTGTAACCATCTAGCAGTGCGGCCTCAGGTTAAAGAATTACATGCTCTAAAGACACTGCTTTGTTTCGAATAATAATTTTGCTGTCTTCGGTGTTTCAGGATTAATTGATTTTTAGTAAATTATTTATTTTGCAGTTGGAAAATTATCTATATCAATAAACTGCCGCATGGCGCCTCTTCAGGTGTGCATCCAGCTAAAGTTTGACATGAGATGCATTAAACTATTTGGCGGTACGAAGTTCGCCGGGCCAGCTAGTATAATAATAATAATAATAATAATAATAACCCGCAGGGACAGAATTCTGTTAGGGGTGTGGCGATCCCCGGGGTAACCTAGCAAGTAGTTGATGTAGACTGGTTGGCAACTAAGACCGTTGCGTCCCAGGTATTAGGGTGCTCAGAAGATATATAAGAGTACCTCAAGCATCAACTGCGCATACCGGAGCGTGTGTTAGCAGCTCGCGTTCTCTGAGATAGCATTGCTCCTAGGGATACAAGGAATAGCAATCGGGGCGGTACGGGGGTGAGGGCTGTCCCTGTTCGGAACCGTCGTTATACACAGCCTGTGGGGGATGATGTAGGTGAACCAAGTTGCGCCTGTCCCCCAGCCGGAACCACAAGGAGGCAACCAACATGAAATAGGACCTGGACCTGTCAATACACAACCTGCTCAAAATGTTCCCCTGATCTACAGAGGACCACTAGAGCAGTATAATCTATATAAATAAAAATCGAGCCTCAATTTTTGACATTCAATAACTTTTTTATGTGTGCAATAAATTTGATGATTTTTTTAGTTGTGTTCGTTATGGTCAGGACCAGGTTTATGGCCTATCAAATTTATAATCCGACTTTAGGACTCTTTTCTACGGTTCTTCAAAGTTTACATGTAATCCTTTTGGGAGAAGATTTGTGAGCTGGCCACACACAGAAATAAAAATCAGCTGTTATTGACCGAGCGAAGTGAGGTCTAAGATTCAAGTGGACGGTTTGGCATTAAATTTCTCTTAATGTTTAAATGTTTATATGTTGCGCATTTACGGCGAAACGCGGTAATAGATTTTCATGAAATTTGACAGGTATGTTCCTATTTTAATTGCGCGTCGACATATATACAAGGTTTTTAGAAATTTTGCATTTCAAGGATAATATAAAAGGAGCCTCCTTTATACGCCAATATTAGAGTAAAAATCAGACTATAGAATTATTCATCATAAATCAGCTGACAATTTAAAAAGGAACCACTAGACAGCTGATTTATGATGAATAATTCTATAGTCTGATTTTTACGGTAATATTGGCGTATGAAGGAGGCTCCTTTTTCCTTTTATATTATCCTTGAAATGCAAAATTTCCAAAAACCTTGTATATACGTCGACGCGCAATTTAAAAAGGAACATACCTGTCAAATTTCATGAAAATCTATTACCGCGTTTCGCGTAAATGCGCAACATTTGAACATTTAAACATTGAGAGAAATGCCAAACCGTCGACTTGAATCTTAGACCTCACTTCGCTCGGTCAATTACACAGATGTGTGGAGAAGCCAGTCTATTTCTGTATTTCCATAAGGTCTATAGTTCCAATCAGGTACTTGTGGATGAGAATACTGCGTGAGGTCCACTGTTCACAGAACTACTAGTAATCATTGCGTCATACAACTGCCGTGCGTAGACAGTAGACTAGAGTGTGTGCTGCTCCATAACCGCACATGTATTTCATTCTAAACGCCCCGACTAAAAACAAAAATGACTGTTCTGTGAGTAACCATCCAGCAGTGCGGCCTCAGGTAAAAGACTTACATGCTCTAAAGACACTGCTTCGTTTTCAATAATTGAAGCAAAGCTTTTTTGAAATTGAGCTAATTACGCTGCTTTTTGGGCAGCCGGGACCGACGGCTTAACGTGTTCATCCGAAACACGGGAGTTGCCCGAGAAAAATATCTTACCCGGGCTGGGATTCGAACCCAGGCCTTGAATCCACTATACCAATGTAGATCCTTCTTCAAGTTTTGTAGATGTTGAACATGTTTGACATTTAGATTCAACTTTAATCTTGTAGGTAAAATCCCACCTACAAATGAGAAAATGGGATGAAAACCGTTGTCAGTTGATGTTGAATTTATAAAAACAACCAAATAGAAAAGTATGATGCAAGAGAATTATGAAAAGGAAGAAGAAAACTTTGAGATGTTCTAATTTATAATTGTATACTTTCGAAGTTATAAAAACTTGACTTGAAGTTTTCAAAATCGCCAATTCAACTCAAACGTGGATAGTTTCTGGTAAAGAGTGTGGTATCGTTTGATAGATTGCCAATTCACAACCTGTAGTGTTTCCCCCTCAACCTGCGCTTCATCCTCCGTGGAGGAGAAGGAGCCACAGAATAGATACAGAATGGAAACTATCAATCAAACGCCTATCCAAACAATGCTTTTTACATGACTTGAATACTAGACACGTCACGTGACTGTATCATCTTGTTAGAAATTTCCAATCCTGGTCTTTTGATTGGCTCGAGGCAGTGAACGAGATCAATTGATTCGAATCAGTAAAGTGATCCGAACCTCCCATCAATACTGTTACAATGCGGAACTTTCTAACAAGATGGCGGATTTTTGTGCCAGGGTACTAGCCGAGTTTCCATACTGTATGTATACTGTGAAGGAGCAGCCGTCCAGGCACAGTATACATACAGTATGGAAACTTGACTAGTAGCCTGGCGCAAAAATCCGCCATCTTCTTACGAAGCGTCGCATTGTAATAGTATCGATGGTAGGTTTGGATCACTTTAATGATCCGGATCAATTGATCTCGTTCACTGCCACGAGCCAATCAGAAGACCAGGATTGGAACTTTCTAAGGTCACGTGACGTGTCTAGTATTTGCGCCATGTAAAAATCATTGGTTAGATAGGCGTTTTATTGACAGTTTCCATTCTGTACCTATTCTGTGGTCCAGGCAGTAGTCTTCCCTCGGTTGTCGCTGGTGCAACACACCAGACCCTCATGCTCTCCCACAGTTCTCCCGCAATTCCTCCCGCATTTCTCCAGTTCTTCTTCCTGCAGTTGTCGCTCGTGCATCACAGACCTTCGTATTTCTCGCAAATGTCTACACCGCAGAATCAAGATTCAAGATTTTATTCGCCACTAAGTACAGTACAATTTTATCTTAATACTAGCGTACAACAGGACGTAGTCACTAATCTATTAAGAGATATTACAGTCGAGTCAAAGTATGATTCTATGATTTTATTACAGCTAGAAAATACTTACAGTAGTACACTATACCATGTCATTTTACAATGTAAGAACATAAACATACAGGGTTTAATCACTACCTCCGTAAACAAAGCCGTAATTTATTTATTTATTTATTCTTATGGCTTTTATCGGCAGAGAGATCCTTTCGATGTTCTGCCTTGCCGTATTACCCAATGTCATTCCCTATTAACACTCAAGTTTATAGGTTATGTCTTGAGTTCTTCATGTTTTCTCACTAAAAATTTGCACTTTGAAATCCTGAGTTTTTAATTTATAAAATTGAAAATCAATAAAACTCATTTCTAAACACAAATTCACATTTAAAAAGCGAACAAATATAAAATTTTGATGATAATATTGAATTGAAAATTTTACATTACAAATTTTTCCATGGTAACCAAATTTATAGGTCCGAGAGAGCTATAAAAATTCGTTGATTTCAGCCGATCTATATCAGCTAGTGTTTTTATTGGTGTAGGAGCCCTACCTTTGCTGACATCATACGAATGCACTACGGCTTTGTTTACGGAGGTAGTGGTTTAATACAGTTATTGCTGACGTATCAGTCAACTGTCAAACTTCTCGAACTTACAAACCGCAAAGTGAGTACCGCATCTTTACACATACAGCTCACTAACTCTTATTTGTTTAATGCTCGGTCCTCCAGAGTTCTAGTAACCCCCCCCCCCAATATATCCAATACAAAAGAAGCATGAAGGAAACTCCTATTTTTACTTTCCTTCCCCTATTACCATAGGTAAGGAAAGTAGGCTATTGCTTTCCGAAAAAAATTAAGGTACCCCAATTTCTAAATTCCTATACATTTCAAGGTCCCCTGAGTCCTAAAAAGTGGTTTTTGGGTATTGGTCTGTGTGTGTGTGTGTGTGTGTGTGTGTGTGTGTGTGTGTGTGTGTGTGTGTGTGTGTGTGTACACGATATCCCATCTCCCAATTAACGGAATGACTTGAAACTTAAGGAACTTAATTTGGAACTTGAGGTCCTTAGTTTGAGGAACTTAATTTGTAACTGTCAGGTCCTTACACTGTAAGGACCTTACACTGTCCTTACACTGTAAGGATCTGACACGAACAATTTCGATCAAATGCAATTCAAGATGGCGGCTAAAATGGCGAAAATGTTATCAAAAACAGGGTTTTTCGCAATTTTCTCTAAAATGGCTCCAACGATTTTGATCAAATTTATACTTAAAATAGTCATTGATAAGCTTTATCAACTGCCACAATTCCCATATCTGTAAAAATTTCAGGAGCTCCGCCCCATCAATGCAAAGTTTGATTTTAGATTTCCTATTATCAGGTCTCAGATATAATTTTAAACGAAAAATTTCGAGTGGAAAAGATTGAGCATGAAAATCTCTACATTTAATGTCAAGTAACATTTTCACCTAAATTTGAAAATAAGCTTGAAATTTGAGAAAATGTGATTATCCAATTGCAAACTGTTGGCAACTGTTGATTCTATTAAATTATTCACTATGAAGAGATAGCAGATATCGTGTGTCTCCAGCGTTATTGTCCTTTCACCAGCTGGCTCAGATCTTTGAGTGGTAGACTTGAGATGCGCGTGAACACTAGCGTCAGGTGATCAATTTTCATAACGGCAAGGGAAATTGTGTGAGTGCGCCACACCATATTTTTGTTTATAAAGCAATATTTCCTTTTCTATTTGCAGGTTTATTTGGAAGTAAAGGCAGTGCCAAACCTTGTACACGCCATTAGACTGCAAACGGACGAGATTGAAGCAGCGGCCTCCAGCGCTGAGACAGTCAGCGCCGCCTGGGAGCCGAGTGACGAAGCACTGGCCGCCATTGAGATAGTGTGTGTGCTCCTCACCTATCTGGTCCACTGTGACTCCGCCTTCCTCGATCACTTCTGCGATGCTGCCGTTATGATGCACATGGCTCCAAGGTGGGTGTTGTCTAATGCCGCATCCACATGTTGGCCCAATGACGACCAGCGCCAGTGTGTGGATGGGTGGCTTGCCAACGCTGGCCTTAATTGGTCACTGCTCACACTGCAGGCTGGGCCAACATGTGGAACAGGCATAAAGCTGCCTACAGACTTCACGAACACGCGCATTTCACTTTTCATCAGCTGATTATATCTGTATTTGTACAGAAACAGTAAGGTTTCAGATTTAATAAGCGTAGCATCAGCTGATGGCAAGTGAATTGCGCGTGCTCGTGGTGCTCAAGTCTGTACGAGGTTTGAGAGAGTGATCGATTCTATAGGTTTCTATATCTATATCTTGCATGTGCTCGTGGTGCTCAAGTCTGTACGAGGTTTGAGTGATCGATTCTATAGCTTTCTATATCTATATCTTGCACAGCAATTGGGGTATTCACAATGTTGTTTTAACCAGCTAAAGTGCTGTTTGATAACTCTGGATTGTGAATGCCCCATCTAAAACCAACTGCTATAAGCTAACTGCAATAGCGCCCCAAGCGGATAATTTGTGTAACTCAAAGTTTATAATCTCACTTATGCTACCAAATATCTTAGACCAGTTATAGAATAGACACGGCCCATTGTATATTCATAAAAGTCGATGAAGCCAACATCTACTGCCAAATCCACCCATCTTGACGTCACAGCAGTGACGTCACGCATCATATAGAAATTATAGAAAACGTTTTTGAGTTTGTTGTGTAAGTTTTTGTGGTGTTTAACTTACATTGTTGTTAAACAATGGATTGTTGTTGTGACGTCAAGATGGGTGGATTTGGCAGTAGATGTTGGCTTCAGAGGCTAGACTTCACAGCGTGTCTATTCTATAACTGGTCTAAGCCAAATATGATCAAAACAAAAATATGGCCGCCGTTTTAACAGAGTTAGCTCGAGTGAACAGAGTTCAAACCTGCGCTATCTGCTATCTCGTCTGTTAATTTTTTTCTAACGTACCACTATAGCATTGAGTTAACACAGTCTTAGCGAATAGCTCGACTTAGCCAGCTAACTCCAACATTGTGAATACCCCTAATCTATAGAAACCCAGAGAGTGATCTGCAATCCTATAAGGCTGGCCACTAACGGTAGAACATGCCTGATACACATGTCGCCATACATTGTTATGTCATCACATCAAAATGATTCAAACAACATTTTTTGAGGTTAGGTATTTCTACCTTTAAATTATTCTTCTTTATTTTTCATTCACTGCTCTATTTGAGGTTGAATTATTTTTCTATCATTATAATTTGTAATTTTCCAGTGGTTTATTTTATGTTAGAAACCTCTCGCTGATGACAAAACAAGCATGATTAACATGTGTGTGTGTGTGTGTGTGTGTGTGCATGATAATCATGCAAGTCCATGTTAATAATGTATGTCCTACCGTTGGTGGCCAGCCAACGTGTGTGTGTGTGTGTGTGTGTGTGTGTGCGCGCATGATAATCATGCAAGTCCATGTTAATATGTATGTCCTACCGTTGGTGGCCAGCCAACGTGTGTGTGTGTGTGTGTGTGTGTGTGTGTGTGTGTGTGTGTGTGTGTGTGCGCATGATAATCATGCAAGTACATGTTAATAATGTATGTCCTACCGTTGGTGGCCAGCCTAAGCGTCCACTAGCTGTCGCGGGAACACGGAATTGGAAATGACATATATATATATCAGTTACGGGCATTCCAATTCCGCGTTCCCATAGCAGCTAGTAGCCGCTACTAATGTTTTTGTGTGTAGCAAGCTCTAGAAAAACTCTATGTAAATATCAAGCATAGCACTTTTCTGCTCAATTACGATTATCATACATTTGATATTAAAAGACAATACTATAACATGTAATCATATTTATAACATAGACTTGTTACTCAATAAACTTTATTTAAAGTGTATCTACTTATGAAAAAAGTGTGATGAGCAAATCGAAACCATATTATCCGTGCTACCTCTCATAGCTTATAGCTTTATTTGTAGACAGGTATAACAATCTATTTTTATACCATGCTGCAGTATATTTCTAATGATTTATCTGTTATCAAGTCTTCTCAGTTTCAGTGCTTTGATTTCCAGAAATTTTCAACCGTTTAATCTACGATTTCCTCATTTTCTGATTCACAGACTGCAGTTCCTCTTGTCACAGCAACTACGAAGAAGGAAGTTGAGAATCGTTAATGACCTAGTAGCAATACTTACTCTAGTGCTGGTCAAAAAGCCAGAAAACTCTAAACTTGTCGAAGATGTAATACTGATGCCTCCAAACTCAGGTATTATTGAGCTTAAATTTACATTGATTTTCTTAACTCATTTTCAAAGTTCGATTAGAACTATTTAGTCAACACATCACAAGAAAATATCGGGGACCGAGCTTCGCTCTGGAGTACAAAATAATAAATAATTTATTATGAAAGAAGAAATATTGTAATAATATTCATAGTTCATACAGAAATGTTCTACCTAATCACAGTGAATTAAGATCAATTCCCAGAGGAATGCAAAAATTTCCCTCACAAAGGCCCGGTTGCACAAAAGCCGGCTAAATTTTAATCCTGAATAATTTCACGTGAACCAAATCAGAGAAGACCATTTCAAAAAGATCGTTCTACTTGAATTAATCAGGATTAAAAAACCCGGCTTTTTTGCAACCGGCACTAAGTACCTGATTGAATGATTACAAAAGTTCATCAGCTGTTTCATAATTTTGACACATTCCCACATACATGAACTCGCTCACTCACTTCCATCATCAACAGACGACGAAATAATTATTATCAGTCGTTTTTCCAAGGATGAATAATAATTATCCTTTTAATGTCCTTCAGCAAGTTTTCCCAGGGATGAGACGTAGTGCAATAGAATTTTTATATTATAAACCTACTTTGTTCTGAATTTCGTGAGAATCGGTAGAGCCATTTTCGAGATCCGGTAAAATACAATCATATAAACATCTAAACATTCAAACATATAAAAAGTAAAAGTAAATTCGTATGGCTTTTGTTGGTGGGGAGTCCCTTGCGGGAAGGTCCCACCGCCTGAATATATAATTCAAGCCGTCAATGGGCCTTACGACTGTCATACTTCAGCCGGGACCGACAGTTTAACGTGCCCATCCGATAACACGGGAACATATAAAAAGAAATTGCTCGTTTAAAAGTATAGGATTATCTAGATAGCATGTAATCCAGGACTCTTGTAGCGTGTCGAATATTCCACTTTTAATGTGATGAATGAGTCTCGCTTCTTTTGTTTTTGTAGATAAGAAATAAAAACTATTGTAAATCTCATTTTTATTGTAAATCTAAAATATTTCATTTTTATATTTCTAAACTATAAAGCTTCACAATTATATTTTTAATCTTCATTTAAAAAACTTCAACAGGTCCTGTCATTTAATTGAGACTTACTTCACGAATATACATACTGATGACGTACGTTATGTTTAGAAATTACAATTACACTGTAATCTCACATGAAAATAAGGAGAGCTTGAATGAGATGAAATTTGTGGTTTTATTAAAGTCTATCAGGTAACCCGTGCTCCGCAAGAGTCAAATTAAAAACTTTATACAAACTTAAGACCTGTTTGAAGTTTGTCTCAAAACTTGAGACAAACTGGAAACTTGAAATACTGGAATCTTGAAGAATTAAAAATATGTATATAACCATCATCAGTAAATCAATAATCTATATTCAAAATTTCACGTTAATCAGTCCAGTAGTTGAGACGTGCTGTTGCATCATTCGTTAATTTCCTATCCCGTCATGTATAAGCCAATTCTTTCCTTTATTATTCGCGTCTAGGTCCCATAGTGGAAGTCCCTAAGTACGTCTATAGCTGCGTACACATATTCGCGCTTCCAACCCGCACCGAGCACGCTCCTCCCTCATACCGCCCTCGTACCACCATCGAACCACAGTCGCCCCGCCCACGCACCCATCATGAACGTTACGGAAGATGTTAGATCTTCTCGCGTTCCCCGGTCGAACCACTCTTGCTCGCCGGTCGATCATCAATCGCTCTGCTGGAGTGACGTTCGGTTGCGGAGCAGAGCGAAAGTCTGTACGCACCTTAAGAACTACATTTCTGGGTACTCTCCGTTTTTTCTCCTCCCAGTATGCCTTCATTCTAACTTCAGTTCATCTAGTCCCGCTCCTTCTACAAGCTTCCACAGGCCTGACCTCCCAATTTTCAACGCATTTCCGATATTTTTCCCTGCCAGTTATACTTTCTTCAGGAATTCTCGCTAGGTTGAGATCATTTACATTTTTTATCCAATATCCTCCATTTTTAAGGTAGCAGACATATTTGACTACTAGCTGGCCCGGCGAACTTCGTACCGCCAAATAGTTTAATGCATCTCATGAAAAACTTTAGCTGGATGCACACCTGAGGAGGCGCGATGCGGATTTTATTAATATAGATAATTTTCCAACTGCAAAATAAATAATTTAATAAAAATCAATTAATTCTGAACACCGAAGACAGCTCAATTATTCGAAACAAAGTAATGTCTTTAGAGCATGTAAGTCTTTAACCTGAGGCCGCACTGCTGGATGGTTACACACAGAACAGTCATTTTTGTTTTTAGTCGGGGCGTTTAGAATGAAATACATGGGCGGTTATGGAGCAGCACACACTCTTGTCTACTAACAGCCGTCGGGATTTTGTATGACGCAATGATTATAACAGGTGATTTTTATTTCTGTGTGTGGCCAGCTCACAAATCTTCTCCCATAAGGATTACAAGTAAACTTTGAAGGATCGTAGGAAAGAGTCCTGAAGTCGGATTATTGATAGGCCATGAACCTGGTCCTGAACATAACGAACACAACTGAAAAAAAATCATCAAATTCGGTGCACACATAAAAAAGTTATTGAATGTCTAAATTTGTGGTTCGATTTTTATTTATATAGATTCTTCGTGTTATTCTGCTCACGGGAAGGCTTTTAATATGACCTTATTATTCCCTCCATTATATTATATATTATAGATTCTACTATAATTGACTAAATAAAGCATTAATTTTATGAGATAAAATGTGTGGTTCCATTGCAGATAGTGAGTTACATGCAATGCTAACGCATAGCAGTGATGTACTCCGCACTCGTACCTGTTACCTGCTAAAGATGCTGGCTCACCACTGTAGCAAAGCCTTGCAGAATATTTGGTCTAAAGAACTCGAAAATGATATAGAGTCCTTGGAATATGACTCGGATCACTCAGTTAGACTGGTAAGATTTGTTTGCTAATTTAATAGATTCTGCAAATAAATAATCAGATCTTTCATTTATTTATACAGGGCAACTTGATAGTTTTCATATAGAATCAGTAGTGCTCTTTCATTTTTCTGCCGAAACCAGTCGATAGAAAATGAATAAAAAATGATCTAGTGATTTTATTGACCGGGCGAAGTGAGGTCTAAGATTCAAGTCGACGGTTTGGCATTTCTCTTAATGTTGAAATGTTTGAATGTGTATATGTTTTTATGTTGCGCATTTACGGCGAAACGCGGTAATAGATTTTCATGAAATTTGACAGGTATGTTCCTTTTTAAATTGCGCGTCGACGTATATACAAGGTTTTTGGAAATTTTGCATTTCAAGGATAATATAAAAGGAAAAAGGAGCCTCCTTCATACGCCAATATTACCGTAAAAATCAGACTATAGAATTATTCATCATAAATCAGCTGTCTAGTGGACTATAATACTACCCGTTCAAAAACATCGAATATCTTGAAAATTGTATCTTTCCATCAACGTTGTTCCATCAACGTTGCAGCCAGACTTGATAACAGCGCTCACAATCACATTCCGGGACGACACGTCACGGAACGATATAGGACAGAAAGCTCTAGGTTTATTTAGGATTTTTTCTGGACATTTTTAATTGATGAATTATTAATTAATTTTTGAGAAAACATAACAACAGGTCAATGTAACTCACTGAGCGCGAGTTCTACTGTTCACAGAACTACTAGTATAACAAAAGTGATTCTGTTATCTCATTTAATTGATACAATCATTTTAAAATTTCAAAGGGTTTTTCTTGTTAATTCTCACGTAGAATAGAATGACTTCTTTATTTGTTAACGTGATGAAGTTTGGACAGTAATGTCCACTCTACCACTTGACCACTAACACCTAGCAGACAGGGATTTTTTTAAATTTATCCACAAATTCTTCCAACAGAGAAAGATATTTCTTCTTTACCATGCTTGGTGGTGACTTGTAATTTGTTAAATCCTATGGTGCTATTTTGCTTGTTTTCGCAAAGCTTGTCAAATTTGTTCTCATTCTCGTAGAAATAAATTTTATATTTTTACAATACTGGTAACATAAATACAGTTATATTGGTTCATTATTTTGGATTGTACATGGTGTTTCAGAGAAACGGGAAATTTTGAAAGTTAGATAATTTCAAGTAAAGCAAATCTTTAAATAAAGTTTTTTATATCAATCAATAGTAAAAATTATGCCATTTTAGAATAAATAATACCGTAACATTAATTTGTTGAAGATGACATTTTGCAGGTGTATTCCTTTTCTACGCAAACATTCCTGTAGTCTCTTCATCACATTGTCCATGGTTTGACGTAACATTACAACTGGAATTTCAAATCGCTTCTCGAATCTTGGCTTTCAATTCTTCCGTTGTTGCAGAATCGAAAGCCAAGGTTCGAGAAGCGATTTCAAAATCCAGTTGTAATGTTACGCCAAACCATGCACGGACAATGTGATGAAGAGACTACAGGAATGTTTGCGTAGAAAAGTAACATACCTGCAAGATGAAATCTTCAGAAAATAAATGTTACGGTATCATTTATTCTAAAATGGCATTATTTTTACTATTGAATGATATGAAAAATTTTATTTAAAGATTTGCTTTACTTGAAATTAATCAACTTTCAAAATTTCCCGTTTCTCTGAAACACCCATGTATTATATTGTATTTATTACTCAATAAATGCAATTGATCTCACAATTCCGTAACAGTTGTTCTTACTCGTAATACATTATCATTCCAAGTTACTGTATTTAGAAATTAAAATTTGCTTTGTTTTTGATTGGGTATTAGCATGGAGAAAAGATAGTATAAAATATCCCATGAAATAGGTTATTCCAAATTTCAAGCTGATTTTTAGTTAATTAGACTACTGTCCATTATTATTGTTTTGGCCGTTTGAGAGTGTAAGAACGGCACAATATACGAGACAACCATCGTCACATAGCTTCACTAAAAACAACTACTAGGACTATCGGCTTGATTTGAAAGAGAAATTTGGAGCATAATTGCCCTATACCATTGGGTATCTACTTATGCTATCTTTACTCTATGATATTAGTAAGTAATAATTCAATTTGATGTATTTTAGACTGCATAGCATTGTGCTTCGAGATCATTTATAGTTTAATATCGATAGAATTTATTGTGATTACAGGCAGCTGAAGATGCTCTGGAAGAATTGAAGAAGCAGCCATTTTTCACTCACACTAGTTGTGATTTTGATCAGGAGTGATGATATTTCTTCTATTTTAAAATATGTTTACCACGGTAAGAGGTTAACTGTTTCTGTTCTATTACATTGATGTTGTGTTTTTACTTTCCTTGCCCTATCACCATAGATAAGGAAAGTATTGCTTTCCGAAAAAATTAAGGTCTATACGTTTCAAGGTCCCTTGAGTCCAAAAAAGTGGTTTTTGGGTATTGGTCTGTGTAATAAAAATATTGTCAAAAACAGGGTTTTTCGCGATTTTCTCGAAAACGGCTCCAACAATTTTATCAAATTTATACCTAAAATACTCTATCAACTTCCACAAGTCCTATATCTGTAAAAATTTCAGGAGCTCCGCCCCATCTATTCAAATTTTGATTTTAGATTCCCAATTATCAGGCTTCAGATACAATTTAAACAAAATATTTCAAGTGTAAAAGATTGAGCATGAAACTCTACGATTAATGTTCAGTAACATTTTCACCTGAAATTGAAAATAAGCTCAAAATTCGAGAAAATGTGATTATTCAAGTGCAAACTGTTGGCAACTGTTGATTCTTTTAAATCATTCACTATGAAGAGATAGCAGACCTCGTGTGTCTCCAGCGTTATTGTCCTGTCACCAACTGGTTCAGATCTTTGAATAGTAGACTTGAGATGCGCATGAACACTAGCGTCTGGTGATCAATTTTCATAACGGCAAGGAATGTTGTGTGAGTGCGCCACACTAGATTTTTCTTTATAATTTGCACAGTGTTCTGTCAAATTAAGATACCGCAGTGCTTTTGAAAGAAAGAAAACTGATTCAGTACCGGTACAGTACATGAGAATAATTTATCTTCATGTTCGTTGTAGATATCATAAATATGATTTTATGTTGTAGGTGTAATAAATTTATTAGATTTTAATTTTTATTATTTCCTATTATTTTATTCTGTAGAATGCCATCATATGATCGTATTTTATCATCCTTCCCATTTTTTGTGTTTTACGGAGATGACTTGTATATTGTTTCTATCCTCATAGTTGCATTCATCAAAACAAGGCAATTATCACTAATACTTCTGTTCCCATTTCGTAGGTGGTCGGGGTCCCCCTGACTATCATAATGTGTCTCGCTTTGAGGTCATTACAAATATGGTCACCTTAGGATAGTAACACCAATACTGCCACTAATACATCAAATACTGCTATAACGTGGATATCACCATAATATATAATACGGATGATAGCGTATATATATTTATATAATATGAGCCTTTGAAAAAAGTAGATACATTCCTTGATAGTGGGTAATTGGCTACTATACAGTAACAAACTATCATTGGCTTCAAAAACCCAAACAACATTGTTTTAGGTTTCCTTTTATATATGTAAGCTTTCTACGCTCATTCGTGAGATTCTACAAGATGAGTTATTACCTATCGCATATGTTTCATCGTCTTTATGCTGAAAAAAGCTGGGTGAAACTTTGGAAATGTTGTATAATTGTTGTTGAAAATGTGTGCTATAGCCTATAGTGCGGTCCACGTTATAATGGCAGTGGATAAAGATAAAAGAATAGCGATGCCGATTCTCTGCATTAATTAATTATATTTCTACTTTGTCAAAAACATACTTGGCATCGTTGTGGACCTGGAAAAGGATAGTACCATCTGCTTTGTCGAATGATAGACAAGGATAGCAAAACCAAAGTTGATCAAATACTGTCATTATAACGTGGACCTTACTATAGGCCCATTATTGTCATTCCATCTCGTTTTCGATGAAAGTAACTTAAAAATTCTTTAATGATTCAGGTATTTTAGTTAGCCCGAATTTCAAGTTCTATGAATGTTCTAGAATAAATTTAGTGTCTGCCATCCACAAAATTTGATTAATTTTAATCATAAACAAGAATTTTCATAGGCTGTTCAGTTTGCACAATTTTAAGCTCTGTATTTTTGAATAAATTGGTTGATAAATAAATAAAGCATAATATTTTATTGTGATAGCGATTGTCTATGTTGTTTGTAAAGAATTATATTACATTTTAATGTTGTTTCCCATCACGATCTGCTTATTATTAAATCACTGTTTGCTATTAAAAAGTGATTATATTTTAATCTGTAATTTCTTTATTCTATTCGGTAGTTAAAGCCGTTTTTTCTAAGAAGCCTTCTCTGATTGATTCTCGTGAAATTAATTACGATTAAAACTTAACCGGCTTTTGAACAACCGGGTCTTAGTGCTGGCTGCTCAAAAGCCGGTTAAATTTTAACCGTGAAATTAATCACGGTCAAAATTGAACTGACTTTTGTACAACCGGGCCTTAGTGAATCAACAGTTGTTGCCAATGTAAACAGCCAGGCTTATCACTTTCATTAACGGATGATCAAATGCAGTCGGTATGGGAGATCTAACGTTGTTAGGTTGGTAGCACTTTCTCCCAGTTTCCCTTTCCACTCTTCTGACCTGTTGAATTTTGTCGAATCATCAAATCCAACCCAACTTCGCCATCTTCAAAACCGGTCTTGTCTTCTCTGTGCACTCTCGAAACTAAATTAGATTTTGTAGTGATAATCAATGGAATTTATGTTTAAATTGTTATTAAAAATGTTCTCTACATATTCTTTTATACTTTGTGCTCATAGAAAGTCTTTTATTTCGTGTTATTTTTTCAAATCAAACGTTGATACTTGACAACTCTTCAAGACTTTGAAAACGGTATGCTTTAACAAGTTTTTTATCATTACAATCTATTTTTATCAAATTGAAGTTGGTTGTATGTCTTAACATGTTCTGTAAACTATAAAGATTCAATTTTTATTTTTGAAAATGCCCGAATTTCTTGAAATTATGCTATTTTTATCGCATAAAATATTGGGTCATAGCCTATAGCTTACGTTAGGCCAGTTTTGATTTAGCAATACTAATTAGATATTTTCAAAAATGATCTACCATTTCGACTTGATTTCAATTACTTCAATCCTATTTTGGAAGTATATTTTTTTGTTGGATAGTGATAATTTTCTATTTAAACATCAATTTGTAACATATATAGTAAATTAGGCTACGTATTTGAGAAACCGGCGGCTTATTTAGCCGTATTCAGGATGATTTGAATCAAAACTAGAAAGTAAAATCGAGTTAATAACTCAAATTTGGTTATCTTTTCAAAATAATATTTTTCTATAATATAGATTTATTGAGAAATCAAAAATGTTAGGCTAGGCTATTCGATAAACAATATCTTTGAAAATGTATCCACAAAATCCACTAGGTTATAGCCTAAGTAAAATCTGAAGAAAATTTTTCCCTAATAAATTTGTTTCATTTTGGTAAGATGGTCACTTGATAGTATCCAAATCAAAATAATGTTCTTAAAAAAAATGTCGCCAGTGGAAAAGTTTCCAAAAGCGAAGTACACAACCTTGATTAAATACTGTAGCCTATGTGTATGTGATTATTGTCTCTTTTTTTGCATGATTTCTAATTATTGGTCAATAGAGATTCTTGTCGATTTTTTGTGCACTTATTGTATGTTATGAAAACATTACTTACTGCCAAACTAAATTTATAAAGCTGGGTTGGTTTACACCAAAGTTATTAACAAAATGTTAATAATTTAATCCTTATAGATTCTATTAGATTGAGCTTGACAAACACATATGTTCATCATGTGTATGATAAGTTATGTTCAATCTAATAGAATTTTTAGGGATTAAGCTATTAACTTTGGTGTAAACGCAGCTTTATACCGGTACCAAACTAGTTCATCATACTGTCTTTGTAGTGATTAGAAGTTGCTATTGATATTATAAGCTACTATCAATATGTGTTTCTCAATTATTATCTAGTTGAAATATTAAAACATGTGTTTGATTTCCAGGTATGTTCCTGAATCAATTCCTCCTGAAATTTGACAATAAGATGTAAAACTATCTCTTCGATTTTCTTCTCTTTCTCTTCAACTGCGTCTACCTTGATGGCTATGATAATTGAAAGTAAGTTTCTGTCTTAGAATTTTTAAAATCTAGAAATTTATTTCTCTTTTTAATGCGGATATTTCCACAAGCTTTTTGTCTGTGCATGAATGATTTGTTGATCAAACGTCCATGGCACCGTCGGGACTCAAACCCAGGTGCTCCCAACTACTAGAGACCAACCCGGCCTGCAGTTCTGTATTATCTTATATTATAGGGTTTCTTACACGACAAAAATTACCTTTTCATTCAACAGTTATTTCTGACTTTCCTGTCAAAGTTCTTATTAAACTTTAATAATTTAAAAAAAATTAATAATGGTTACAGAGTTGTTTTCTCAACAGTGCCTTGTCACATACTACTTCTAGTAGGCTACTCTTCTTTCTACTGGATTCTTTCTAATTGTTGTAGTTTTCCTGTATGAATTTTGACATGTTCTTTTCAAATCACATATGAAAACTGGTAATTAACATTGGATATTGTAATTCAAATTTGATGTAATCAACCCTTAATACTTGGAATCAAAGCAAACTTTTAGTAAATATTTCAGTAAATTGAAGAGTTTCAACTAAAGTCCAAATCCAACTTAGCATGGCTACAATCATTATTTGAAGTAACAGTAAGTTAACAGTAGTTAACAGTAAGTTAAACAGTAAGTTAAAATAATAAACTATTAAAGACTAAAGGAAATAATAATAATAGTTCCAGATATGTTTATTTGTGTATCTTTATATGCTAAGGAATTAGTTAATTTTGATTGTATTCAAGATTGAAATTATTATTTTCTTGGAACCAATAGAATTATAAGAATCTTAATGAAATAGTAAATTGATTTTTGTTTTGTTTTATCAGTGTATCTTGCTATCTTGGTGATGAATTTACATTTACATGAATTTATATTGATAGATCTTACAATCTTAGTGAGTCGATGAATTCCGATTAGGGCATAAGCCTGGGGTCTGTTTCATAAAAATTTAGAAGTCCTGTAATACAGGAACAGCTGATTTTATGGTCTATATTGAGCATGTAATTGGAATGGTGATTCTCCTGTATTACAGGACTTGTAACTTTCATGAAACAGTTATTTCTGACTTTCCTGTCAAAGTTCTTATTAAACTTTAATAATTTAAAAAAAAATTAATAATGGTTACAGAGTTGTTTTCTCAACAGTGCCTTGTCACATACTACTTCTAGTAGGCTACTCTTCTTTCTACTGGATTCTTTCTAATTGTTGTAGTTTTCCTGTATGAATTTTGACATGTTCTTTTCAAATCACATATGAAAACTGGTAATTAACATTGGATATTGTAATTCAAATTTGATGTAATCAACCCTTAATACTTGGAATCAAAGCAAACTTTTAGTAAATATTTCAGTAAATTGAAGAGTTTCAACTAAAGTCCAAATCCAACTTAGCATGGCTACAATCATTATTTGAAGTAACAGTAAGTTAACAGTAGTTAACAGTAAGTTAAACAGTAAGTTAAAATAATAAACTATTAAAGACTAAAGGAAATAATAATAATAGTTCCAGATATGTTTATTTGTGTATCTTTATATGCTAAGGAATTAGTTAATTTTGATTGTATTCAAGATTGAAATTATTATTTTCTTGGAACCAATAGAATTATAAGAATCTTAATGAAATAGTAAATTGATTTTTGTTTTGTTTTATCAGTGTATCTTGCTATCTTGGTGATGAATTTACATTTACATGAATTTATATTGATAGATCTTACAATCTTAGTGAATCGATGAATTCCGATTAGGGCATAAGCCTGGGGTCTGTTTCATAAAAATTTAGAAGTCCTGTAAATACAGGAACAGCTGATTTTATGGTCTATATTGAGCATGTAATTGGAATGGTGATTCTCCTGTATTACAGGACTTGTAACTTTCATGAAACAGGCCCCTGATGTCCTGCTCTATAGGAGTTTTCTCTGATGTAATTAAACCAAGAAATTATATTTTTTCAGTGTACTCAAATCTTATCAATGATTGTGGAAAACTCTGACCTCGTAGGAAACTCAAGAAGTTTCTCGCTATTTGAAGGAATCTCTTCTCTTCAATTTCGTACCACTGCTCATGACGCGCACGAATCAACCAGTATTCCATCAGGTTAGTCTCAAATTTTGTCAATACATCACGACTGTTTTGTGAGTTCTTGATTAGACTTTCAATTCTTTTGTGATTGATACTTTCATGCATTACATTGAAGTGATGTATGCATAAATATTATACTATGCATGCATGGCATAAGCCTGAAAATTCTAATTTTCTTTTTTATCTCTACGAAATATTCTTGATTATACTGTCATGTAGTGTTGAGCAGTCCCTTCCATTAAGGGCCGTACACAGGTTTTACGGGCCTCGCGCAAAATCACCTGACCGGGCCCCTTTTATACATGCGGGACATGGGGGACAGACGCAAGTCTAAATAAATATAGAAAAAAGTATTTATTATCGAACACTGTAATTATTATTAGTATTGTAACTGTAATCTCAAAAAAAACTTTTTCTCTACAACATAAAAAAAAATTAATAATTTTTCCGGGCCCCTGTAAACAATCTATGGGCCTGGACCCCGGGCAAATGACCCAAGAAAACCGGTCTAAGTACGGTCCTGCTATCATTGTATTTTCTGTATTATTCGAGTTTCTTTGCTATGAGCACCTATTAGACCGTGAGATTTTAGCATTTAAAATGTTTTGCACAGTTTATACAGAACTTGCTTCTTATGCAAAACAGCTTACTGCTAAGTCTGATGCAACATTCGCTTTATGCCTCAAGCTTGTAAGTTATGAGAAGAAATATAAGAAATAAGCTCAAAACTGGTACCTGTTAATAATGAGATTTCAAAATGTGTTTACGAGTTTGTGTTTCTTGAATAAGAATAAGAATATTTATTTCGCCAAATTTTTACATAATAGTTACAAAACATGAATGATTTGGCACAGCCAGCAAAGTTAAACTTGTGCGCTAGCTGTGAGTTCATAAAGCAAACAGTACGAAGTAGCCTATAGCAATACTGAAAAATGGAAAAAAATATACCCATGTAATTAATATTATAGTAATGCTTCTTTTATAGTAATAGTTCCAAATTTCTTAAATAACTCAATATTATTCGTTAAAAGTGGTAATTGAGTGGAATATTTCTAATTAATTCATCAATTTAAGCCATCTAAATTCAAAATTGATAGTTTTAATGTTTATTTTGGACAAAAATTTTATAAAAATTGTACACGTGAAATTCTAACCTTATCTTGGACTTTGTCACTTATAAATTTGGAAGAAAAATAGCACAAGGACTACCTTATTATTTTATCTTTCAATGTTATTACATTAGAGTTATTTGCATTGCAAATAAATGAATAAATAAAATAAATAAAATTCTCTGCTACTTTAGCATGTGTATTAATAAATAAAATAGTGCATAATAAAATAGTTGAGAATGTTCAAATCGAAAGATTTTTATTCCCTGCAAAATCAGCATTAGGGTGTGATCACATTCAATGCGTGTCTGTGAAAGTGAACGTCAGTCAGATCATGAAGCATGTGCATGAGCCGAAAAACAAAATCTGGAAATTGCCATTGAAACACGTTGTGACTTGCATGCAGCTGCTTACACTGAACGCAACCAGCAAGTGCACGCGTGCAGTGTGAGTGTTCCTATTGCTCTTTCCAGATCTTGTTTTATATCTGCAACACTTGCACATTTACGCATCCTATGTGATCACACACTTGAAATTTAATAGCATGGTGGTTATAGCATACAATTCTAATAAAGATGGAAACTAGCCTGATTTTTTACTTTCCTTGCCCTATTACCATAGGTAAGGAAAGTATTGCTTTCCGAAAAAAATTAAGGTACCCAAATTTCTGAATTTCTATACGTTTCAAGGTCCCCTGAGTCCAAAAAAGTGGTTCTTGGGTATTGGTCTGTATGTGTGTGTGTGTGTGTGTGTGTGTGTGTGTGTGTGTGTGTGTGTGTGTGTGTGTGTATGAGTGTATGTGCGTCTGTGTACACATTATCTCATCTCCCAATTAACGGAATATTATTCGTTAAAAGTGGTAATTGAGTGGAATATTTCTAATTAATTCATCAATTTAAGCCATCTAAATTCAAAATTGATAGTTTTAATGTTTATTTTGGACAAAAATTTTATAAAAATTGTACACGTGAAATTCTAACCTTATCTTGGACTTTGTCACTTATAAATTTGGAAGAAAAATAGCACAAGGACTACCTTATTATTTTATCTTTCAATGTTATTACATTAGAGTTATTTGCATTGCAAATAAATGAATAAATAAAATAAATAAAATTCTCTGCTACTTTAGCATGTGTATTAATAAATAAAATAGTGCATAATAAAATAGTTGAGAATGTTCAAATCGAAAGATTTTTATTCCCTGCAAAATCAGCATTAGGGTGTGATCACATTCAATGCGTGTCTGTGAAAGTGAACGTCAGTCAGATCATGAAGCATGTGCATGAGCCGAAAAACAAAATCTGGAAATTGCCATTGAAACACGTTGTGACTTGCATGCAGCTGCTTACACTGAACGCAACCAGCAAGTGCACGCGTGCAGTGTGAGTGTTCCTATTGCTCTTTCCAGATCTTGTTTTATATCTGCAACACTTGCACATTTACGCATCCTATGTGATCACACACTTGAAATTTAATAGCATGGTGGTTATAGCATACAATTCTAATAAAGATGGAAACTGATTTTTTACCTTCCTGATTTTTTACCTAGCCTGATTTTTTACTTTCCTTGCCCTATTACCATAGGTAAGGAAAGTATTGCTTTCCGAAAAAAATTAAGGTACCCAAATTTCTGAATTTCTATACGTTTCAAGGTCCCCTGAGTCCAAAAAAGTGGTTCTTGGGTATTGGTCTGTATGTGTGTGTGTGTGTGTGTGTGTGTGTGTGTGTGTGTGTGTGTGTGTGTGTGTGTGTGTGTGTGTGTGTGTGTGTGTATGAGTGTATGTGCGTCTGTGTACACATTATCTCATCTCCCAATTAACGGAATGACTTGAAATTTGGAACTTAAGGTCCTTACAATATAAGGATCCGACACGAACAATTTCAATCAAATACAATTCAAGATGGCGGCTGAAATGGCGAAAATGTTGTCAAAAACAGGGTTTTTTCGCGAATGGCTCCAACGATTTTGATCAAATTCATACCTAGAAAAGTCATTGATAAGCTCTATCAACTGCCACAAGTCTCATACCTGTAAAAATTTCAGAAGCTCCGCCCCATCTATGCAAAGTTTGATTTTAGATTTCCAATTATAGGTCTCAGATATAATTTAAACGAAAAATTTCGAGTGGGAAAGATTGAGCAAGAAAATCTGTACGATTAATGTTCAGTAACATTTTCACCTAAAATTGGAAATAAGCTCGAAATTCGAGAAAATGTGATTATTCAATTGCAAACTGTTGATTCTATTAAATCATTCACTATGAGGAGATAGCAGACCTCGTGTGTCTCCAGCGTTATTGTCCTGTCACCAGCTGGCTCAGATCTTTGAATAGTAGACTTGAGATGCGCGGGAACACTAGCGTCAGGTAATCAATTTTCATAACGGCAAGGAAAGTTGTGTGAGTGCGCTACACCAGATTTTTTATAATATTTTTGGATTGCTGCTTATTATCTCGCGCTAAATATCGCTCTGGTTTGCTTAATATACTACTTGTAAATATAAGTATGTTTTATCCCTTTTCTGAATGAGAAAGAGAATAGTTGCGGAACGTGTATATTAAGTTTTACTTTAATAGTTTTGTTTATCGTGACCAGAGCTGGATCGACTGTGTCGGAAAATTTTGTTCTTGACAGATATTTTCAGTTTAATCTATTTATTGCTTCAAGGCGCTTTCCTTGCTTTTCTCCCAGTAGAGTTTTTCTTCTTGGTCGTAAGTTTACCAATAGGTCAAACATTAAGTGATTAACTAGAGAAAAGAATTCCTTCATGTAGGTTGTGTTTGTATATATTTGCATTGAAGATGAAGGCTTTATTTTCTATCTTCGCTAGGATATCTTTCCTTAAATCTTTCTTTTTGAAGCTATTTAGTTTAATCTATTTTAGAACCTTTGTTCAATTCTCTATTACTGTGTTGTATGTATTTCTCACAACTGTAAACTTCCATCACATTCAACTTTAACTCCTTAATTCTTTCTCTTTTTTCTGCAAATGTCTCTCATCCACTATCATCTCTTCAAATTCTTTCTCTCCTTTTTCTACAAATGTCTTTAATTCCTATTATATTAAGCGAGCAATTTCTGTAGTTATTTCGTTTAATCTATTTTTGAACCTTTTTTAAATTCTCTATTACTTTAGCATGTGTATTAATAAATAAAATAGTGCATAATAAAATAGTTGAGAATGTTCAAATCGAAAGATGTTTATTCCCTGCAAAATCAGCATTAGGGTGTGATCACATTCAATGCGTGTCTATGAAAGTGAACGTCAGATCATTTAGCATGTGCATGAGCCGAAAAACAAAATCTGGAAAGTGCCATTGAAACACGTTGTGACTTGCATGCAGCTGCTTACACTGAACGCAACCAGCAAGTGCACGCGTGCAGTGTGAGTGTACCTATTGCTCTTTCCAGATCTTGTTTTACATCTGCAACACTTGCACATTTACGCATCCTATGTGATCTCACACTTGAAATAGCATGGTGGTTATAGTAGCATACAATCCTAATAAAGATGGAAACCAGCCTGATTTTCTCCTATAATATCTTTAGATTACTGCTTATTATCTCGCGCTAAATATCACTCTGGTTTGCTTAATATACTTGTAAATATAAGTATGTTTTATCCCTTTTCTGAATGAGAAAGAGAATAGTTGCGGAACGTGTAGTAAGTTTTACTTTAATAGTTTTGTTTATCGTGACCAGAGCTGGATTGACTGTGTCGGAAAATTTTGTTCTTGACAGATATTTTCAGTTTAATGTATTGCTTCAAGGCGCTTTCCTTGCTTTGCTCCTAGTAGAGTTTTTCTTCTTGGTCGTGAGTTTACCAATATATCAAACGTCAAGTGATTAGCTAGAGAAAAGAATTCCTTCGTGTTGGTTGTGTTTGTATATATTTGCATTGACGATAAAGACTTCCTTAAATCTTTTTTGAAGTTATTTCGTTTAATCTATTTTTGAACCTTTGTTAAATTTTCTATTACTGTGTTGTGTGTATTTCTCACAACTGTAAACTTCCCTCACATTCAACTTCAACTCCTCAATTTCTTTCTCTTTTTTCTGCAAATGTCTCTCATTTACTATCATCTCTTCAAATTCTTTCTCTCTTTTTTCTACAAATGTCTCTCTAATTCACCACCATCTCTTCAATTTCTTTCTTTTTTTCTGCAAATGTCTCTCATTTACTATCATCTCTTCAAATTCTTTCTCTCTTTTTTCTACAAATGTCTCTCTAATTCACCACCATCTCTTCAATTTCTTTCTTTTTTTCTGCAAATGTCTCTCATTTACTATCATCTCTTCAAATTCTTTCTCTCTTTTTTCTACAAATGTCTCTAATTCCTATTATATTAAGCGAGCAATTTCTGTAGTTATTTCGTTTAATCTATTTTTGAACCTTTTTTAAATTCTCTATTACTGTGTTGTGTGTATTTCTCACAACTGTAAACTTCCCTCACATTCAACTTCATCTATTCAATTTCTTTCTCTTTTTTCTGCAAAAGTCTCATCCACTATCATCTCTTCAAATTCTTTCTCTCTTTTTTCTACAAATGTCTCTAATTCCTATTATATTAAGCGAGCAATTTCTGTAGTTATTTCGTTTAATCTGTTTTTGAATCTTTGTTCAATTCTCTATTACTGTGTTGAGTGTATTTCTCACAACTGTAAACTTCCCTCACATTCAACTTCAACTCCTCAATTTCTTTCTCATTTTTTCTGCAAATGTCTCTCATTTACTATCATCTCTTCAAATTCTTTCTCTCTTTTTTCTACTAATGTCTCTCTAATTCACCACCATCTCTTCAATTTCTTTCTTTTTTAAGTTTTCTCCATTTTTGTTCTTGTGTTTGCTCTAATCTTGCACAGTTTCTTACATCTCAGAGTCCAACTCTATTGAAGCACTATGATAGCCATCAACGCACAAGCATGAGTTTTGGAACTTTGGACTAGCATGAAAGCACCAATAATTGACATAGCACGAACGGGCATGAAGAATAAAAACTGAAAAATATTCAAAGCTCTAAAAAATGCTCTGTCTATTTTACAGGAAGAATTCGGAAGTCATTCACAGGGATCATTAGGAATTACCAATAGGAAATATTTTCAATGTTTGAGTGGAATTTAAGAAATAAATGCTTTTTAATAGGCTACCTATGTTTCTGGAAAAAGGTTTTCCTCATAATAATCGAATTGATGATTTATTTACTGTGTTCTTATTTTTATCATCTATAAGTTTTCTTTTCATTTTATATGTTGTAATGTATCATTAGTTTATGATTAAATGTTATGTTTTGTTTCAAACGTTTTATTTTGGTTTATAATCGTTCTATGATCATCAATTTTGTTATGTATCTTTAGTTCTTGATTACATTTTATGTTCTGTTACAATCATTTTATTCTCATTCATGAATCGTACTATAATCATCTAATCTAATCATGAAATAATTTTACAAAATTCAAATTATGAAAGGTTGTTTTATGGATCAGGGCTTTCAGAAGATTTCGACTGAGTTTGATTACGTACTGAAAGCCAGTAGTTCATGCTCATTTCTATGATTTTGCAAATCGGCGATATTGAATCAATGTGTAGTGTTGTGTAGTATGAAAATTGAACTATTATTCATCAAGTGAAAACACAACTTTATTCTTATAAAATGTAGAATCTTATCAAAACTACGGAGAAAAACAGTATTGGTTAAGCCTGCTGTTATCTGCCGATTATTGTAAGACTGTGGCCGTGTTGCACATAAAACTGTTGAATTTTAATGATGATTAAATGCCACGAGAACCAATCAGAGGAGCGGAAAACGTTCTGCGTCTAGCACTAAATCACATTTAAAATTTAACAAACTTTTGTGCAACTTGGCGTGAGTCTGTGTAGATTATTTAATGGAGTAGTGGTAATTCAAACAGGGGATTACATCCCCCATTTTAAACTCATTTACATAGTCCAGACCAGAATTTATACTTAGCTTTATTTTGTCACTTCTACTGGAAGGTCCCCAAAAGTCGACGGATTTGTCTCCTTGTGATTTTAGTACTAAATTTTACAAGGTAACTTGTGGTCGACCTTCGAATTTACCTCTTTGGTGTGGAGCCAGCACTGGGGATCTACAAACTACCCGACATTTCTGACGAGGATCAATTAGCAACAGTAACAAGACTTGAAAGGAAATTTTATCAATGTTTTTGAAAGGTAAAAGGATAGTTGAGGGGGTTAGGTTTGCTTTCGAATGGCAATATGCTGATATTATACGAATTGTTTTCATAATTGTGGATGATATACAAAAAGAACGATAACGATGCGCATCAAGATGTATTATTGTTCTTAGATCATTTGTAAAATTAAGAATAAGATGGTATACAGCCCTAGCAAAGGCCTTGGAAGATATAGTCATCTTCTTGACCTCAGTGACATATTAATGAAAATTTAGATATATTTTAAAGTAGAGGAGATAACAGGATTTTCACATATTAGGCAGTTATATGGTTTGACGGTTTTGTAATAAACCATTAATATGGATATCAAGATATTCCAATGAATTGAAAATTATATTACATGCTCCTCATTACTCCAATTAAAAATTATAATAGCTATTTTTAATAAATTAGGTACAGATGGAAATTAATGAGAAATTGCTTTTATTCAAATCCTAATGTAAGCAGAAGTCTTCGTGGTGATTTACAGCATTAAATTTGGATTAAAAATAAAATCAAAATTATAAAATAGATACCTATAAACTTCCTTCAATATTGATCCTGCTTCCTGTAATAGGTAAATTATGAAAGTATGTTCAGTATATAATATAATGATTATAATAAATTTGTAGTTAATAACACGGTATTTAGATGAAAACGGTAGTGGTCATGAAATGTGTGCGCAGTGGCCAGCCAGCTAAATTGCGTCATCGCCACCAACCGAGGTTTTTAACACCTATTGGCAATAATTTATAAAACTTATTTATAAAAACAGATGATTGGATATAAAATGACGTCAGCTACACCGGAAATTTAGCACAAACATGCGCGTGACACCTACCGTCTTCATCTATATACCGTGGTTAATAATATGAAGTACCAAAAATAAAACAAGAAAGATTAATCTATAAACCCTGTTTCCTATGAATAGCTCTTATGATCTGCAATGTTTTTTTAGTTGAAATAATTCAATCACTGATAATAGAGTTCGAGGCTGTAGGCCTATTCTTCAGTATTGTTCTACTTGTGTGATTAAAGGCATTGAACTATATAATTCAATTTTTGGGGAGGAGCCTGACGTTACAAGATCTTAAATTATAGCCTGATGTACTGGTACTTATCTATATGTCAGGGTACAATACCAGCAATATTTTTCTTACTCAGTGAGTATAATTATAATAGTGGAAAATATGAATGAAGACCAAAGATTTCATTCCTTAGGGTCAAAACCTAGTGGAGCGACAAAGGTAGAGGTAGCTTTAGAGGATTGATAAAATAATGCATGTCTATTAATTTAAATTATTCAAGACATGGTAAAGCAGTATGTAGCTATCAAAGATAGTTATACAATATCTCAAATGTTCCACCCCTTATCTTCTCTGGAGGGCCTCCGTGGTTTGCTCCATTGTAGCATAGACACAGAGAAGAAATTCCTTCTACTTTGTGGCATAGATCAAATAAACTGGCTTAAGCTGCGTTTAAACCAATTTTATTAGCAAAATGTTAATAACTTAATCCTTATAATTATATTCTATTAGATTGAACATAAAGAATTTTCATTCATTAGATTGACATATGTGTTTGTCGGGTTCCGTTCAATCTAATAGAATCTATAAGGATTAAGTTATCAACATTTCGTTAATAACTTTGGTGTAAACCCAGCTTTAGATCTGTGATTGTTGCTACACCACTGATTATGAGAGCCATTTAAATTAGCCTAGGTCCTGTCTCAGATTGCAATTACAATGATAGACGAGAATGATTCTATTGGATGATTATTTATAGCTTCATTTATACTTTGTTCAAATTAACTTCCGACTTGGGATGGACATGCGCAGCAGAGAAGGCAGACAGCGGCAGGGATACAACGGCTGCTATGTTGCCGTTGTGTATCGGCCAGCGTTCTCTAATTTACAGTGAGTATTCAAGCGCTCATGTTGAGGCTGTTCGGTACACTTTTTTATCATTTAAATTGGATAATCTTTTTCAATATAATTGTTAAGATAAGAGTGAGAAAAAGTGGCAACTGAAATTTTTAAGTGGTTAATAAGCGAGTTATGGGTTGTTGAAGTGCTAACTTTCCAGATTCCGTTTTCTTTCCAGATCATAAACGGTTTCGACTATATTATTAGAACTTCTCTTAAAAATTCAAAAAATGTATCTTTCCAAACTAAAACGTTCTATTTCCCATATCGTTCATAAATAAAAAAGTAATATTTCTTGCAAATTCGATAACTTGTTTATTTTGGCATTAATCGCAAAAAACGCATTTTAGAACAAAGCCAATGATATAACTTACTGAATGTATTAAAAAAACTCCAATGGAAAATACATAACCGTTTATGATCTTCAAAAACCCATAAATCGCCTATTAGACCACTTGAAAATTTCAGTTGCCACTTTTTCTCACTCTTATAATGATCTTAACAATTATATTGAATAAGATTATCCAATTTAAATAGAAATAAAAAGGTATACCGAACACCCTTAAACTAAGGAAGTTTCCTCTCTGCAATCACAGTCTCGACTGACTCTATTCGACAAATTGACAACTACGCTTCCACCTTTGACTCAATCCATCACTGCAATTGGCTGATCTCCCTCCATTTCTCTGCGCCGCAAATTCCTCCAAGTCTGAAGAAGATTTGCATGAAGTATAGTGAAGATTGTATCTTAGGAACTGTGAGAAAAATAATTCTTTGAGACCGTATAAAATTGTTTGAGGTAAAAAGCTAGCGATGTAGAAGAGTTTCTGATTTTTCCTGATCGTCTCCAGAGTTTTCTTCACTCTAATTACATCAAATCACATTTTCAATAATAAAGCAAATAATTATCTTCTCAACATACTATAAAGTAATTTTTAAAATCATTTCAAACTTCCAGTAAAGGATTGAAGTTCAAAGTTACGGTAAAGTTTGAATTTACCGCTTGAAGAGGATGAGGTTATGTTCCAAAGAGTCAAAATGGATTCATGTGGTTTAAGATTTGTCCGAGTGTCCGCCATTCAAGGGTAAATATTGTCAGCCACAAAGCTGAATACATAATTGTTTATTCAATCCAATAGTTCAGAAAATCAATACTTGAGAATATAATTTTTTGTGATGAGTAACTTAGGTATTCATTATTTGAATCGTATGCTATATTAGCGCCATACACGTAGACTTCTTGGCCAGCTGGAAACAAACCGAATTATTGATTATTGGATCAGATTTTAATATTTTATCTATAAAGATAAACAAGAAAAAATGATCTGAAGCTGCATTTTAAAATTCTACTCTCGTGATAGCATTATTCTCTTTATTCATGACTTTGCTATTATGTTGGTAGCACTGACTGACTTTTATGGCGGTTGCTATGATTTGAATTTTGAATTTCTATAACACAATTTCTAGCAAAAATTCTAATTACAAATCAAAATTAACCAACTCAACATCTAATGGTTGGAAGATTCTTTTGAGAAAATTATTTGTTGACTTTGAAAATGCATTCGATGGAGTTGAATTGGAATGTTTCCAAAATACGACTACAAGAATGATAGATAACTTACCGCACCAGCGCATCTCAAAATTTGATTACTTGCTCACAAAATCAATTTTTTAAAAGATATTTGTTGAAAAGTATCAGTACAATACAATGGAGGAGTGAAACGGGGATGCTTTCTCTCACCTGATATATTTTTTATGTAGGGTAAATAATCTCAAGATTAACTTGGGCTCATTCCAATTTCAATAGGATAGACTAGCATATTACTTGGTATATAGGCATTATAATCTGATGAGTAGGCAGATTAGCCAAGTTCTAATTTGCGTTAGTTTTTTGTCATGTCTATGAACAATTAAGCTCAACACGGACCATAATTAAATTCATCTAGATTGTTTTTATTGCTAGGCTATCAGATCATATCCTATTATTCATTTTCTATTATCGTACTTTGTTTTTGGGTATACTTTCAGCACACATATTTCTGGAAATGGACCAACTCTTCTGAGGGACTGCAGAAACTCTTATCGGTTTGGTGACGTCATATCAACAAAAGAAGAAGATGGTAGGAGACAGAAGGGCAAGGAGTTGGAGAAAGACAACGAACAGGAGAAGTAGGAGAAGGAGAAGGATGCTCCGAACCGCACAACTTCAAGGTTTGATCAGCACATAGTATCCAGTTTGGTGAGTGAAAAGGAATCAAAAGTTTTCTTAATCACACAAAAACACCCTCACACACAAAAAATAGTCTCCAATTTTTCAACAAAACTGTGTTCCAATTTTGTAACAGAGACGTTTTCCTACTTTTCCACAAAAAAGCTACGATACTTGAAATGATCTCCTAATTCTTTTAAGTTAATATACTATCAAGAAAAGCAATTTTTAAAATATAAGTCAACATATCGTGACATGATTATTAGAATAATATATTAAGTGTCGTACAATTTTACTGGTGAGTTGAAAGATTTGTCAGCGTTGTTTTGTCGGAATGTCTTTTTTTCAGGCCTCGCGTTTGAATAGGGATTGGGGTTTAAATGTTTGCATGGTTGTTTTATATAGGCTAATTATCATAGTTTGAGGTAGGGAGAACGTTGAAATTATGTCATTAAATGGTGACAAAATCGCGTTTTTAGAAATTAATGTTTTTTTCCGTTTGTTCAATTCACCAGTAAAGTTATCCAGCACTGGAAATTCTTCTTCAAACTCTAAAAGTTTGAGAGCAATAAACTTTTATTGATAAATAAATACGGTAAATGTTTCAAAATTTTGCAAGCTGAATTCTTCCAAAACCTGGAAACGAATAGTTATTTTGTAATTATTGTTATCATTTTTCAATTTTTTTCCAATGTTCAATTTAGTGTGTGAGGTTACAGTATGGTGTCAGTAGATGAGACAGTAGCTATAGATATAACCCTACACCAACAAAATACTCACACTTTTCTATTGTTTGCTATGTATTTGTGTATTTTTTCATGTTCTGGCCCTGACCCTTATAGATTGTTCCAAAGTCAACGTAATTCTCATTCACTTTTTTATAATCTATCCAATTTTCAAGACTCGAATCTTCAAGTTTTTATTAAATTTGAATCTTATTCTCTCTAGTATCATCTCTTACAAAAGTTCACATGTGTTACCAAAATCACTATATATTTAAAAAAGTATTAGAATACAAGTGTAGAATTTTGGAACAATTATCGAGATTGTTCAACAATTTTCACTAGACATTGAATTGAAATCTAAAAAAATTAAAGCTGAAAACGCATAGTCTAACGGTGAAATTTATTAATGGTGCGCCCCCGTTATATAGTTGCTAGTTCAATTGATTACAATCAAAGCGTTTCTAAATGATTGTCAAATATTTTTTACATGAATTCTATATTATTATTTTGATTCAATGTTAAACTTTGCAACGCTTCGATTTGTGTTTTGGAAGTAGTTTAGGGTCCCTTTTATAGGTACAACGGAGATCTTCAAGTCAACATCATCATCATGGATTCCCTTGACCTTATCGTAAATTTAAAATTTAAAGAATTAATATTGCAAATAGTTTTTGAATAATTGGATAAATTTCATGAATCACTTTACAATAATCTATTTTCTCAACTTTATCAAATTGTTTTTATGTAGAAGCCTGACTAATGTTTTATAATATCTTGTAAATAATTTGTTTTGAATTTAAAATAATATTTTTGATGTTAATGTTAAGCAAGTATTGCATTTTTTTAAAAATCAATGTTACTTTCAATCAAACCCTTCATTCTGTCTTTTTCTAAAGTTGACTCACTTGAAAATTATGATCTCATCCTCATTAGAAGCCCCATTCTCTAGTAGTAGGAAATATTAGCTTAGGTTTAGTAGTCAGCAAATTTTTTAGTTCAGAGTAGGGTTTCAGCATTTTTTAGCTCAGGTCCCTCTATCATCACGGTCAATTGGCCGAGGTTTGTGAGACAACAAATTATTCTATTATTTTTTATCAAATTTTGTTCCTTGTTGTAATATAATTTACACTATTTTCACAAAAAATATTGTGGACTTTGTTTTGAATTTGTTCTATGTCATGTGTATTAGAAAATATAGGCTCGAGGCTCCAAATGAGCTGGGTAGACTCGTATTATTGAGGACGCGTTTCTGCCAAGTGTTGGCCATCTTCTACAATCAGACTAATGAGATGGTCATTACTTTGAGGTTGAACATTGAACACTTTCTAATGTTCGGTACTCCTCGAAATAAAACACCTTCTTGACGATACCGTTCTCCTTCTTGATATCCTCTAGTTGTAAGCCTAAAATGTAAGTATAATTTCAGATTTATATGATTATTTTAATAATTATACTACGAGTATTTTCATCTGTTTATATTAGTTTTCCCCCATTAGTATAATATAGTTCTAAAACTATAATGATACTATAATTGTTATCAATTTTTTATCAATATAATTCTTGTGAATATTTGTTATTATTTTCAGTTATGTGAAACTAATATTGTATTAACTAATATTGTGTTCTTATATTATTTTCAGGTCAAATATCCATTGTAAATAATTATTCCTCATTCTTTATTATGTATTTATTTGTACACTGTTTTGTTCAACTAATCCAGAGTGTTTTAGAATCAATGTTTCAGGATTATATAGCTTTTCTATAAATTTGTAAATAAATTCAGCATGGAAGCAGGAATGATGAGAAGATAATATAATAACTGAATGAAAAAGGTGAGCAAATTATAATTATCCACATAATAATCTAAACTTGAGAACCATTTTCATTAAGGCATTTCTTTATGGGGAATTGTGAGATAGATTAGAATTTATTATATTGTTTGAAAACAGGAATATTTTGTAGGTTATACTCAGAAATTGAAAGTTGTGTTGGAAATTCATGATGGTAAAGTTCTAATTCAATAAATTTAAAACTAAACTTAGGTTTATTGAATTTTATGGGTCAAGGTATAAATAAGTCTCAAACATATTCTTCAATAAGAGTTTCATAGGTTTTCATTTATTTTCCTTTCACAATGTTCAACATTATATTATTGATTGTTTAAAATAAAGCTTGTTACTGAAAGCATTTGGGATAGAAATCTCCAATATCGTTATGTTCAAGTCAACTTATCGGCTATATATTTTTTATCCAAGCTTCATTCGTTTTATGCGTTGATTATAACACATTATTTTCATGATAAATTGTGTTTGCGTTTATCCTTGAAATCGACTTATAATCAAAATTGTTCATTTTTTATTATAAATAATCATTTGCTGCCATTCATATTATTTGAAAATTATTACTATTCTATTCATAATAATGTAGACTTATTCATAGCTATTGTTGCAATGCAATTTATATCCTATAAAAAAATTGAAGATTTGTAAAAGTACTACAAAAACTGGAGAACACTTAATTTTGTAACTAAATATTTCTTTAAAATTGTGCTTCTTAAAAATTATGCTTTTCAATGACTGCTTACCTACCAATCAGGACTTTGTTGATTTTGATACAACAGTTGACATAAATACGGTACAATCAAAAAGTTTAATTTCTAGAAAGTGGGTTTAAGAATTTGAAATTGAAATAATGTAATTCATCAAATATACTTCAACTACAGTAGCTCTTAACTAAATTGTCATGAAAATTGCATTGATTGATATGAACATATAAAGTTCCTAGTTTATAATTTATTGATATAAGGACTACTTTTTCAATTCATCAATAATATCATAGTGATGTAAAATGTCAATGTTTTCAACTACTTTAAATACGTGATGTCAACAATCAAACTATTTAAATTCCAATAAAAAATATTTGCATTAAATTATCTTTGGTAATAATATAAGAACAATATCTAATATGATACCATGAAACTTGTCACAAAATCAAAATTAACCAAACCTTAATATAAAAAGATGTACAAACATAAATATTATCCACCTAGTAAGTAATTGACAATATATAAGCTATAGTTCATAATATTTACACAACACTAACTACAATTACATCTATTTGCATTAATTTATAAGCCTAAAAAACTTAGATCACAATAACAATATTATTATAGTAAATTAATAATACTCAAGTTCCATCAAAGTCTTGATAGTCAGGTAAATTTCTCTGATAATTCTTGGGGGAGGACTTTTGTTTGTGATAAAATAGTTATTTTACAATCCCCTATAATTAATCGTGATGTATACATTCACATTTTTTAAGGAGTGATCCGTGGTCTATTGGATAGAGTGCTTGCGTAGCAGCATAGAGATCCCGGGTTCAAACCTTCTCACAACCAAAAGCTTTTTAACCAGATCACTCCCGTGTTATCGGATGGGCACGTTGAACTGTCGGTCCCGGCTTAAGTATGACAGTCGTAAGGCCCATTGACGGCTTAAATTATATATTCAGGCGGTGGGACCTTCCCGAAAGGGACTCCCCACCAACAAAAGCCATACGAATTTACTTTTAATTTTTTTTTTAATTCCTGTTAAAGTTGTGATGTAAAAATTGATATTTACAAATTTCTACAAAGAAAGCGGCGAATTCCACTGTGGACCATAATAAGAGTTATTCTATGAAATTCTTCTTTAAACAGGCTTTAAGGCTATTATTTGAAAGTACTTTAGGCTACACATTTGAAAGTGGATTTGAATGAATCATTGGAATAGTTTTCTGATGAATATCTTCTGATAAAAATGTTCATTTTTTCCACAGGGTCAACCTCAATGTACAGAATCATTAAAAAAGTGGAAACTACCATTGACAAAAATATAATAGTGAAATAAGATGACTGGAAAGAAAATGGATAAAAAATCGTCTCCAGGTAAGCACTATACCATAACTGGTAGTAAAAAATTTAATAATTTTTCTCTTGCTGTGGTTTTCTCTTCATGTAGGTTAGTACAAAATGAAATATGGATTTTTAATACAGAGAATATGATGATAGTACTGTATCCAGAATATTCTAAAATTAGTAACATTTAATATTTTACCTCTCGAAATTAAATTTGTAAATACCGTGAATTTCTCCAATACAGTTTGATGTTTGAGTTGGCCTACCTATCAAGACTAATCTAAATCCAACATTCGTATTAAATATATGTTATGTTTCATCAATCAATTTAATTCAAATTCTATAAGTAATTACCAAGTAAATAAATAAGTTCATCTACTTATTAGAACAATGATCCTAAATTTCTATCTAATAATAAGTCATGATGGCCTGCTATATCTACTAGGATACAATAAATTAATAATCATAAGTTTTTGAGTACCAGCTCAATTATTGTCATAATTTGAACAAAAGTTGTTCATCTATAATCTTCATATTTACAATTTTGACATCAATATTCATAATATCGTTTCTTTACATGATTCATGATTGGGACAAAACAATATTTTTCTATTTTTCATATTTACAATTCAAGTGATCAATAATCAACTAATAAATACTTCCATTCTCAAATTCATCAGAGTATTCTATTTTTCTACATCAATTTCTATTCTAAATTCATGTTGCTATCATTTCAAAGCCCAAAATTTTCTTATTCTTGAAAGTCCTATTTAAAATTATCTTAATTTTATCCAGGCTATATAATAAATAACCTTCAAACATTCATTTTATTGTCACAATTCCAATCAAAAAGTCAACTTTTGAAGTCGACAAACAAATTAAGGAAAAATTTCACAAGAATGTAATCCATTCATAATATCATGTTGATAGTCACAGGAATATATCAATATATTCTGATCGTCATATATATTATCATGTATAAAATGTATATAAGAAATTTGCTTAGCAGTTCTAATAATATTTTCAAAAATTTGTTCAAAACAAATAAGTACTGGTACTTCAAATTGATTCAACTTATAATATAAAACAATAAAGAGAGTATGTAATATCAACAATATACTAATACTAACTAGCTGTATTAGAAAGCCTTTTACAAGCTAACACTTATTTCTATTAATCTCAATGGTAATGTACTTAACGATGACAATCATCGGTTAATAATAGATAGTATTTTACACTAATAATACGTAAAACTACTTGTTAAAGTATTAATTGAGGCGCTTCTCTCGACCCAATGTTGGTCCATGGTTTTGTTAAGTAGCTTGAAAAACACAGTACACCTGCGAAACAAACAGAGAGAAAAGATTGATTTATTTATTCTGTTGAGAAAATATGGAGATTTATAATACAAATTATACTATATTATAGTATAAACATTAATACCTTTAGAACTTTATAAATAGTAGCATAAATATTGATGTTATTATAGACTAGCAGGTAACCCGTGCTCCGCAAGGGTCTAATTTAAATCTTAACAAAACCATAGAGAAACAATAGCGTAAGTAGATATCCCATGGTATAGGGAATTTATGTCGCAACTTTTACTGTTATCTCAAGCCGATTACCGTCGATTATTGTCAATTTTTACTGTTTTGTTGGGGTGATAGTGTATGAACGGCACAATTTGAGAGACTACCAGCGTCACACAGCTGCATAGAAAAGAACTACGTGAACCATCGGCTTGGGATAACAGTAAAAGTTGCGACATAAACGCCCTATACCATGGGATATCTACTTACGCTATTGTTTCTCTATGACAAAACTGACCTAATGATATCTTGAATTAAAAAAGGCATATACCCATTCTCGGTAAATTGAGAATCTACAGAGTGTCTCACGAAAAGTGTAACAGCCGAAGACCATGGATTCTACGTTAAATTTGCAACAAAAAATGTGCAGTAAAACTTTCTTATATCGACCTTAGTTTTCGAGATATTTCGATTTTTCGATATTTTTGAAAAACGTGCATAACTGGAAAACTATCAGTCAAAATCTAATTTCAAGGATATGGTTGGAAAGAGCAAGAAATTTACAATAATATTCATATAATTTGTACTTTTGTTTGAAGTTTTCGAACTTTTTATGAGCTTTCACACTGTTTGAAATTCGGCTTTGTACTCGATGAATGTACTTTTTACTTTCCTTGCCCTATTACCATAGGTAAGGAAAGTATTGCTTTCCGAAAAAAAATCAAATTTCTATACGTTTCAAACGGTTTGAGATATTGATATGCGATTTTTGTCATCCTTTTTTTATTGAAATTTTCTATCGAAATCATGTATCACATGACCACCTTCCTATTTAAAAAAATAAAGTTGCATTCAATATGGAGGATCCAAGATGGTGGACCAGATTTTTGAAGTCATAGTAAAGTATTTTCAATTTGAGAAGGATCCCCAATCACACCCACCATCAAATTACCTTTGTGTATGATACATTAAGCCGTTCTCGGACTTTTCACCCACTATGTATAATTTCTTATTTCATCTTTTGTAAGTTCTTAATGACTCATATTGAATTTGTATTAGCAACTCTCACCCGGGCACAGGACTTTCCTTGCAGGTGATTGGTTTCTTTTATTTTTGCTGAAAGTTTTGTTTTTGTATATTTATTGTTGTTGAAGAACCAATAAAGAATTTTTGATTTTGATATTTTTTATTGTGGTGATGAGTGACAAGTTGTGACTAGCTTTCGTACACAGAGGAGTGAGTGAGGAGGCTTGTTCCTCCTCATTGAGGTGAGGATTCGCATCCAGATATCGGACTGCTAGGATTGATTTGTGATTTGGCTACTCATTAGATTTTAGATTTAAAAGTAGAGAATCGGCAACGCTCTTCCCTATCACAACCATATATGAATAGGACCTCACTATAGATTTTAAATTCATTGATGTAGATAGTAGTTTCCAACTCCTTCTTCTCTACTACATCTTCATCTATATTGAATGATAATGTAAATATTCACCGTAGTCTTTCTTATATCACTTCGTATCCGACTCCTATTCGCGAAAAACGTTCAGCAACCTAATTTAATTTTTGTGAGTAGTATCTTGTTTACTTGTAACATGTCGTTCTATATTTTTGTGAATATTTTGTATGAATTTCGAGTGAATAAATTTGATTTAATTTGAGATACTCACTATTGTGGAGATGAGTGGCAAGCGCTGACTAGCATGAGTGTGCGAGGAGGAGAGTGAGTGAGTAAGTGAGGAGGAGGGCTGGTGTTCGCCTCAGTGAGGAGGCGACGCATGGCAGCCGGTGGCTCTCCTCCAATCAGGGAGCGTCACTCCGAGCCTGAGGCATTCCTGGGCGTAGGCGGTGAACGACTCACAGTAGCACTGTCTGTGCGGGCATTCGCACATGTCCAGGAGACATGATCTGTACAAAAATGAATGAATTACAATTAGAAATCGTTTAAGGATTATGAAAATCATGACATGTTACAAATTTCATGTAGAATTACATGGTCTTTGGCTGTTACACCTTTCATGGAACACTATAATATGACTAACTTAATGCTCGGTTTTACCATAGAGAAACAATAGCTTAAAATTATCTTTTCCTACAGCTACGTTGAAAAGTGGCCATTGCTGCACTGATTACAGAACGCAAAGAATCACTTTTCCGCTTTAGTGCGGGAAAATTTTTTTCTGCTCTCCAGATTTGCAACATGGCAACACAACATAGTTAGTAGGCTATATGGAGCACCAGTGCAGGAAAATCAAAATTAAGTTGGTGACAGTGACTGTGGTATAGTGTTGTGATGCACGTTATAATAATATTAAGGCAGTGGGCAGCGACAGCCACCACATTCACCACATCAGTGCCACAGCCGCCTTCATTCATTTACTACTACATTATTCAATTTTAAATAAATTAAGGTTTTTATCAATAATACAATTACACAGAAAAACATTTGTTGGATTTCAGGCAATTCTACCCATAATTACCCACTTTTCATATTCAATGGTAACTGTAGGAAAAATTTAATGTGAAATACGTGCGCAAAGTTCCTCTGCTGTACTCAAGAAACCATACCGCCCTCGCCTACGGCTCGTGCGTAAACGTTTCTTTCGGTGCAGCAAACTGTCACTTTGCGCACTAGTTGCACAAATAACTATTCTTTGTGATCATAGAGAAACAATAGCATAAGTAGATATCCCATGGTATAGGGTGTTTATGTCGCAACTTTTACTGTTATCTCAAGCCGATAGTCTACATAGTTCTTTCCCGTGAAGCTGTGTGGCACTGGTAGTCTCTCATACTGTGCCGTTCATACACTCTCACCCGGCCAAAACAGTAAAATCGACAGTAATCGACAATAACCGGCTCAAGTTAACAGTAAAAGTTGCGACATAAACGCCCTATACCATGGGATATCTACTTATGCTATGATTTTACCAAGCTCGGTTAAAGCGGGTACGCTTTAAAAGTGTGATGGATAATTTATTGATTCATACAATAAGTACATCATCAAAATGATACGGAGTGAAAAAATAATAACCTTGTTCTATTCCTCTTCCAAATGTAGATATAAGGTTACACATAGTCCGAAATAGGACTTGTTCATTCTTGTAGTGTGCACTGGAATTATTGATATCCACTGTATCGGCATAGGATGATAGGAATCATCAATTTCCCAGTGGACTTGTATGTAAATTGTATGTGCCTGATTTGTCCGCATGCATTGTAAAGTTTATGCACTTAACACTGTAAAATCAGTGGAAATGTAGGATGACATTGTTATTACTTATTCATTTTTACACCGCCTTCAGTAGTAGATAGCTGTGATTCAGGTATTCCGGTAAATCCGAGCAAATATTATTTGAAAATGCTTGGCGATGATTATTAATTACAGTATATAATTATTATTTAACGAAAATCCTAAATAAATGCTGCAAATCACCCCGAAGACCTCTGCTACTGCAAACATTGACAACAGGGTTAACAGCTAGATGGAAATTCGGTGAGAACTACTATCCAAAAATTAGTTGCCAGCCCGGGAATCGAACCCGGTACCTCCCAATTGCCAGTCAGGAATGCTTGCCCTTACACCAAACTGACAATCTCTGGATAGCAGCGCTCATGCATTCTCTATTTAATTCCATCAATTACAGTATATCTCAAATGTATTTTATTCATGATTTGATTTTTTTGTTTTTTTTTTGCTCAATCAATCAATTTTATTAGAAAAACATTTTTACCTTGTTGGGTCCTGCTAAACCCGTGGGTTTTTCAGCAGGTGCCAGATCAAAACAAAATTATTCACAACGTTGAATTAAAATTAAGTATAAATGAAATAAAATAGCTTATTTGTCGTGAATCAAGAGTAATATACAAGAAATGAAATAAAAGGATTACAATCATAATGAGAAATTAGAATAAAGAGAAATAAGGAGTTAATTAAAGAACTAAAAGGGGCTAAGGAAGAAAAGAAGGAGGAAATATTTTATACAATATTAATTATTACTAAGTTATTAGTCGTTCAGGCTGGCGGTAGTGACTTTACAACAGATAAAATAATTTGGAACCAGCAAAATAGGCTAATTGAAAAGAAAAGTTCATCGAACGCAGGCCTATTAGGAATTATTATTCAAATAATGATAATAAGTATTAATTGTTTATTTCCGAGTTCTATTATCACTGTATTTTATTCTCATTTTGATTTTACTGAATTGAAATCGAGAGCGAATTGTTTATTACATAGATCATTACATCTGTTTTTGAGTAGTCTCTTATGTGTGCAGGTAGTTTGTTGAAAAGGAAGGGTAGTATGTAGAACAGAGATCTTTTTCCATAAATATTATTAAATCGGGGAATTTTGTATATTATTAGTGACCTGAAATTGTAATGGGCAGGAGGAGCTGAAAATCTATAATGGAAATTATTTTTGAAATATACTATTATGTTGAAGGTGTGAAAATTTCTTGGTGTCAGGGTTTGATAAAAAATTATTAGAATATTATAAATTATAATTGAGATATAATATTTTGATAGCTCATTGAATTTCTTCATAGCCTACAGAAAAATATGGCAACGGTGCGGAGTAAGAAAAGGAATAGAGCTATCAACTCTACCCAATGGCAGACAAGGATAGGAAATCAATGTTAATCAGGTGCAGACTTGAACATAGGGGGGTGGCTATAAGTAATTAGATAGAGAGAGGGTTTACTAGAGAAGAGAGAGAATGAGTAGGAGAGAATGTGAAAGACAGAAACAATCAGAGAGAGAGAGAGACTGAGAGAGTGTGAGTGAGTGAGTGAGATGAGAAAAACGGAGAGAGAGGGACCGAGAGGGAGTGAAAGAGATAGAGGAAGAGGGAGAGCTACCATACTGGTCAGAGGTTGGTTGATATTTTTGTCATTGAGGGTAGATCCCGTTTTCCGCTTTGAAACCACGTGGTAAGGCCTACCTGCCTTGGGTTTTCCCAGGTTTTGTGAGCAGCCATTGCCGAGGTCTACCATTTACCATTCCACCAGTTCTCTCTCAGTCCTACTTCAGACTGTGCTTCAGTATCACTAGTAGCTCTCAAGTTGGCTACTTGTTTTTGTTATAGTAGTTTTTGGTGGATACTGGTGTATTTATTTTGTTGTAAAATAAATGGTGAATATTTGTAGGTGAAATAAATGGTGAAATATTGGTTTAATATTAGTGAAATATTTGTAGTGGATAGCCTATACAGTGTAGTGGTGAAATATTGTGAAGCAGTGTTGTGGGTGTAAAGTGGAATATCGCATTTTAGCAGTTTAAAAATAAGTAAACGAAAAATTATAGTTGTCTTCAAAACAATTACGTCTTCAAGGGATTACCAAGTGATATACGTCCATAAGGTTAGTACCCTGGTACTTTATTGTCAACTTGATTAGTGCATGTTACTACTCCCTGTGGCCAAAAACATTATTTACTGATTTATAGGAAATTGGTCAGGGAAGTGGAGCGTGGATAGGAATATTTTAATAATTTCTCCATGAATATGAGTCGCATCTGGTAGAAATACATCAAGAGATCATAATTTATCTTATTTCAGAGAATACATCAAGTGATTAACATAGCTGCTGTTCTTGTACATGCTGCTGGTGATTCTTTGTCGTATGATTAGTGCATGCTGCTCATTTATCATGAAATTTGACTGTGTCCAAAAACATTGAGCTCATAATCAATAAATAGGGAATAAGTTAGAACGTGAATCGGATAGGAATATTGCAATTTCTCCCTGTTTATGAGTCGCCTCTGGTGATTTTTTGTCGTATGATTAGTGCATGCTGCTTCTTTCTCATGAAATTTGACTGTGTCCAACAATATTGAGCTCATAATCAATAAATAGAGAATTGATTAGAGATGTGAATCGTGGATAGGAGTATTGAAATTTCTCCCTGGTTATGAGCCACCTATGGTGCTTTATTGTCATATGAATTTGCTGCTCCTTTCTCATAAAATTTGGCTGTGTCCAAAAACATTGAGTTCATAATCAACAAATAGAGATATTGCAAATATTGCAATTTCTCCCTGAATTTGAGTCGCCACCAATGTACAGACATAATATTGTAGTTGGGTACTCACTTGAAGTAGATAGAATAGTTGAGTTTCTTGTGGCAGGCGTGGAAAATGTCGGATCGGAGCGGTTTGCAGAGTCGGTCCCTGAATCGGCGATAGGGCAGGTGTTGGTTGCAGTGCGGGGTGCGGGGAGGGGGGGTCATTTGGCCTGGTGCAGGCTCGTTTGCCCCCCACACGCCAGGAGGCGCCGAATTTCTCCGCGTCCAATACCACCTGAGAAGGAAAAAGTGGATGTTAGTTGTTGTAGTGATATTTCTGAAATACTGTAATTTGCAATTAGCCAACAAAAATTTAAAAATGGTTTCATAAACTATAGCCTATACGAGTATACAGGGTGTCCCACGAAAGGTGTAACAGCCGGAGACCATGGATTCTACATTGAATTTGCAACAAAAAATGTCCAGTAAAATTTTTTTATATCGACCTTAGTTTTCGAGATATATCTATTTTCGATATTTTTGAAAAAAGTTAATAACTAGGAAGCTATTAGTCAAAATCTAATTCCAAGGACATGGTTGGAAAGAGGAAAAAATTCCAATAAGATTTCATATAATTTGTTCCTTCGTTTGACGTTTTTGAACTTTTTATGAGTGTTCAAACTGTTTGAAATTTGGCTTTGAACTCGACAAAAGTAGACTACTTTTTTCAACTTTGAACGCTCTTAAAAAGTTCAAGAACGTCAAACAAAGAAACAAATTATATGAATCTTATTGGAAATTTCTTCCTCTTTCCAACCATATCCTTAGAATTAGATTTTGACTAATAGCTTTCTAGTTATTAACGTTTTTCAAAAATATCGAAAAATCGAAATATCTCGAAAACTAAGGTCGATATAAGAAAATTTTACTGGACATTTTTTGTTGTAAATTAAATTTAGAATTCTGCCGTTACACCTTTCGTGGGACATTCTGTATATACATATACTATTTGAGGTCATAAAATTCATATTACTCATGTAAACTTTAATGCCCGGTTGCACAAAAGCCGGTTAAATTTTAACCGTGATCAATTTCACGAGAACCAATCAGAGAAGGCCTTTTTGATAAGACGGCTTCTCTGATTGTTCTCGTGGGATTAATCACGATTAAAATTCAACCGGCTTTTTGTGCAACCGCCACTAAGACTAGGACACTAGGTTCACTTATCTTCTAATTACGACTTTGCTAAACAATATGGATTTGCCAGCCCAGGAATTCTTTCGACTCTCCACTACTTTCAATAGAACATCTGACAGAATATCAGCGGCTTTTTGAGCGAGTTCCCTAGACAGGGGGCTCACCGGTATCCACTTATCTTTATAGGACTACTAGCATTAATGAAAGTCATAGTGCCGTACCCTTTTTATATTTTATCAATGAAAATATGTTTCGACTAGGAAATAGTAACTGACCCGTCCACGCTTAGTAGTCAAATCATCGCGGGCGACCGAGTTATAGTTTCCACACAGTCCACACATCTGTCCCTTGTAGCGGGCAGGCACTGACACCTCCAGGAAGCTGTTTCCGTCCCAGAGGATGTTGACGCCGACCGAGGATGCAGTCACGTGGAGGATCTCGTTCTGTCGGATTACTGTGACGCCGTCGCGGCGGAACGGAATCGCCACTTTCTGTCCGTTCACCTTGACGCGTTGCCGATCGCCCAGGTTCACCTTCAGGTCGCCTACCTGAACAGAAAACAGAATAATTAGGACGATACCATATTGAGCGTTTTTCAGGAGCCAACTTAATCAGCCAATCGGAGAGCTTCCTACTCTGTCGACACAAACACCGTCTGGAAACGTCTGAAAAAACGCTTAATTTGGTCTCGACCAAGGAGGATAAAGTAAGGTCTCAACATTACAATGAGATTCAGGTTGTATGCAGATAGACGGAGGAACAATTTCTCCAAGTTTTCGAATGTTGCAACGCACACAGACGAGGGAAAATCTCTTCACAGGTATTCTAATGCACAGACGTACGTCCGTCTGCAAATATTTGCACACGTCTGCATGCAGACTTTAGGTTCCACTCCGTCTGTCTGCAAAACGTCTGTCGCCAGTGCGTTTGTTTTCTGTACCATTGGTTTGCTGTCATTAGACAAAGCAAAAATAGCTCTATCATTTTTCAACTTCACACCGTTGTCAGATTGTAGACTATGTGGGAATGTGATTAACTACTTGAATATTTGTGTTTTTATAGAATTATTTTGTGAGTTTGAAGTTTTTTCAATGTTTTTACGAAAATTTTATTATTAATCTATCTAAATTTAAAATTGTTTGTTTTATTCTGATTTGTAGTGTCAGATTGATAATTTGGTGAATAAATTGAAATGGACATAACCTACATAATATTAGGACAATTTGAGACAAAATTAGGAAAATGAAGAAGTTTATCAGAGATTGACAATGGTGTAATAACCGAAACCGGTCTTTCTAAGTATCAATAAATCTGTGGTTTTTGACAATTTCTTAGTCTTTTTCATTCAAAATGAAGAAGTTTTGGGCAATAGCCTGTTTTTTCTTTTCCGACTATTGTATTCTTTGCTCTTTCCAATAAATAAATAAATATTTGCTCTCAAAGATGGAAATTTGATGAGAAATATTATTGAACTCAATTGAGCACAACTCCTAGCATAGACCTACATTACAAATCATCTTCAACTCAACACATCATAATAAATTGTATCAAATTATATCATACACATTAGTGTGTGATCACATTGGATGCGTATAAGTGCAAGTGCATACGCTCGGTTGACGTGCATGACCAAGCGTGCAGATGAGAAACAAAATCTGGAAAGAGCAATAGGAGGAGCCTTCACACTGTAAGCATGCACTTGCTGGTTGCGTTCAGTGTGAGTATCTATATGAAAGTCACAACGTAATTCAATGACACTTTTCCAGATTTTGTTTTTCAGCTCATAAATGATTCGATGTGCACTTGCATACATACGAATTCAATGTGATTACACCTTTAACGAAACCGTTAACTTCACCCTTACATTCAACGAAACCGTTTTAACTTCAACGAAACCGTTTTAACTTCAACGAAACCGTTAACTTCAACTTTAACTCCATCCTTACATTCAACGAAACCGTTTTAACTTCAACGAAACCGTAATTTCAACCTTACCTTCAACGAAACCGTTTTTGTCCAGGAAGAGGTCTTGGTGGAGCGAGCATCGTTGGTGACACGGATACTGAACGTATTTCCCACACAGTCGGCTGCCAACTGGTACTTGCACGATCCCTGGAAGCTGAAGAATTTCCCGTCAAAAGTCCTGTAATGCGGGTCGCCGAAAACTGTGCATACGCCGTCGCCTGCAACATTTAAAAAAGGTAAATTCTTGACCCAAAATTATAACTATTCAAATGATAAATTTATAAATTTAAAATGGTGAACTCATATGGTGAAATTATAACTATGCAATGGTAAATTTTTTGACCCATAAATTTATTATAGCTATTCGACTGAGAAATGTTCTAACTCAATAGGGATAGTCCACGGTTGAATAATTTCGCTTCGTAGGAAAATCTATGCTTGATGGGTGTTTATTAGAGTACATGCTTAATGGGTTCCTATTAAAGTACACCGTATGTAAGTCAACGCTACTACCTTCATGATAGCCACAATTGAGTATGAATAGGAGAGACTGCATGGTTCTAGTTGTGATATTATTAGCAATTTTTATAAAGTCTAGGCTACTCCACCGTCTAAAGGTCTACATTCTTGTACACTCCAATAAGAAGATCTATGATTCTGTGGGATTCTTTATGAGTAAGGGCCAAGCCACACGAAGCGTTTTTCCAGGCGCTTTCAGACGAGTCGGCTGGGCAGGAAGCTCTCCGATTGGCTGATTATCAGCTGATCCTCGAACGCCAACCCAATCAGCCAATCGGAGAGCTTCCTGCCCAGCCGACTCGTCTGAAAACGCCTGAAAAAAGGCTCTTGTGGTCTCACTCTAAGGCTACGAATAAAAAACGGGTCAGGTCAAGTCGATATGTATATTTCAGCTCGCTAACGGCCTAGTAACAGTCTATATTATCATTTTATCAATGTTTCCAAGTGTTTATTTATCATGGGACAGTTGTTTAGTGGCATCGATCTTCACCGCGACTTACTCATTTTGTTCGCACCTTCAGTCTAGTTTGACTTTACACATACTTCAAGCTGGAAATCCCTTTGAATGTGGCAACTTACTACTATCGTTAATTTAAGATATTTGAAGAATTGTGATTCTTCATTGTCTTTAGTCTTGTCCTCTCTAGTCTTCATATCTATCTAGATATCTTGTATAATTATCTTCTTCTGTTGTTTTAATCACCCATAACCCTCTCTATAAATAGATTTCCACTGACGGCTGAATGACATTGTATAGTTTATAGTTTTCCACTGTTTCCTCTGTGACTGAAGAGACTAGTACCATGATATTCAGTCTCCCTAAGGCTACTTTCACACACTTTCGGTTCGGTTCGTTTCGTTTTCGGCGAATTCCGATAAGTGTGAAACGATGATTCGGTACCGAATAGCAACCGCATAGCACCGAACGCCTTCGACACGAATAGGTTTCATTATATTCGAATTCGTTGCTGGGGAAACAGTAAAAACAAAGTCTTTTACACACGCTTGCCTTTTTTGTTTTTATTTTAACCTGATATCGTGATTATCTGTTTCAAAATTTTCCAAATCAAAATAATATGTCAATTCATTTCTGTTGGTTCACAGAATTTTTTTTCTCAATGAATAGTTTGCTAAAAAAATATGAAAGATATAAATAAAAACTAAGGGAGAATTTTCATTTTTTTCTTATTTTTCCACGAATATTACATGATTTCATCAATGGAGAGGAAAGATGAAGTTTATATACCATGTGTCAAAACAAGGAACAAATTTTCAATTAAAAAAAAATCTCTCTGAACATCCAAAATTTACATAATCAAAAAGAAACTATTCAAATAACTCACAATTTTTAATTAACTTTGAAATTTTATTGTTCAAGAAATAACATCTTACAATTTAACACCAGCTGTTATATCTAAATATACCAGCATGAACTGTGAAAATCCAAACACAGCTGTGTTTGAGAAGAAAATACCTAATTAGAACCGTACGAATTAAAACCTGACATGTATGAAAGCCTCATTCGTTTGCGGTAACGAACCGAACCGAACCGAATGAAACCGAAAGCGTGTGAAGCTAGCCTAATCCAGTCTCCAGACTTCACCATGATCTTTTATAATATACTACTCTTCTATTATCTATGTTCTTCTCAATCTTTCTCTGCAGTCGATAAATTTTGCATCTTGTTTCATGTAATATAAGTCATCCATTACATGCTATGAATCTCTTGAATTGACTATATTATGATTGACTGAGTGAATTGCACTGCTACCAACTTACTTTCAACACATTTGGGACAACACTGGCCGGGCTCCCGCTTGAGATGGAAGTTGGGTGGACAGGGCTTGTTGAGTTGGCTGCACTGCACCATGGCACACCTGATGTGGCCCTCCTGACAGATGCACGACTTGCATTGGTCCAGTTGCCATGCTTCACCGTCCTGTCAATCAATAGAATTAAATTAGAATGAATATTGGAATAGAATAATGACAATTCTACTGAAAATGTTAGGGTTTGCAGCCGTGAATTCAGGAGTGCCCAACCACCAAGTCCAATGATGGACCCCCCCACAAATCCCTTACAAGCCTAGTGATGCACCCCTCCAGGATATCCCAAATTTAGTACTAGCCACCCCAAAAAAGGCATTTGAAATCTACAACAGGGTGAACGGAATTAGATCCTTGAATTTAAGTTGAATAGAACTTTGAAATATGTCCATTGAGGACTAATATAAAAGTTTGGAGTTTCATGTAGATTATTTTTTCATAGAACATATTTTGCGCTGAACCGCTTAGTTATCGAGATATTTTGGAAAAGTAAAATTTTGCACCTCTACCCCTCCTTGCCCCAAAACCCGACGCTCCAAATGGTGAAACTTTTTATCAGACCATGGGGATGAATGGGGTTTGAAAGGAAACTTTCACTTTGGATGTTGAGGTTTAAAATCTTATATTACACCGTACTAATAACATTGCATTGGGCTCCTGAAATAGATGCGATTGAAAATAGTACACTCGTATTTTAAGCGTACCTTGTAAGTTTGACCGTTGACCGCACAAGTGGTGTTGACCGGCAGTGCAAGGGGACAGTAGGGACAACAGCGCCCGGGCGTGGTCAGCTGGCGGTCAAGCGCACAGGTGAGCACCGGACAGGCGGGCCGGTGGCAGGTGGTGGTGCCATTCAGGCAGGCGCAGCTGGTGCAGCGGTCATCGTGCAGCGTGAACTTGGCACCTGACAGGTGCAGGCTATGACCGAGCAGGCAGCGGCCCTGTGGGGGGTCCATCAGTTTGCGCGAACCTGGAATCAGAAACAAAAATTCGTTGGAAATTGTTTAGAAATTAGGTTGAGAGCATGTAAAATGAGCGATATTCACTTCAAGATATCAGTTGATCAAGACCTAATTAAGTTGAGAAAATGATAAAATTAGTGACATTCACTTCAAGATTTCAGTTGATCAATAACTATAGTGAGGTCCACGTTATAATGGCAGTGTTTGATTAGCAATGGTATTGCTATCCTTGTCTATCATTCAACAAAGTGGATACCGCTATCTCTTTCTCGCTTCGCTCTATTGCTAGATCGTCTTTTAACAATGTAGAATTAACAAAATATTTAATCTTAATTATGAAAATTTATCATGAAATAATTGAGAAATATAATTTCTTGTTTAATAAAATATAATTGATTATTTTAAACGAGAATGAACAGTTGATATTACATCAATAAACCTGTATAACAAGACAGAACTTCGGCAATGTTGTTCTGCTACACTGCCATTATAACGTGGACCTCACTATAGCCCGGGTAGACAAATTAAGTACGTACCTCAAGTTCATGTTGTTTTTACAAAGTCCAGCGGTTATAGTATATTATTCTTGTTCATGTGCCTGTCCGCTTTCAGACGTTGGCTACCATGGAGGCTAACTTCACCCTATTCACAGCTGTACCAAACAATTCCGTGTTCTGAATGAAAACACAAAATGAAATTATCAACCACTTTTATTATTATAGGCTACAATACTATAACAGAACCTGATGGTTTCGTGGCTGAAGCTGAAGATGTGGCTGGTAAAACCACGAAACCAGGCTCTTTTATAGTATTGTATAATAATAAAAGTGGTTGGCAATTTCAATTTGTGTTTTCATTATGGAAAAGTACCACATCACACACAACACAATTGTAAAATTCCGTGTTCATGGAGAACCAGGATCTCAAATTTTTCAGCCATGAAATTCATCTTCTGCCGACCCCTCTCCTCATATTACTCTTTCTTGCAATATGCACTGTAGGATATCATAACAGTTGGCTTTCTCATAAGAAGCCTTCAACTTTCTCGCTTTTAGACTATTCAGCAGCTCTTTTTCTCCACTCATTCTTCTAAGAATTTCGGTATTAGTCACACGATCCATCCATGTAACCCTCAAAATCCTGCTATACAGACACATCTCATAAGCCTCCAGTCTGTTTTTGTTGCAGCTTCTGACAGTGTCCATGACTATTATTATTATTATTATTATTATTATTATTATTATTATTCAATTATTTCCGAGTGCTTATTTACAAAGTGAGCATTTTTTATTGTAACCTAAGTCGGCCATTGCAAGACTTTGGTACCTGTCAAATTTAAAAGGATCAAATCATTGATAGTTTGGTCTAGTGGATCAAAAACTAACTTATTATTATTCGTCCAATTTACCACCCACGGAAGGGGTATTTGGATATGTCGATAATTTATTCAAATCAAGTCCTATTTCAATTATTTTTGATAGCAAAAAATACATAAAATTTATACATAATAATACTGAGCAGCAACCTAACTCATCTCGTAATGTGCTTCAAATTCATCAATTGAGTATGCACAAATGCTTAAAAGCTGCTCCTTCATCAATACTCTTAATTTACGTTCTGTATGTTCTCTTATGGAAGCTGGTAATTTATTGTACAGTCGAAGCCCAGTCTTCACTTCTCTCTCATACGTGGTGGTCCTGTGTGTATCATCTCGCAACTCTTCCCTAAGCCTTGTTCCATTGTGGAAATGTGCGCAAGTTCTGACTCTACCCCATATAATGATACCATTTGTGTGAAGAGACCCTTACTTTACCTCTTTCAGTTTATGATATCTTTTGTTATTGAACATTCTAATAATTTTATTGATAAATTAATATTGATTGATTGAATTGATGCACTCACCTATGCACTGTGGACAACACTCTCCAGGATGCACTATCATGGCGGAAGGGGGGCAATTGAGTACGGGGCATGCCCTTTTCATGCAGGTCATGCGCCCCCTGTCACAATGACACTTGAGGCATGGGTCTTCTAGTAGCATCACACTTCTGTCCTCTGTCACGTGTTGGCCGTTGAATTTGCAGCCTGTTGATGCAAAATAATAACAATCGTAATTAAACTATCAAGTAGCACTATTAGAAAAATAAATGACAATCATATTCATTTATTTAAGTACAAAACTATATGGATAACAGGAAGCTTAATAGGAGGATAAAATGGATAAATAGGAGGCTAATAGGAGAAAATCTCTCGAGTAGTACTATTGAAATAAATAAACAAATTTTATTGTCATTAACCTTCTAGTCGTGACCCTATTTTTTTCTGACGTTAGTCGTAACCCTGGGACCCACCTCTTTAATATTGAATATTTCAATATATTTTAAGATATAATGTTATTATATGATTCTAATATGTCCAAGAGTTATTTATGAACGCATTGAGCACTTATGTAAAGCATAAATCGATCTTTTATATAATTATAAAAATAAATTTGTGAAACCTTGCATTTTTAGGGTAGTGAAAAGTAACATTTGATTATTATTTTATATAAAGTGAACAAAAAACTATAGTGATGAATACTATGATGGATCTTACATGCAACACTACTAGAAGGATAGTAAAAAAATTGGAAAGTCATAGTTCACTCTTGGGGTAGTTTTTTCCCTACCCTCAATTTCATGTTGTACAATCTTTGCAATACTTATGGAATTATAGTGATGAATACTATTATAAATCCTAAAACCTACATGAAACACTACTAGAAACATCAAAAATATAAAAGGTCTCATAAAGTTCACTTTTAGGGGAGGTTTATTATTCTTGGGATCACCTGAAGTTCATTGGTTTCACTATCATCCCTCTCAGGGTCAGTATTATTATCTTGAACTATGAATTTATTTATTTATTTTTTTATTTTTAGCATCACTAGAGTCATTGAAATAGAGATCTAGAAGTCAATTTGTACATTCTTCGAAGTCTCTGTTTTAAAATTAACATATTGCCTGCTTGAATCCAATCACTATTGCATGAAAATGTGCATTTGAAAAAAACGAAAAAAGTTACGTTAGCCGTGACCCTTCGGTCCCAGGGACCCAGGAACGTTATTTCACGAAAACAACAAGTCACAGAGCACTAACACTCTACATCAAGTGTCTACTGACATGAATTTACATGGGTCACAATAGACAGTGAAGCAAACGGAAGCAAAATTATAACTAGACCAAAAATTGCCCGGGTCCCTGGGACCCGGGGTCACGACTAGAAGGTTAAGCAACATTGGCAATAGACAAAGTCAAAAATAATACTAAAACTAGACATTATACAAGTCAGAAGGATATAAGTTAGTGTAATTGAAAGTATATACGGTATACATATTTTTAAACACAAACATAACTACATCTAAAGTAAACCCAAAAGAATTCAAATATTCATCACTATATAAACACAGTACTCAACAATAAAATGAATGTCAATCGTGTTTATTTATTTATGTACAAAAAGATGTGGAGACAAACAGTTGAAACCCCCAAAAATTGCCTCCTTCATGCAATTTACGCAATCGAGATGTTGTTATATAGATATCATGTAGTGAGGTCCACGTTATAATGACAGTATTCGATTACCATTGCACCATTGGTTATCCTTATCTATCATTCAACGACACGATTATCACATATCAGGTCTGATGCTCGGTTTGAAATAAACACAAACCTCGTCTAAAGTAAACTCAGAAGAATTCAAATTGCTGATTCGCAAACAAATCTCGCTCTAATAATTCCTTAATAAGTTCCTAATATTCGCGTACAAATCAGGAATGTTGAGAAAAATCACTCGTTGTATTTCTTTCTCAAATTTCTTCCAGCTCTCCAATATTCTTTTGTATATTGTGTACCAGTACCACTATTTTTTGTTTTCTCTTGCAACAATTCATCAATGAACCAATAAATAAACTTGGTCCTCTCTGGGTATAAATTCCTCACAACTGAAGCCCTGTCAGGATCAATAGCACAGTTCCATGCAGTTATTTGTTGTGGCATGGAACAACAATTCTCCATAAGGAGAACATCCTTGAGGAAAGGATTACTCCCTTAAGGATACAGCCCTTTTCGCTAGCCTGTCCATTTTCCGTTTTTGGATTTCGTCCAAGAACAATACACTAGAGTTATGTGTGTGTGCATGCGTGCGCGTGCATGCATAGCCTTTTCCCTCGCAAAACTGTTCCAATAAATTGAAATAATAGGCTGGATATGTGACGTTAATATTGTTCGAAAAACGTTTGCTCTTATTCCCATTGTGACTTCTTGGCTGCTCCACGGCTGGCCATCTACTCTGTGATTGTAGAAATTCATGAATATTTGAGAATGTGCTTCAACGTTTATTATATGTGATAAATAGTTTCCCTAACAATTATTTTCTCATAAGGGATCAGTTCTACAGTGTTTGTAGAAATTTAGGGATGTATTAATCCACTAATAGATCTCGAATCTTATGGTCGGTTGCTTACCTGGACAAGTGGGACAGCATTTGCCGGGAAGAGGTGGGAGAGGATGACGACAGGGGGTGTGGCACGTGACTTCGGTCTCCGTCACGACTCCGGTACGACACGACAGCACACGACACGGATCGTACGGATCCGACCATTGCGTACCGCTCTCCTTGTATTCGCCTTGGTACATGCAACCTGCCAACGATGATCGGATTAGGAAAATAAAAATTATTCAGCTAAAATGAGTAGACAAGACTCAAATTGATTCCTGACCTGCATGACTACTCATTACCTATAGTACGTGATCTATAACTATAGCAAAATAAGAGACAAAATAACTTAATTATAGTGACGAATGTTATATGATTATGATTAATCTAACTTATGATCCCTGAGTCAAGTTAAACACACATCAATTTTTTGTCGTCCTAACGCCAGAATAACACACATCGATTTTTGAACCGATATTTTACCGTCCTTATGAAATCTGCCAGATTAAACGCAACTTGGCAAACACATGAACATCATATGTCTGCCAAGTTATGTCTAATCTTAGACTAGTTACACATACATCGATTTTTGGACGTACGATTCTTTGCAATCCTACAGTATCCTATTATATTAAGCGAGCAATTTCTGTATTTATATATCTGTTTATTTTTATATCTGGTTATTTATGTCTAACGGATTTCGAAAACGGCTCTAACGATTTTCACGAAATTCAGAACATAGTAGGTTTATGATATAAAGATTCGATGGCACTAGGTCTCATCCTTGAGAAAACTCGCTGAACTACATTAAAGGGATAATTTATCCTTGACTGAAACAGCTGTTGATAGTATAAGAGTGAGTAGGCCTATGTGAAAAATCAAAATATCGCATCCCCGAAATTCATAAGATGACGTGTAGCCAGCTGTGAAATATAAACACTACATATTTTGTATACACTTTATATATTTACGATCATTTTATAGAATTGTGTTCTGTTTATAAAAATAACGAGCGAAGCTCGGTGCCCCGATATTTAGATTGAACAGTTGATGTTTCTCATAAAATCGAATATCCAAAAATCGATGTGTGTGCAACTGGCGTTAGGACGGCAAAGAAACGTACTTCAAAAAATTGATGTGTGTATAACTTGACTCAGGATCTTAAGTTTAATCATAGTCATATAAAAATCGTCACTATAATTAACTTATATTGCCTCTTATTGGTATAGTTATAAAACTCGTATGAATAGTAATGAATAGTCAGGTCAGGAATCAATTTAAGTCAGATCATAATCACATATCAACTAACATTCTAATAAATAATATTATAACAGCAATCGATTCAATATAAGACATTTTGAGAATAATTATCAATCTCTTCTTGCTAAGGTGAGTTCCCACATATCAGTATCAGTTTATGAGTCTGGTGCAGTGAAAATATCATTCCCATGAATTAAAGAGCTACAAGACTTACCTAGACTACTCCAATTCACCACACTAGATTACCAAGACTACAACTATTACGGACTATGTGTAACCTTATCCTAATTTGGGAAATGAATAGCACAAGGTTACCCTATTTTTCCTCTCCCTATCTTTGATGATGTACTTATTATGAGAAAGAATAAAGTTACTATTAAAATACCATTTCAGTTAGTCCAGTGGAGTGAATATGAATATGATAGTAGTCTCATATAATATAATATAAAAGACTGATATATTAATAATTCTATTAGGACTCATGGGAATAACAATTCTACTGTACCGGCCACGTATATTAATATGTGGCAATCTAGCTTGAGATGATGTGGTAGGATAGGTCTATTTAAATTTAAGAATTTATTGAAGAAATTAAAATCAAATCTTTTTGAAACTTATAAACTCAATTTGACATCTTATTGGAAATCAATACAAGAACGATTCTGATTATTGATAACAAACACTAGTAATTAATATTACGATTGAAATTGAAGTATCAAGCTAGTGGTGTGAAGTACCTATATTACCTTTGCATTTATGACAACAGCCATCTTTCGACTCGTCCTGAAGCATGTAACATCCTTGTTGATTGGGGCAGTGCTCTTTTAAACATTCCACGTATCCGTTCTGCAAAATAATCCAAAATATTAATGAATTAAAAAAGCGCTAAATATGCAAGTGTAAACACCGCTTATATTTGGTCGTCTGATCGGTTCTCTATCTATGAATTGAGTTTTAGGTTAGTTGAGTTCTGTTTTGAAATAATAGGGTAAAAATTGTCATCTCTATAATAATCTTTAGCGTAATCTTATAATCTCAATAGCCTTCTTATAATCCTCTTCCTCACACAAATTAGTTGAGCCATTTTACTATGTGCAAAAGGCGAATGAAAAGCTGCTCTAGACTAGACTCGCCTTTTTTGAAGCATTTGCTTCAAAAGTTGAGCTAATACTTTAGTTTATTCATACAATTTTGAACATAAGCTTTACTTTTGAGCAAATGCTCAAACTATGCATTCATAAAACTGATGAGAATGAGCAAAAGGTTTTGCTCACGTTGATTCATAGAAAAAGAAGCATTTGCTCATTATTTAAGAAGTATAAGCAAATGCTCAACTTTATTCATATGGCCCAATATGATCTACAAGTGCATAAAGTGGAAGCAAAATATATCCTATTGTTTGCTGTATCCAATAAATAAATGAATATATTTTGACGTAGCATTTATTTATGGAAAATAAATCACTAGAAAAGGATGAATCTAGTATCTGATGTTTCCAATCACAGATAAGGAATTTAACTGACTTTATAACGTGATCATATGATCACGCCAGACGCTAAAGGGTTAATGTGACAGTGTGCAATCTATATTTAAGTTTCAGTATTCCCGTGGGGAACTATCACCCGTTTCATAGGTGTTAATTTGAGTATGTTGGTGTGACCTTGAGTGTTTAGCGAATAAATTTGAGAACCAAATTTGACAGTGTACATGTAGTACATGTAGCCTTTACCTAAATTTAATTGGGGTGTTTTGAGAGTAAATTTGAACAACTTGATGCAAATTTGAGTTCGATGTGTGCACATCTGACAGTGTGCATGAATACCTAAATTTGATGAGATAAGATTGAATTTGAGCATGTGAATACTCTCACCCGACTCTTCGGTATACCTATCTATTTGATGACGTAGTGGTTCGGCTGGGTGGGGGGGTAAGGGGGGTTTAAACAGGTTGCCGTTGTATTTGGGCCCCACTGACCTTGGTTGGCCTTCATTCGTCGAGGTCAAGGTCAAATATCGGCCGGCGAGCACAGTTATGTTTTGAAAAATGTGTATTCCTCTGATTACAGGCCTCACCTTGCCTTCTCCGATTCAACTGCTACTTTCTATATAGTGAGGTCCACGTTATAATGGCAGTGGAGAAAGATAGGAGGACAGTGTTGCCGATTCTCTGTCTTACCACTGCCTTCTATAGAGGATAGTTGATACTAGTATATCTGATGTAACATTAATTGTTCATTTTTTTTAAAAATAATCAATTATATTTTCGTTGTTGGTTATCCATCTTGTTTTCACTAATATTATTACTATTGTATTTTTATAACTTTAAAGTGAAAAAAAACACTCTCATTCTTTTGGTGTTTTTTTTTCACTTTAAAGTTATGAAAATAAAATAGTAATTATATTTTATTCGCAAGGAAAAAAAATCTGGTGTGGTACACTCACACAACTTTCCTTGCTCATATTTGAAACTACGATCAGACTTCTGTATATGTGTATATATAATTGTTTTCAAAGTACTTTTTCTTTGTATGAATTGTGAAATTCGATGATTTTTTTAGTCTTCATTTTTTTAAAGTCGTCAAAACAGCTGTTCTAAAAATGAAATATCTCGACTATGTGTTCTTTTTATGAACTGCGCTACCTACCTACCTCATGCACGAGAAGGAGGTTACTAAGTCCATTTCCCAAGGATGGGGTGGAACCGCCATTGGTTTCCAAGAAAGGAGACTCATGCCAGTTGATATAAAGCTGATAAATAAATACACAGGGTATGAATTTGAAAAAAATCGGTCAAGTTATTTTTGGAGAAAATCGTGAAAAACATGGTTTTTTAGTAATTATCCGCCATTTTTCTCGATAATATTACGGAGCTCCTGAAATTTTCCCAGAAATGAGACTCATGTCAGTTGATAGGGCTCATAGATATCTATCCATGGTATAAATTTGAAGAAAATCGTTAGAGCCGTTTTCGAGAAAACCGTGAAAAACATGGATTTTTAGTCATTATCCGCCATTTTTCTCAAGAATATTACGGAGCTCCTGAAATTTTCCCAGAAATGAGACTCATGTCAGTTGATAGGTCTTATAGATAGCTATCCATGGTATAAATTTGAAGAAAATCGTTAGAGCCGTTTTCGAGAAAAACGTGAAAAACATGGTTTTTTAATAATTATCCGCAATAATTATCTTGAATTGAATTTTATTGAATTTCTTATTGTCGGATCCTCATGGTATAAGGACCTCAAGTTTAAAATTTCAAGTCAATCGGTTAATTAGGAATGGAGTTATCGTGTTCACAGACATACACACATACACACACACACAGACCAACACCCAAAAATCATGTTTTTGGACTCAGGGGACCTTGAAACGTATAGAAAACATGAAATTAGGGTACCTTAATTTTTTTTTGGAAAGCAATACTTTCCTTACCTATGGTAATAGGGCAAGGAAAGTAAAAATATTTATCAATGATTAAATAAGATATTTTCATAATTGAGATCTAATTATATTTCTATATTGTTGAAAAACGATCTGACAATTTTGCGGAGCTAGAGAAGGATAGCGCTATCTGCTTTGTCGAATGATAGACAAGGATAGCAAGACCAATGCTAATCAAATACTGCCATTGTAACGTGTACCTCACTATAGGCTCACTATCCACTACTTCAACAGCCATGTGAAAGTATTGGCTTTCAAGTGTGACTTGTATCTGATATCTATTTATACTGTAATTATCTATACTGTATTCTCCAATCCCGAGAATGTGTCTGTATGCACTCAACATACTGCAGTACTGTATTCATAATGGTGGATGAACTCAGATTAAAAATTAGAAACGTCTTACTCGTTATTCTACAGTTGGAAATCTGTGCTATGGAGAAAAGTTGGAAATAACCTTGTTTGGGTAAATTTATGAATTGAAGACTGTATTTAGATGTTGAACTGACTTATATGTTGTGGACCTTTTCATGATAAATTGTAGATGATGCCTTGAGCATCGAAATCCTGGGTTTTGTGGAAATGAAACATCACCAGTTAATAAGAAAACAAAGATATTGTCAAATTTCACTGAAAATTGACAATTCACTCAAAATTCACTGAAAATATTTTCAGTGAAATTTGACAATATCTTTGTTTTCTTATTATGGAGAGATTTCACAACATCACCATCAATTCTACTAATTTTATCACCAGTTAAAATTTAAAGACATATTTGACTTCATTGATTTATGAATAAATGTACAGGAAATGAGAATGTTGAGGGCCATCTTGATCCTGTTTTCTAATTTGATTTTTTAGTTTTTTATAGATTAAATGAGAGATCCAATATCCAATCTCTCATTGAAAAATATAAGCTCGTATTTTCATTTACTGATTTTGGAGTAAAAGATTGAATGGAGCAAAAAATATATCAATTGTCAAAATACCGTATATTGTCAAATTTTTTTTGACAATTTCTTAGTCTTTTTCATTCAATATGAATAATTACCACAATATCAACTTCTCAACTACACAAAAAGTGGTAGATTTTTTGGAAACCCCCAAATTTATAGGATCAGGGTGATTTTTTAGGTACACCCAAAATTAAGAGGGTCAGGGTAAATTATTTGTCATCTTTAATTCGAAAAAATAAGAATAAATATGACCTTCTCTTCTTTAATCTTCGAGTTGAAATGAACTGAGTCTGTAAATCAGTGTACGGAGAGTTTACAAGAATGATTTATTTTATTTATTTATGAAAAACATGGGAAGCATACAGGATTTCTCCCAAAAATTGCTTCCATAACAACACAATTACAATAGTTCATTATACATAGTAAGTGTACAGAAAAAAAATAATATTGAAAAGTTACAATGAAAGTAGAGGAAAAATAATAGAAAAAAAAGAAATGAACAAATAAAAAAACAGAATCAGTATTAATCATAACCTCGGGGACTAGTGCAAGAGTGGATTCAAAAAACATACAACATCAACTCAACAGACAAGAGACACATTAAAACACTCGACAGTCACACTCGCAGAAGTCGCCTACAATCCCTACGGAAGCAACTGTAAGCGAATGACAAGTCGAGATGATCCGAGAAGAAATTGAAAAAATCTGGTGTGGCGCACTCACACAACTTTCCTTGCCGTTATGAAAATTGATCACCTGACGCTAGTGTTCCCGCGCATCTCAAGTCTACCATTCTAAGATCTGAGCCAGCTGGTGACAGGACAATAGCGCTGCAGACACACGAAGTCTGCTATCTCTTCATAGTGAATGGTTTTAATAGAATCAACATTTGCCAACAGTTCACGATTGAATAATCTTATTTTCTCGAATTTCGAGCTTATTTTCGATTTTAGGTGAAAATGCTACTAAACATTAATTGTAGAGATTTTTATGCTCAATCTTTTTCACTTAGATTTTTGTTTAAATTTTATCTGAAGCCTGATAATTGAGAATCTAAAATCAAACTTTGCATAGATGGGGTGGAGCTCCTGGAATTTTTACAAATATAAGACTTGTGGCAGTTGATAGAGCTCATCAATGACTATTTTAGGTATAGATTTGATCAAAATCGTTGGAGCCGTTTTTGAGAAAATCGCGAAAAACCCTGTTTTTGACAACATTTTCGCCATTTTAGCCGCCATCTTGAATTGCATTTGATCGAAATTGTTCGTGTCGGATCCTCATAGGGGAAAAACCTTACGTTTCAAATTTCAAGTCATTCCGTTCATTGGGAGATGAGATATCGTGTACACAGACGCACATACACTCATACACACACACACACACACACACACACACACACACCACACACACACACACACACACACAAACACACACATACAGACCAATACCCAAAAACTACTTTTTTGGACTCAGGGGACCTTGAAACGTATAGAAATTTGGAAATTGGGGTACCTTAATTTTTTTCGGAAAGCAATATTTCTCTTACCTATGGTAATAGGGCAAGGAAAGTAAAAATGAATGATGATCTATACATGGGAGAGTTCTGATGATTTAAAGTGTTGCAATAAGGTATAAATAATCTAAAACTGGAACAGCGAGGCACTGCAGAAATGTACACAATTAACTGGGAAAGCAAAAACATTGAGCTGATTCTGCCATTGAATACATTAAAAATGAACAAAAGCATACTAAAATCACGTCTCAATTTTAATGATTCCACACCGAACATCATTCTGAGTTGTGATGTGGGAAAGTCGAAGGGCATAGTATATTGATGAACTTTTTAAAATAGAAATATCTAAGGAATCTGTTTTGAACACACTCCAAAGGATGTATCAGTGAATTCTGGTATTAATTTATTCTGTATTCATTATTCACAAAATACATGAACGACATCAACATGCATGATTTATTTATTTATTTATACATTGATACATAGGTTACAATATAATTCTCAACTATGAATGATTGGGAAAGGAAGAACAGGCTTAAAGCCCAAAACTGTTCCTTTCCCAAATTTAGATAGAAATTGTCCAAAAATAGGTTATGTTTACACTTCCAAAATATTTATAAACTAGGAATTTAGAAAAATTGAAAACCAAATAAGAATACTTTACTAAATCATCACTGATAACTGAAAAATACTGTAAAAAGTTATTATGTCTGATTGTAACAGAAATAGGCATAACGCTGTCTATAAAACAGCTAAACAGCATTATTTAATGTATAGGAAAAAGTGCTAATTTGATAATTCCAATTCAACAATGAATAACAATAATAACTTGAGGTTTTTTATGAAGAAATAAGCTTCTCCCACCCCTTATGGAGAAACGCTTTCTCTGTGAAATTAAAATAGTAGGAGAAATATGACAATAATAATTATTATGAGCAGAAAGAATATCTCTCTATAATTATTATTCATCAATTAGCATTTGAATAAATGCAATTTCTCATTAATTTTCATTTGCAAGATGACGATAATTATTGAAAAGCTTAGAAAGAGAAACTGAGAGAAGGCATAGCAGAGAAAAATGACTGCCAGCTATTTTGAAAGAAGCAGTGTAGGCTTTATTTGAGGAAGAGAGAAAGTTTTGAGAAGAGTAAAAGGATTGAAGAGAGAGGAGCTACAGATAATAATTAATAGGAGATTGAGATGGAGATATACTGGACATGGAAGATTAAGAGAGAGAGAGAGAGAGAGAGAGAGAGAGAGAGAGAGAGAGAGAGAGAGAGAGAGAGAGAGAGAGAGAGAGAGAGTGAGAAGGAAATGGGCGGAGACGGAGAAGAAGATGAAAAATAAAAACGGCAAGAGGCTGGAATCCGAGAAATGAAAAACTATTTTGGAAGGGTGGCTTGTCTACAAAATATAGGCTTTTCACCCTCCTTACAAATGAATGCATTTCCGCATTTTCACAAGTCATGCCATGAGGCGTGTCGTTTTTCTTTCTCAGTCCCATTCTATTCTGCTCCCTTCTTTCTCCAACTTGCGAGGATAGAAAAAATAATTTGTGAATGAAAATGGGGAATAGACTTGCGAATTGATAAAAAACGTATAGTGAGGTCCACGTTATAATGGCAGTGGAGGAAGATAGGAGAACAACAGTGCCGACTCACTGCCTTGCCTCTGCCTTCTATAGAAGATAGCTGATACTGGTATATCTGATGTAATATTAATTGCTCATTCTTGTTAGAAATAATCAGTCATATTCTATTCGCGTCACAGCAAAAGACGAAGGTTATGGCTTCCAAGGGAAAGGAGCCAGTAAGGAGAAAGATAGTATTAAATAATTGACCGAGCGAAGTGAGGTCTAAAATTCAAGTCGACGGTTTGGCATTTCTCTTAATTTTTAAATGTTTATATGTTGCGCATTTACGGCGAAATGCGGTAATAGATTTTCATGAAATTTGACATGTATGTTCCTTTTTAAATTGCGCGTCGACGTATATACAAGGTTTTTAGAAATTTTGCATCTCAAGGATAATATAAAAGGGAAAAGGAGCCTCCTTCATACGCCAATATTAGAGTAAAAATCAAACTATAGAATTATTCATCATAAATCAGCTGACAAGTGATTACACAGATGTGTGCAGAAGCCAGTCTATTACTGTATTTGTATATAAGGTCTATAGATTCAATCAAATACCTTAAAGAGGTATGCATCTTTAAGCTGGGTTTACACCAAAGTTATTAACAAAATGTTAATAACTTAATTCTTATAGATTCTATTAGATTGAACGGAAGTTGCCAAACACACATCTTTATCATGTGTATGATAAGTTATGTTCAATCTAATAGAATCTATAAAGATTGATTTATCAACATTTTGTTAATAACTTTGGTCTAATCGTAGCTTTGAGGTCTTTGGTTTCAATATTTTGTTTTGCAGTCATGGTATTATTATCCGTGCCCATTAGTATCAATATTCTCACATTCGAAAAAACTAATTTAATATGTGATTAAAAATAAAAAAATGAACTAAATAATGCTGGAGAAATTTAATATTTTTGATTGAAAAAATTAATTTTCATCAGATAGAAAGATTATCACGGAACTGGATGCATTATATCATATGGAATACAAATTCAAACGTGAACTGAGTTTGTTAACATTTAAAAGAAGTGACATGAGGTACTTGTGGATGACAATACTGCGTGAGGTCTACTGTTCACAGAACTACTCTTACAGGAAAGGGAGAGATACTTTCAACAAAATACATCGCTTCCAAAACATATGTGGTACCACACATAGAAATCGGAAGAATAATACTAGCCAGAGGTTAAAATTTTACAAAACTATAGCTGCACTAATCCCTGTTATATGGGTGTGAAACCTGGATGCTGTCAGGACCAGATGAAAGTAGACTACAGGTATGTGAAATGACATTTCTCCGAAGAAGCTATGGGTGCAACCGAGAAGATCATTAAAGAAATACTGAGATAAGAAAACAACTTAACGTCTTTTCTATAAACGAAAAGATATCTCATAATGGGTTTAAATGGTACCAACATGGGAATAAGATGGAGGAAGACAAAAGACAAAATTGGTGCTCAACTACCAGCCAGTAGGCAAGAGAGACCGAGGCCGTCCAAGGAAAAGATGGACAGATATGAGGTTCGGAACAGGCAGAGATGCCTAAGCCCTGAGAGGAAGAAGAAGAAAATGTATTTTCCAATTATGAAATCACAATTTTCATGATTGAGAACGAATATTTTGTTGATAAATTTATAATTCCACATTGTTAGAAAACGATCTGGCAACGCTGAGGAGCTAGGAAAGGATAGCGCTATCTGCTTTGTTGAATGATAGATAAGGGTAGCAACGCGAATCTTTTAATCAAATACTTCCATTATAACGTCGTGGACCTTAGCCTGTTATTTTTATTATTCCTCACTATACTTCACACTTCTGCTTCTTATTCTTCTTGTTCGTCACCTCATTATTGATTGCTTTCATCGTCTACCGAAATTCTCATTTTCTTCATTCATAAACTACTTAATTATTATTTCCCCTCTCTTGCTAATATTTATCAATATTCTTTGTGTTTATCTAAATTTCTACTCATTTCCTTCCAATTTCATCACTTCAACCTTCTTTTTTATGTTTCTAGTCTTTCTCTCAATCTCTCGATATGCTATTTCAACTTTATAATGTGTTTTTTTCTTCTAATTGTTTCTCTATTATTTTCATTTATTCTCATTATTAATATTCACGCTTCTGAATTTCAAGTTTCTTTCATTCATGAATTCTTCAACCTCTCTCTCATTCATCAATTCTTCAACCTCTCTCTTGTTTATTTCATTCTCTCTTCGCCCATTTTCCTCGCTTATTCTTCCTCAATTCAATTTTTTTTCCAACTCTCTACCCCACTTCTCCGTTCTCTCTCTATTTATATTTTGCATCTTCTTACTAACCCTGAATGTCCAGTTATACCTCATGTTTCTTTCTCAGTCTTCAACCTCTTCTAAAGCTGGGTTTTCGTTTGTGCGTAAATGCCGTCGTCGACCACGACAGGGTGAGGATCTCAGATTGGGTAGATTTCAATTTGTCTAAATAACCTAAAAGATTATGTTCAATTATGTTTTAATGGGAAGCTTGAGTTTATACTTTTCATACTTTTAAATGGCAATATGTTGATATTACTAGAAATGTTTTGATTCTTGAATAATAAACACAAATAATGAAAAATATCGGTGACCAAGCTTCGCTCTGGAGTACAAAAGCATAAAAAATTTATTACGAAAGAAGAAATTATAATAAAATTCATACAGAAATGTTCTATCTAATCACAGTAGATTGATATTAATTCCCAGAGGAATGCAAAAATTTCCCTCACAAAGACCCAGTTGCACAAAAGCCGGTTAAATTTTAATCCTGATTAACTTCACGTGAACCATATCAGAGAAGACCATTTCTAAAAGATGGATCTACTGGAATTATCAGGATTGAACATAAACCGGCTTTTTTGCAACCGGCACTAAGTACCTGATTGAATGATTACAAAAGTTCAACAGCTTAGTCATAATTTTGACACAGTCCCACACATATGAACTCGCTCACTTACTTCCATCACCAACAGACGACGAAATAATTATTATCAGCTGTTTTTCCAAGGAAGAATAATAATTACCCTTTTAAAGACCTTCAGTGAGTTCTCCCAGGGATGAGACCTAGCGCAATCGAATCTTTATATTATAAACCAACTATGTTCTGAATTTCGTGAGAATCGTTAAGAGCTGTTTTCGAGATCCGGTGAAATACAAACATATAAACATCTGAACATATAAACAGAAGTTGCTCGTTTAATAGTACTGTATAGGATTCATCTGATCAGCTGTTTCAATCACATTTGGAATTTGGACAATATGAATGTCAACAATGCTTGTCGTCGTTGACTGCGGAAGTTTACGCACAAACGAAAATGCACCTTTTAACGTAATTTTGTGTTGCTTCCATCTCATTCTTCCTCTTCTTCTTGTTTTCCACTTCTTTTTCTTCTTCTACTTCGTTGTGTACCACCGAAGATGAACTCCCGCTGTCTCTGCTACTCCTTCGTCTTCTCATCATTCTTCTTCCATTCCTACTCCTTCTTCTTGTTTCTTCTACTCCTACCTCTTTTTCTCCTACTTCTCTTTCATCTTCTTCTGCGTCCTCATGCCATTTCCTTCTCCTTGTTCTCTTTTACCTCCTTCACCTCCTCCTTCTTTTCTCTATTTCTTTTCTTCTACTCCTGCATCTACTCATTGTTCCCGCTTCTTCTTGCGCCTCTCGCTTTCCTCCTCCTCCTCCTCCTACTCATCCCCTCCGCTTCTTTTCTCCTCAGTAGAATAGAATAGATGAGCAGAATAGGGTTGAGAACTACTTAGCATGTTTACGAGTTTTGCTGTGAATAGAGCGCGAGGCATATGTTAATCATTTTCCCAAGACATTCGAGTAGCCGACTCTCAATGGTTTTCCCGCATCTGTTGTCGAATTCATCTCAATCTGTCAGTATTAGTTCAATGTGAAGCGTTGTTGTTGCTTATGAGGCATGCTGACAGTCTCCCATCTATGGTCAGATTCAAATTAAACTGTCAGCATTAGTGCAATGGGAGGCTCTGTCGTTACTTATGAGGAATACTGACTGTTTGATTTGAATCTCACCAGTTTGCAAGGGGTCGTCGGATTTGAAGATTTGTGTCGGATTCACTTTATCTGTCAGCATTAGCACAATGGAAAGCTTTGTTGTTATAAACTAGGAATTCTGACAGTTTGATTTGAATCTCGCCGAAGGATTTCAGTTAGTAAGGGGTGGTCGGATTTGAAGATTTGTGTCGAGTGGCGTTTATGATGCATAAAGACGACTGTAGGCGTATTTTGCATGTCTAGCGGGCTGTTTCTGGAGATTTGTGAGCCGGCGAATTCACCCCATCCCTTTGTAGGGTGCCGTTCAATTGGAGGCACGAGTTGTTTCCGATAGAAAACTGATGTCAAAGGATATTTATGCTTGGATTTTGCCTCCTTCTTTCTTTTGGCTTTTTTCAGATTTGGTTCCAGTATGAACTGTATTCACTCGATATAAAAAATGTCTATAAAAAGACAAGATATTGTCATAGGGGAAAGATAGCATAAGAAGATATCCCATTTAGCTCTATCTGAGTTCACTCTATTCCATATCAAAACTATTGCTTTGTTGTAGTTTTATTATAAAGTGTTTCGTCATGGAAAGCTACATCAGCTATTGTTTATTTAACTATTAGTTAACGAAAATCCTAAATAAATGCTGCAAATCACCCCGAAGACTTCTGCTACTGCGGACATTGACAACATGGTTAACAGCTAGATGGAGATTCGATGAGAACTACTATCCAAAAATTAGTTGCCAGCCCGGGAATCGAACCCGTTACCTCCCAATTGCTAGTCAGGAATGCTTACCCTCACACCAAACTGACAATCTCTGGATAGCAGCGCTCATTTTATACAAAGCCATAGCCATATTCTCGAGCTGGCAACTAATTTTTGGATAGTAGTTCTCATCGAATTTTCATCTAGATATTAATTAGCATTTCAATAAATGCATTCTCTATTCAATTCCATCTATTATTGTTTATTTCATGATTATAATCATTCAAGAATACAATCCTATTTTTTGTTTTGGAACACTAACAGAATAGCTTAGTTCACTTTCCAATAATTCATTTTCTCAAGTACACATTTGATCAAACTCACTTATTATTTGATAATTCTCTACATTATCAGCATCATGATTAACTGGAACCGTGGTTGAAATTGGTTTCATTTTGAAATTGATTGGAAATGGTTCTAAGCTCAATTAAAATTATGAGTAGGAATCAAAATTATTATCCTATTCAATCCTTGGAGAAAATAGTTTCGAAAATTCTTCAACACAATATCAAACTATGATTGATCATTCTGTACAGGTTAATTGAAGTAGAACTAGAGTGTAGAGTAGAGGAAGTGGAGGTGTAGGAGGATGAGGAGAAGGAGAAGGTGGTGGATGAGGAGGAGGAAAAGAAGAAGAAGAATGAAGAGGAAAAGAAGAAACTGCGTCTTCCCATTCCATTCAAACCTTCCAGGACACAAATTGAGAATAACCATAGTACAATAACAAAGTATGACTGATCATTTGATACTATTATGACGCATAGTTCAATTAACATTGCTTTCCTTATTGAAGCGGCTATATTCATCGCTTGATGGTACAATTTAAAAAAAGAAAAACTTCTAAAACCATCATCACCTGAGCCTCTGAATGAATCAGCCCTTAGGGCTAACTGCCCAAGATACTCAACTCCTTTGAACAATATCCAGTAGATAAAGGACCCTCTATCATTGTGAGAGACCCCTATTACAATTTTTTATGCCCCCAACAAAAATAATGATTTGAAATGATAATAAAGACTGTTATTGTGACCACACTGTCTCATTATGACACCCGAGCTTCCTTTTATTATGCTGCATCACGTACCAGTTTTAATTGAAGCAAACAGGAATGCTCAGCACAGCCACAAAGAGATGTAATTTCGAGTTGTGTCCTCGTCTAATGAATGTTCTCTCTTCGTCTATAATGAAGGAAGATTCTTAGCCACAGTAGCATTGTGAAGCTAATTATGGGATGATAAGTCGTTTTGGAGTCGTGTAGAATTTAAAATTCACGGCATGTTTTCGAAGAGTACGCCGAGGTTGAAAGATTGGTTTGTTTCCAAATAAAATTATAAGTTTGGGATTCAAGTTGTTTTTCATAAGATTACAAGTGGGTTTGAAAATTAGTGGTAACTGATTTTAGTTGGTTCCTAATGGAATTAAAATAAAGTATTTCCAATGTAGGTACGCTCCAAAATTGATAATGATAATGGGTGATGGTAGACAACTTTTAAAATTTAGAATTCACAGCATGTTTTTCTGAAATTTTTGAACGTGGTTGAGATTAGTTATTTTATTTTAGTAATTTATTTCTAAATTGAATCGAGATTGGTTGAAAATGGTCTGATTTCAAATAACATAAGTGGAAGTCAAAATTATTAGTGAGTGATTGTTGCTAAGTTTTGATAGAATAAATAGAAAGCTTCAAAATATTAATGAAGTGTTATGTAGTACCTTGTTTGCTATCATGAAACTTTTGATAGCATAGGCTTCAATCCTTCGATGATTTTCATAATCTGGAATTCAGGACATGTCGTTGTTGGAATAATTTGGGAAAGAGTGTTGAGAGTGTGTTGTTCAAATATTTTTGTTGGTAGTGATGCATTATTATTCTTCATCAGATTATTGTGATTATATTTCTCAATTATAAAATATTACTGATCTTTAAGGCTTGTTTCATAAGTGGAAAGTGTGGTCTTATCTTGGGTTGTTTTTTGCGTGATTGTAAATACCTTTCAAATAATTCTGTTTTGTGGTTTTTTTGATGAATATCTATTCATTTGATCAATAGATTCTTATCTACAACCAGTGAGTATAGAATGTAATTTTGTACATAATTATACACTGTCTACAAGTTTTACCATAGCCTAACCAAATTCTCCTCATATCTCTAGTTTCATTTTCGATCTATTCAAAAAATTGTTGACAGTGCTCGTTTTGAACAATACTTGTGTTTTTTATAAAGTCTTTTACTTTTGATCTATTTTAAACTAATGTTGATACTGTCTATAAATTTCTAATTATGAGACTAGACATGAATTTTGACAGATAGCGTGTATCAGCAAAGAAGTGTTTTTCTTTTTTGTTTCTCAATATTCAAGTCATAAGGTTATCTTAGTCGCAAGTTCATCACGGGTTTCCCCGTGTGGCAAGTCACATTTTCCCCATTAAATACAACGAACGTGCTAAATAACTTATAAGTACTATTATAATGTTAATTACATTATTCCAACATAAATTATTTCAAGTGTCTAACTTATTTAATTGATATAAATACAATTCATTATTCATTCATTTATACAATAAGTACATTATCAAAATGATAGGGAGAGGAATAGCACAAGGTTAGCTTTTTCCCTCTCCCTATCATTTTGATAATGTACTTATTGTATAAATGAATGTATAATGAATTGTATTTTTGTCAATTAACTGCATTCCTCTCCCAAATATTTAGGTAACACATAGTCCGGAATAGTCTTGTGGTCTTATAGTTCTTCAATTCACAAAATTTTCAGTCCTCAAGTTTTTTCACAAAGTATTAATATTTTCACAATGAATGGCAATCTCTTATTACTTCATTCATGACATTGTAATCAATGAATGTATATTGTAATCAATTTCAATATCTTACCTTACACATGCAAGTAAAACATCTGACATCTTTAATTGTATCCACATTTACGATTTCTCCTTCGTTGCTGCATGGCTCTCTGCTTCCTGCAACATGGAAAAAATAATTAAATTTTGATATTGCAAAGTAATGAAATATCTACTTGAAATTTTCATAAATTAAGTTCTAAGTCCAGTCAATATATACATAAAAAAGGGGGTGTGCTTGCAATTTATATTGTAGCTCTGATTTTTTAATATATTATTTGGATACATAAGAGAAGTCCAGAACCAATTTCTTCATGCAAAATTTCCTTGTGCTAGATACAAACAATTTTTGTGGCCCAAAAACCTCGTATTTTCGGCTCATTTTCCAGTTTTCAGCTATTTCTGCCAAATCTCGTAATCGGACAGAAAAATTTGCTCTCTTCTTTTTTTAGATTATGAAATTCTGAATAAAATGAGATCATTCGGAACTCTTTATCTCCAATGAGTACTGAGTTATAATTTTTCAAAAATGAGTGAAATTTGAAGAAAAAATCAATTTTGATGAATTTTAGTTTTTGATCAACAATATCTTCCGATTGTTACCATTTAGATGTATGATTCAAAATCCCTCTGAGCGTATTTTTGTGCTCTACAATCTGAGATCAGATAGAGCGCTCTATCTCAATATAGATTTCCAGTTACATCTGACAACAATGGTCCTTTTATTGTGAAAAACACCTAATTTTCAGCTTCAACCATCATCACCAACTACATAGTCTCCACATTGATATTTCGCACAATGACATGAGTTCATAAGATTATGTTCTATGAGAATCACCCGTTAGATGCACTTCATTTCAGTATTTCCTAGTGGAGAGGCGCGCTTAAGGACACCTCAAGGATCAAAATTTCAAACACTTATAACTTATGACACAATGCTCAGATTTCATCGTACTACAATTCATTCTCGGCTCGTTAAGGCGGTTCAAAATCATGCATCCATAAGTCAAATTCGGTCGAAAAATGGGAAATTTATTGTTGAGTGTACTTAAGCCCATATTCCAATACACAAAAAATGGCCAATTTCTATGAAATTAATAGATATTAGAAACGATTATATATTCAAAGAATCACGTCATCTCAATTATTATTGTTCTTCTGATAGAATGATATAGTTCTCTGTTGTGGTACAAAATTATGCATTCGAATTATTGTTAGTTTGTATTTTCTCGAAGTAGTGAGTTATATGCTCAGTTGCTCAAAAGCCTGTTAACTTTCAATCATGATTGATTGACACGAGAATCAATAACGGAAGGTTTTTTTTGAAAAGAAGGCTTCTCTTATTTTTTTGTTGTGACATCTGGAGTTAACATTTAATAGGATTCTATGCAACCCAGCCTTAGTGCCGGTTGCACAACAGCCGGTTAAATTTTAACCGTGATTAATTCCACGAGAACCAATCAGAGAAGCCGTCTTTTCAAAAACGCCTTCTCAAATTGGTTCTCGTGAAATTAATCATGGTTAAAATTTAACCGGCTGTTGTGCAACCGGGCCTCAGTGTGGTAAATATTGGACAAGATTGAGTTGTCACAACCATTTATTAATTGAAAATGTGAGAATCTTGAAAATAAAGCAGCTCTAAATGGAGTCATATGATTGGTAGATGGTTGTCCTATCAAGATCAGCTGTCATTGGCCGAGACAAGACAACGCCCATTGTGGTGGGTGTAGACTTGTCTCGGCCTATGGCAGGTTCTCAGATAGGTCAGCCAACTACCAATCATACAGCCCATACCTCCGTCTACAGTGAATTCAATATTCTTCATGCTCTATGCTGAGTACTTAAATACTGAATAATTCAGGTTTTGACCTACTGTGTATTGAGAATTATTGTGCTATGTATCGATGAACAACAATTTATCAACCGAAAATAAACAACCGATAAAAGGATCAAATATTTTTAATAGCTATCTATTATTCTTGCCTCTTTGGTTCATTTCCAATGTAGATGTCCTGACAACTTTCAGTCATCTTTTTTACTCTTAATTCATGCAATATTTTCGTTGAAAATCCACCATGAAATTATTCCAGATTATAGATTCATGAACCTCAAACAATTCTACCAAGTGATCGAATGTAAATCTAGATTTAGATTCGATGCATTGAATGATAAAATGTTGGAAGACGATGTTTTAAAGGATGCATTGTTTTTAGATGCAATAAGAGTGCAGAATTCCGAGAAACGCTCGTGTCATTTAAAGTCCTTAATTGGCTTTAGCAAACATTGTTTGACTGCTATATTGAAATTTAATTCAACATAAATCTCTTTCATGTTATTCGTTTTCTTTCTCTTTCTCTGATCTATTTTTCTTTTCTTGATGTTTCTCTTCATCTTGTTTCTTCTTATCGTCTTAATTTTCTTCCACTACCAACATTTTATCATTCTTCTCCTTTAGTATATCAATTATCTCCTACTTCACATTTTTCTCCTTTTTTCTCTCTCCATTTCTTAGCTCATTCATCTTCTTTCCTTTCTTCTCATTCTTGTATGTTTCATCTCTATTAGTATCTCTTTTTTATCATCTCAATCGTCTACCTCTGACCTTTTCTCCGTTTTCTTTCTCACTATATTATTATCATCATTGCAGCCTTACTCGTTCCACTTAAATCTATCAATCTCTTTCTTTTTCGTTCATCCTTACTCTCATTTTCTTCTGTTTTTGATCATACTCAATCTTATTTTCAGCTATTCTTATCTCCCAATCTTGTTTACTATTTCTTATTCTTTCTGATTTCCTCCTACACTTAATTGTACTTTTCCTCCTCTCCTCCATCTATTTTTGTTTGTTTCATCATTCACAACCTCCAGTCTCAACCTCTACCTCCAGTCTTCTTTTAATCATTCTTTCTCTGTTGCATGTCTTTTCCACATCTTCCCATCCTTTGTAACGTTGTTCACGTCCTCTTCTATACTTCTTCTTTCTCCTTTTCCTTCATTCTATTCTTCTACCTCTTTTTGTCCTTCTCCACTAATCTAATGAACCTCCCCTTCCTCTTTCCCATCTCCTGACTCTTGTCTTTCATTCCATTCCCTATCCCTTTCCTTTCTACTATTTGACTATGTATTGTATTAAATTAATTTAGAAGTTTTATTTTTTCAAATTTTATAAGTGTTTGCCATAGGTCCAGACCTGGCAATGTAAGATGTATTCAATGAATATCAAATTTGATCTATTGGAATTCGATTTTTTTGTGTTTTGATTTCTTTCATGTATATTTTATTGTGTTGATTTGAATGAAATTGATTGATTCTTCTTCTTCTTTATCCTCGCCACTTCCCTTTATGCGGGGTCGGCTTTACCAATCCTGAGGCGCCATTCCTTCCGATTATAGGCTTATAATGAAATTGATTGATTGATTGGAAAAAATTGATCACCCATCCAGTCTCCCTCCATTCACTCTGTCGCTGATCTGTCCCTTCCCAGCATGCAAGATCAAGGTCGTTTATCTTAAATGTTAAATCTTGAATCCTTGATCTTAAATCTCCGCCTTTGACACTGGAGGTAATTAAAACCGGCTTAATTGAGCGTCTTTATCACGATCGGAGCACTTGGCTTTGTTTGCTTTACAATTCATTCATTTAGATCGGAATCTCCATGTTGAACATTCTAGAAAGACGTAGTATTTGAATCAAAATGGTCTCTATTGCGATGATATTTTTATTCAGATCGGAATCTCCATATTGAAATTTCTAGAATGAAGTAGTTTTCAATCAGAATGATTTTCATTGTGATGATATTCTTGTTCTTCATTCAACAGGCCAATTGTTCCTGTTTGTTTTCTTTTATATGGGAGTGAAAGGGGAAGAGGATGGACCAATGTGAGGGATAGGAAAGATGACAAAAATTTGAAATGAATCTGAAGAAAAGAATAAAAAAATAGGTAAGAGGGAGAATAGTAATTGGAGGAGAAGATTAGTTACTGGAACAAAAAAGACTGAGAAAAATGGAGAGAAGGAGATGTTATTATTCAGACGAAATTAGAAGGAGTATAAGAAATCAAGTGGGAATAATAAGTTTATTTGAATTACTGGATTCTCACCCAACAGTGACAGTGAACAGTGAAAATATTGTTCCCATACGTTTTAATGGGACTATTCATACACATTCGGCCGGGCTGTGTGGATATAGTCTAATTAGAATGCATTGAAATTATATTTTCACTGTTCACTATCACTGTTGTGTGGGAATCCAGCTCAAGTTTGTTAAATGATGGAAATGTCATATTCATGGATGTGTTTATACATAACAAAAATTAAAATGTTAAAATGGAAAACTAAAGGTGAGGAAAAAATGCAATAGTCAATGAAAAATTTGATTGTAGTGTAGATTATCACTGATAGAAATCTTGTGCCTGAGCTGAAGGTATTCGAGCATCTGGTTTTTTCGAATGCTATAAAATTAGTTTTAAGATTTCCAATTTTGACCATTTTCATGTCCAATTGTTAGGAGGAATGGAGGAAATTGTCTTCAACTTTGATAATTGTTTGTACAAGTGAAAATATCAATGGTCAACTCCTCTGAATATGATTCATAAGTTGTAGAATCGCTTCCCGGTGGTTTAGAGCCCACCTTAAACTTTAGGTTCATTCATCATCATCATCATCATCTCATCATCATCTGCCTCATTACTAGAGCCTAAAGCTCATGTGAACATCACTCTCAGCAAAAAAGGTTGCATCTTTTAAACAGGGATTCTGGAATAATTGTACCAAACGTTCTTGAAACTCTCGAAATTCACAAACGAAAATTGTTGTTTACGCTGATTTCCTTACAGCAAAAATTATTGAAACACTTCTAATAAGTGAAACGTGTAATTTAGAGAACTGTGGAAATACAGAAATACATCAATATCAATCAATTGCTTGCTAAGAGTAGATGGAGGGAAAAGGAGAATACTATAATATAACTATAGACAGAGATAACTAATGCTTATAAGATTGTTCTATTAATAAAAACAATATAAAACATGTAGTGCCCTTTTTATTCAAAACATCTTAAAACTTTAAACCAGTTCAACGACTAGTTTCGGCTTACTTTGGCCATTTTCAAGTTGAAATGAAATTGTTGGCATTTTAAATTGAAAATGGCCAATGTAAGCCGAAACTAGTCGTTGAAATGTTTTAAAGTTTTAAAATGTTTTGAATAAAAAGGGTTCTACATATTTTATATTGTTTTTATCAATTTTAATAAAGTAGCCTATACAAGTGAAGTGATTTTAATATTGTTTTATCCTATGCTATAAGCTAGGAGTAGGAAAAAAGTTGAAAAAAAACGGAGTAATGAAGGGAAAAAGAGAATACTAGACTAGGAGTAGGATGGAAGTGGGAAATAAATCAAATAGAGTGGAAAGAGTGCAGTAAATTAGGAAAGGTGATAGAGCGTGATATCTGTTTAGTATCTTCATTTGTTTACGTTCGGTAATTTTTGTTTCTACTTATTTACGTACAAGTGCTTTCTCGTGGCCAGTACATCTCTAATCTATTGCACATGGGGCCAAATTTCAACAACCGAAGCAAGATCAAAATCTTTGCAATTTTGGGACTATTTTCTGCTTTTCAGGTCCGTATTCCGTACGGTATTGGATTGGGTGTTAGAGGTAGTATTATACGTGAAACAAAGGGCTCTTACTGCCTTGCCTCCACCTAAAATATTTGCATTTTGTTAAGTGGATAAATACGCATATACAGAGTGTCCCACGAATAGTCGAAGACCATAGGTTCAACATGAAATTTGCAACAAAAATGTTCAGTAAAATTTTAGAAAACGTTGATATAAATCAATTCTAATATATTCCACCCCCATAAGAATAATTCAAATTAATTTTATATAGTATTTTCCTAATTCAAAAATAAAGATTTTAGGATGATGTATAACCGCTTCTTACATCGACCTTAGTTATCGAGATATACAGATTTTTCGATATTCTTTAAAAACGTCAATAACTGAAAAACTATCAGTCAAAATCCAATTCTAATGATATAGTTAGAAAGAGTAAGAAGTCTGCAATAAGAGTCATACAATTTTTTCCTTTGTTTGACGTCGTTGAACTGTTTATGAGCGTTCAACTGTTTCAAATTTACCTTTGAACACGACAAATAAACATTTTCACCTTAAAGCGCTTATAAAAAGTTCAAAAACGTCAAATAAAGGAAGAATTTGAATGAATCTTATTGGAAATTTCTTTCTCTTTCTAACCATATCCTTGGAATAAGATTTTGACTGATAGTTTCCCAGTTATTGACGTTTTTAAAAAAATATCGGAAAATAGTTATCTTGAAAACTAAGGTCGATGTAAGAAAATGTTACTATACATTCTTTATTGCAAATTCCTTGAGATTCTATGGTCCTCAGCTGTTACACTTTTCGTGGGACACTTGTATATCTATGCACAAGTATAGTTTCGTTGGTTTCTCTGCGTTTAATAGAATAATGTGATACAAGAATGTTACAAGTATAACGATACATAAATTTATCAAAGTTGTATATAAATATTTGTGTTATCATAAATACATAACTGATATTCCATGTGTATTGTGTCATTATACGTAAAATATACATGTTGTGTTTCCCTTTATTTCTGCACGTTTGATAGAGTAAAGTGATAAAAAAATGTATTCTATGATATAAAATGACCTGAGACTATTTTAGTACCATAGAAAAAATACAAATCATATCCTCTCAATCTAGACTTCAGAGTATCGTATCTCTAGAGCAATATATCCTCTTTGCTAGTACATGTGATTTATTCAAATCGCTGTCTTGCTCCATATCATCAAATGTTGATAGAAATGATAGTGTTAATATGCGCCGCGAACATAAGCAATTCACTTTTAATCAGCTGACTATATCTATATTTTTACAGAAACGGTATAAGATATAGATATAAAAAGCTTGGCATCAGCTGAAATAAAAGTGAATTGCTCATGTTCGCGGCGCGTGAACCTAAAGTTGCTTACAGATATACGCGCCGCGAACATGAGCAATTCACTTTTAATCAGCTGATAAGGTCATGTTCGCGGTGCGTATATTTGTACACACCTTTATGGAATTCACACATGTTCGTGAGTGGTATGAAGGAGAAACAGAGATGGATACAAATAGAAGGAGACAGAGTGATGAGAACCGGGTCCTGCAGAGCCGGAATGGGGCAGCAGGGTCCTGGCTGATGATTGACAGGGACTACTTCACTATGGGACTGTAACAATATCATAAACTGATAACTCAACTTGATGCTTTGATAATCTGATAGTGATGAACGTTAATAATTCAATCCAATCTTCTGCAAGAGACAGAGAATAAAAACAATCAATAAATTGCATCACACATCAACTCAACCCTACTACAAGTTTTAGACTTGGTGCTCCAATATCCTTGACAAAGATGAACTTTCTTTTTTCATCTTAGGATCACTCAACTCAACACCTTCAGTGGCTGGATTAATTATAACCACTTGCAAAATACCTGCACTTATTTATCTTGTTCTTCTCTCTCTTTCTCTCTTGTTCTTTACCCTATTGACTCTCTCTTTCTTTCTCTCCTTCGTTCCCTATTTCTATTTCACACTCACTTCAACACAAGCTCCTTTCTCAGCTCAGTTTTACAAAGTGACGGCCTCTCGTCTAGACTTGGCAGTATTGCCACTCAAGTTTATAAAGTGAATGTGCAAAAACAAATTGCCGAATCCAATAACCAACCTTCTAATCTTCTTTTTCTTTTCCTTCTCTTCTTCTTCTTCTTCTTCTTCTTCTCTTCTTCTTCTTCTTCTTCTTCTACCCCTTATCACTCTTTTTCTCATTTTTTTCTTCTTCTACTTCTTCTACTTCTTCTCCATTTTTTTCTTCTTCTACTTCTTCTACTTCTTCTCCATTTTTTTCTTCTTAATCTCTTTTTTCTGCCACTACTATTTCTACTTCTTCACCATCAATAATCAATTGTCATGATTCAAACACCAATTTCTCCTAATTCTCCTCCAATTTCTCCTCCTAATTCTCCTCATCCATATTTCCTCTTCTTGTCCACCTATTTCTAATTTCCTTCTTCCTCCTTCATCAATACTATCGTTTTCGACATGTACTCTTTGAACTTTGTATTTCCTTCTCAACCAGTTTTCAATTCTGTTTTTTCTCCTTCTTCTCCTCTTTTCCTCTATAATTTTTCTTCAATTTTTACCACTTGTTTTTCGTCATTCATTTCTTTTTTCCTTCATAATCATTTTATTTCTCTCATTCTACTATATTTTCTTCTCCTCTAATTTATACTACTATCACCACTACTACTATTCCTTTATGCCTCCTTCTTCTTCTCCCTCTTCTTCTTTTTCTTGTTGTTCTTCTTCTTCTTCTCCTTCTTCTTGTTCTTCTTCTTCCTCATCCTCTTCTTCTACTACTACTTCTCCTCCTCCTCAAATTAATACCACAACTACCATTACTATTACTACTACTACTACCTCTACTCCTCCTCCTCCTACTCCTCCTCCTCCTCCTCATCAACACAAATACACACAAGTGTACTCTGCACAGATATTTTTTCAGCACCTACGATGTGGGTACTATTACCTACTTGTAGACGGTGGTTTATGTCTACTCTCAATTCGCATTGTTTATCATTTCACCTCTCCCACTCACTCTCACTCTCTCACTATCTATCTCACTCTATCACTCTGTCTCTTTCGCTATCACTCACTCTCTCACTCAATCTCTCTCCCTCTTGCTCAATCTCTCACCATCTCTCGCAGTCCCCCTCTCTCTTTCCCTCCCTCTATCTCGCAGTCTTTCACTCACTCAATCACTCTCTCTCTCTCTCCATCTTAGTCCGCGCTTTGCACCAATATCCATCCACTTTGTACTGTACACACAGGCGGCTGCGAATAATAGACTAAATCTCCAAATGTAAACACAATTCTGATTTACGCGGCAGACAGCCCTGAGAACATGTGTGTGCGTGTGCGCTCGTATACGTGCGTTTATGTACGTGTGTATTATGTGAACATGCATAGTCTACGTGTGTGTGTGTATCTCATCTTGTGTGAGTGTGTGTACGGGCCTTCATCTTACAACTGAGTGTAAAGTTTTGGCTGATTTTGTTTACTGGTTGGTTCCTACTTTGGATTTTAGTGTCTGAGGTCTTCTATCTGGATACTTTGTTATCTATAGTCTGTGTAAAAGGTCAGTAATTGGAGTTGGATTGAGGAGTGAGAATTCGGAGGATTTTATCTATAGTGAGGTCCACGTTATAATGACAGTATTTGATCAACTTTGGTTTTGCTATCCTTGTCTATCATTCGACATAGCCGGTGGTACTATCCTTTTCTAGGTCCACAACAATGCCAATTATGTTTTTGACAGTGTATAAATATAATTAATTAATGCAGAGAATCGGCATCGCTATTCTTCTATCTTTATCCACTGCCATTATAACGTGGACCTCACTATATCAACTTGACCTAAGATTGGTCTACCTTGAGGGAGATTTTACAACTTAGCTTCTTTCTTAGGTAGAAGACTTTATCTATCAAGTTTTGATGAGAAGCTCTCTTGTAAGACAAAGCCTACACAACCTTGTGCCGGTTGCACGAAAGCCGGTTGAATTTTAATTGTCATAAATTCAAATTTTTAGTTTAGTCATTAGTTTTGAAGTGGAGATTGGATTTTTTGAAGTGAAAGTGAAATCTTAACCTTATTCTTTTTTGAAACTTTTATTTGTAAAAATTTGGGGAGAAAACAGTTTTGGGCTATGCCTGTTGTCTTCTCCCAATCATATTATATTTATTATAATTATGATTTGTAATTGTCAATGAAATGAATAAATAAATAAATTCCACGAGAACCAATCAGAGAGGCCTTTTTTCGAAGCCTACTCTGATTGGCTCTTGGGAAATCGATCACAATTGAATTTAATCGCTTTTGTGCAACCAGGCTCTTGTATGCTTCATAGATTTAGAAGTTGTCTACAGAACAGTTGTATTCAATCTCTGAGAATGGTTGATCTTCAATTTTATTTTCTCCAAAATTTTCAATTAAATTAGATTGGATTAAAACTATAGAATCACAGAATACATAGAATATTATAGAAGTTTTCTCTGCTAGAATGTACAAGTTTTTGAATTGGATTTTAATGCGATATAATTTCTCATGATCATAGTGAGGAAGATGATAATTTCATTCACTCACTAGACCACTTGGTTAGATCAACTAGTTTATCGCATTAACTAGTCGATAAAAATTGGTAAATCCTAGAATTGTATAGAATGCTTCGTTTTCATTGAACATGAATTTTCATTGTTAGGTTCATCAAAAATGGCATTACTCAGATCTATTGCTGACTGCTTTATTCTCGTACAAGTGGTCTAGGCCTATATAGATATGACTCAAATGTTGGAAGGTTTCAACATGAAAACTACTCTTGGACCTTGTAATCTATACACATTAATATATAATAAACACATTTAAATAGTTTTTTTTTTGTGTCGAGCGTAGCTATTCTACTACTCTAAAGTCTTCAAATTATTTTATTTTAAGAGAAGTGCACTCCAATAGGGCTTATGCCTAGGTCTGCCCATCTTTATTTCGCTATATGTTTTTGTCCTCTAAAGCTAAACAAATAATGTTAAAATAGGTTGTTTTTCAAAGTGGATTTTCATTAGTATTTTTTATATTGTATTTTCAGCTGGTACAATGTTTTGTAATAATATTATGTTGTGCTAAATAAATTAATTTTTTAATTAAAAAACAAAAAATAGAGGAGGAACGGTTTTGACTTGAGTACCTATGTTGAATCTGCATTCACCGTTTATTTTCATAACTAGATAATGTGTTATTTATTTTGTAATTCTTAGTGCCGTTTGCACAGTGTTAGTTTAAAATAGATTTCAACTTGATTTAATCTCGTTCGCTATAGTGTGTTTCATTCTGAGCTTAAGCCACCATCAGCTACCAGCTGATTGAATTGTGTGTAAAACGCCTCTAGCTTTCTTTGCATTTATTTTGTCAATGCTTGATTCGCGTTCCAAAGGAATCCCATCGATAGATTCTCTCGATCTCATGGAAACTCTCAACAAATCTGTTTACCAAGAATGAAAATTGTTACCTAAGGAGGATGAGAAGTGTAAAAAGAAGTCACACATCAAACATACAAATTCCCTCTACACTATTGATCACTTAGCGATACTATCCACGTGTGTGGATCTTCGAAGAAGATGAAGGTAAAAAATATTGTGGGAAAAAGAAACAGAATAAAGATAAAGATGGGTGGCTCAAATTGAAGACAATGGCCTGGCAAATTCCTTGAGCCAATCAATAAACAAACCAATCCTCAAACAATGAAACTTCCCATTGACAATGGGATCACTGCATGCTTTTAGTGGGGAGGTTCCACAAAGAGGGCATTCATTATGTAAGGCAAGAATCTCAGGAATGCCAGGTGAATTAGTCTGGAGGAATTTTCGAAATGCTTTTAAAAGAATTCAATTGAATGCTTTGAGCTTGTGGGAAATTCGCAACCTGCAGGTATTCCATTCAGAGTCTGTGGAAAGGGATACTAAGCTCACGCCCAACATTTGAGGATGGAGTTTTTTTGAAAACATTGAACCTTTACATTCTTTTATAACCGGGGATTTTTGATTTTCAATGCTAGGGAATATTGGGATGTCTGGTCTTCCATATCAATGGTGAAAAAAGAATAGGAAAAAAGAACGGGAAAATTAACACACTATCTCGATGAAAACTGTAACATTATAATAACTGTAACATAAACTGTAAACTATTCATATAATGTAACATATAACTGTAACTGAGGTAGCATAATAACTTTAACTCTATGAATGAAATATAGAAATCTGTGTACCCTCTATTGAAATTATTCAGTGACAACATGCTTCGGATATATATTGCCAAAACATGTTGTGATTGAATAAAGGGTAAACAGAAACTTATAAAGGGTACACAGATCTCTATTTTTATTCTTATTCAAAAGTAGCCCTAAAGAAAAAAGATAACTGTAACTCTATAATACAAACATATTATTATGAATGAGTCGATAATGATGCTAGTGAATTCTATAAATAACTGAATATAAGTAATACCATAGAGAAACAATAGCATAAGTAGATATCCCATGGTATAGGGCGTTTATGTCGCAACTTTTACTGTTATCTCAAGCCGATAGTTCATGTAATTCTTTCACGTGAAGCTGTGTGACACTGGTAGTCTCTCATATTGTGCCGTTCATACACTCTCACCCCAACAAAACATTAAAATTCGACAGTAATCAATAGTAATCGGCTTGAGATAACAGTAAAAGTTGCGACATCAACGCCCTATACCATGGGATATATACTTACGCTATTGTTTCTCTATGGTAATACTTAATCGATGTTGATCATAATCGATTAATACGTTTATGTCGCTCATGAATCAATCGATAATTGTGGCAGATAAATTCATAAGAATTGAGAAATTTTAAATAAGTTTGAAATTGCGGATTTGGTGTTAAATTTACTTTACTTCGGCCCTATTGCACAAAAGTCTTTAAAATTTTAATCACGATTGAATTCCAAGGGAACCAATCAGAGAAGACTAAAATAAATGCTTCTTTGATTGGTTCTTGTGGCAGTTAATAACGGTTAAAATTTGAGAGGCTTCTGTGCGACCGGGCCTAGTACTTGGCAAAACTATAACTTGACTGGTTCCGATTTTATGGAATACAGTATTGTTGAAGTTATCCTATCTACAATCCTTTATACTTTAAAATATATGATACACTCTGGAATAATGCATTCTTTTGTCGCCCCTTGTTGAATGGATATACATTGAGAATGCAGTGGGTGTTCATGTAATGTGAAATTGCCAAGAACGTCTTTCTATATTCGAAAGCACCGAGAGTATGTGTACTTGATGACATTTTTCTGACAAGATAATGCACAACATAAACCATCTTGTATCCTTGCGAGATCGTTTACTCATGACTTGGAAACATTTTCAAAAGATTTGACCCTTTGAATCTTGAATCTTTACGTTTTTGTCAGAATGGGTCTCATGTAATGTATTTAAAAAGCCTATTACATTGGAGCATTTTGGCAGCTTTCAAGAGAATTGCATTATAGGACAAATGGGTCATAATTCAATGCATTGTAGAGCAGATAGTTCATATTTTAGAGTGTATAATGCGCTGAGACTCTATTGTTGCACTTTAGAAATGGTTTGTTTGAATTATGGAGGTGTAGTTTGAATAGAGTTGACGATTTTATATATTCTGAATAAGAAAGGATATTTAATCTCTGAGATATGTGATGCCATTGCTACTACTGTTCATTTTGGAATTCTACTTTGAAAAAAGTTCGATTATTAGGTATTGTACATTTATTATATAGATTCCTACTTGCCTAAACCTCTTGCTCTGATCAAATTTGCCACATTACTACTCAGTAGTTGGCTACCGCACTTGACTATAATAGTACTGAACCTAGGGCTGAATTATTATTAGCTGAATTAGAACTTTAGTACTGGATTAGGGCTATAGCACTTCGGTTCAAGCGTTCTTGTCAAAACACCGAGTGATATTCTTTATACTTTATTGATTGATACAATAAGTACATCATCAAAATCATAGGGAGAGAAAAATGAGGTAACCCTGTGCTATTCCTCTCCCAAATTTAGATAAGGTTACACATTGTCCGAAATAGGTAAAGTATTTGTAGCTCTTCACTTCACAAAATGTTCAGTCCTTAATTGTTTTCACAAAGTAGATTTAAAAATTTAGATGCTTCAAAACCAAACATAGAAAAAATATTTCACATTATCATTAGGGTATTGTGTTTGATAGAATTATACTTATACTTATATTGATTGATTCATACAATAATTACATCATCAACATGATAGGAGGAGAAAAATAAGGTAACCTTGAGCTATTCCTCTCCCAAATTTAGATAAGGTTACACATAGTCCAAAATAGGTTAAGTCTTGTTCACTTCACAAAATTTTCAGTCCTTAAATATGTTCATAAAGTAGATTTAAAAATTTAGATGCTTCAAAACCAAACATAGATTAGAAGAAATATTTTCTCATTATCATTAGTGAATACATAATCATTAATTCAACATCCATTTCAACTTATTTATCATTTTTAAAACCGAAGTTATTTCGTAAAACAGGCACCACTATCGTATATCGTACATGAATATAGTAGCTCTCACCTTTGTTTTGGTGTTAAATAACCAAATAAAACATCCAGCCATCTTTTGATAATTTGAAAGGACTCTGAGTTAATTAAAAAATTATAATTTAATTGGTAAAAGTAAATGAGTTAGTTATATTTCAACAACAGGTTATCTTGGTGATTATTCTCTAAGAAAAATCGGGTGTCTAATATCTAATAGATTTCAAAAAGAACAAAAACTATTCACCCATGTTTAAAGCCATTTGAAACCTGACTCAACACATTACAAAACAAACAATCCAGAAATTAATTTCAAAACTTAATCGACCATTAACTTCACCGTCGGCCCGTCTAAAGATTCCTAAGTAGAAGTCAAACTGTGGAGTAGAGTCGAACTGGTGACTGGAGTCAAACCGTGGACTGAAGTCAAACTGCGGACTAGAGTCAAACTGTTGACTGGAGTCATACTGTGAACTGGAATCATACTCTGGGCTGAAGTCAAACTGGAGACAGGAGTCAAACTGGAGACTGGTGTCAAACTGTGGACTGGAATCAAACGGTAGACTGTAGTCAAACCGTGGACTGGAGTCAAACTGTGGACTGGAGTCAAACGGTAGACTGGAGACTAAAGTAGACTGAAAAAGACGTCAAGAATGCACTGTTGACAGGCCGGAATGAGCTATAAAAAATGGTGGCAAGTCGATAATAACCTATGAAGGGCATGTACAAGTCAGAAAAAGGATTGAGAATGGGTTGAAGGGTATGTTGGAACCCGGTGAAGCCCGCGGGGAACCTTCCAGTTGGTCGCATATTCGAATTGGAAAATTGAAAAAAAAAATGTAACCTGATAGTTTAGGATGTAGCTCCCCCGTCGTGATTCGGTGGGCCTATAGGAAATGGAGTCACCCATTACATAAGTCAACTTGAATCATACATCTTTCCTATTGACGTTCTTTGTAGTTGAAAGTTATTATGTTTTACTGTGATGAGTAGAAAGTCTACTGTGGTAGAAAGGACTTTCTAGTCCTAACTCCGCCTAATAAAGAGTATTTTCATTTTCATTACTATAGTTATTAAAGTTTCGTAGTGGAAAGAAATTCAGATTGTCAAATTATCAAAACCAAGATTTGAGAAAGGCACGGGAAATACTCCTATTGACTTGATTACTTTGAGTTTTTAATGTCGACGATTCTCACATCATCGCAGTCAAGTTTAAGACCAACTATTTACTCACCCTTTTAAGTTTTGACTTTTTATATTTTCTGTAAATTAACTCATACGCGTACAGTTTGAGTATGTAAGTAGACATTTATATGATATATTTAGAATTAATGAATATATTTTCAATGAATAGTTGATTGAGTATGAATTTGGAAACAATTAATGACTTACACTTTTATATTTTGAATAATTTTTACTCACTGTGATAGAGATCCTACACTTTGAGTCTGTGAGTGAACATTCCTATCATACACTTAAAACAATGCATTCTTGATTGCAATAGTTGATTGAGTAATGATAAATAACTCCATCGATTTTTCGATATTTTAGAATGCATTAATTAAGTGTATGATAGGAATGTTCACTTACAGATTCAAAGTGTAGGATCTCTATCACAGTTAGTAAAAATTATTCAAAATATAAAAGTGTAAGTCATTAATCGTTTCCAAATTCATACTCAATCAACTATTCATTGAAAATATATTCACAGTTGAATTGGATTGAATTGGATCGCTGCCTTTATTAAAGTTTACAGTTCATGATGCGAGATTGTTTGTAGAGTGGAAATGTCGTGTTAAATCCTACATTTTTAATTGGACATTAATTTCTCTGTGAAGGTATTGGATTTTTAATCTCTTTGTTGGTTAGTTATTGTTTTCGATATTTTTTTGGCTATTGTTCAATAATTGTGACTCTTAGCTCCAACTTGAAAGCTCCGCCTTCTATGGGCGTGTCTTGTCTCGGCCAATGGCAGGCAGTAACCTTGAAAGGTCAGTCAACTACCAATCGCATGATGATTCCATTCACACAAATTGTTACTTTACCGATGTTCGAATTTGAAATACTCTGTTTCTCAATGTTCACGCTTTCACTAGGAATTGATAGTTCGATAGTACGGAATTTCAATACAAAATGAATGGCGAACACCGCACATCGATATCTCAAACCATTTCGAAGATATTCACATTATAAATCAATACCATGCAAATCAGAAATGAAATAAATAAGTGATATTGATTAATAATGTGAATTGCACATTATAAATCAATACCATGCAAATCAGAAACGAAATAAATAAGTGATATTGATTAATAATGTGAATATCTTTGAAACGGTTTGAGATATTGGTGTGCGGTTTTTGCCATTCATTTTGTATTGAAATCATGTATCACATGACCACCTTCCTATTTAAATAAATAAAGTTACATTCAAAATGGCGGGCCAGATTTTTTAAGTCATAGTAAAGTAGTATATTCAATTTTAGTAGGATCCTCAATCACACCCACCGTGAAATCACACTTCTTTATGAGATACTAAGCCGTTTTCATACTGTTTTCTTTGATTGTTAATGTGTATATCTTCGATATGCGGTTTTCGCTATTCATTTTTACTTTCCTTGCCCTATTACCATAGGTACGGTAAGGAAAGTATTGCTTACCGAAAAAAATTAAGGTACTCCAATTTCTAAATTTCTATACGTTTCAAGGTCCCCTGAGTCCAAAAAACTGGTTTTTGGGTATTGGTCTGTATGTGTGTGTGTGTGTATGTATGTGCGTCTGTGTACACGATATCTCATCTCCCAATTAACGGAATGACTTGAAATTTGGAACTCAAGGTCCTTCCACTATAAGGATCCGACACGAACAATTTCGATCAAATGCAATTCAAGATGGCGGCTAAAATGGCGGAAATGTTGTCAAAAACAGGATTTTTCGTGATTTTCTCGGAATCGGCTCAACGATTTTGATCAAATTCATACCTAAAATAGTCATCGATAAGCTCTATCAACTGCCACAAGTCCCATATCTGTAAAAATTTCAGGAGCTCCGCCCCATCAATGAAGATAGATTCCCAATTATCAGGCTTTAGATACAATTTAATCAAAAAATTCCAAGTGGAAAAGATTGAGCATGAAAATCTCTACAATTAATGTTCAGTCAAATTTTCACCTAAAATAGAAAATAAGCTTTAAAATCGAGAAAATGTGATTATTCAATTGCAAATTATTGTTGATTCCATTAAATCATTCACTATAAAGAGATAGCAGACCTCATGTGTGTCTCCAGCGTTATTGCCCTGTCACCAGCTGGCTCAAATCTTTGAATAGTAGACTTGAGATGCGCGGGAACACTAGCGTCAGGTGATCAATTCTCATAACGGCAAGGAAAGTTGTGTGAGTGCGCCACACCAGATTTTTTCTTGAAATTCCGTATCGAAATCATGTATCACAAGACCACCTTCCTATTAAAGAAAAAAAAAGTTGCATTCAAAATGGCGGACTAGATTTTTGAAGTCATAATAAAGTGGTATTTTCAATTTTATTAGGATCCCCAATCACATCCACCATCAAATTAACTTTGTGTATGAGATATTAAACCGTTCTCGGATTTTTCACCCAGCTTGTATAATATATTCACATTGTTTGCGAAAGTCAAATATTATTCTTATTTATTGTGGCTCGCCTAGTGTAAAGCTTGATTAAACCTTGGCGATTTAATACGAACAGCTCTTACCAAATCTTCCTATTTAATTATCATGAATCGAAGAATGAATCGTATTCGTCTATTCAATCACCAATCTCATTCATAAAATCCATCAAGCCATATAATCGAAAAACGATTCCAGTCGTAAAACAGGCTAGACAACATTGCTAGCAATCAATCCATCAGGTCTTTCAAGTCAAGTTGGCAATACGTTCAACTCGCTCCTTTTTCCTCACCACACAGAAAAAGCCGCCAACAATTCCTCAGCATTTTCATTATTTATGTTGCCAACTACCTACACTGAAACTCACTCCATCTTGTCAGCATTTATTGACTGGGGGGAGTTGGCAGTCTTGATAGGGTATGCTGACAGTTGAAAGTGAATCTGCCATGCAGTTAACAGCAATTGTAGTTTTTTCAACTGTAGTTAACAATGAATTGTAGTTTTTTAGTGTAGTTAACAATTGGTGTAAAATAATAAACACCAGAGACGGTTTGCTCGTGCAGTAATTACCATGTAATGAAGTAACTCCTTAGAAGGCATAGCATGGGACAGCGAGTCTTTGTGTTGTAAGGACCGGCAACTGGGAGGACATTAAAATGTACGACTTGGCGCTAATCTAATAAAACGGACAAGACCTGTGTGTGAGGAGGAGGAGGAGAATGAGGATAAGGAAGTAGAGGGTGTGGAGGAGGAGAAACATGAAGAATTATAAGAAAGAAAACAAATGTAGAGATGAAGAAAACGGAGGTAAAGATGGTGAGGAGATGGCGGTTAAAGCGGAGGAGGAGAGAAGAGAATTCATAAGAAGGAAGTCGAAGGTGGAGATGAAGAAAAAAGAGACGAAGATGGAAGACAGGGATAGCTAAAATTACGAGAACACGTGAAGATGTGAAAGGGAAAGAGGACAGAAAGGTAAAGGTGTAGATGGAGGAGAAGACGGAGAAAGTAGAGTAGAGACGGAGGAGAGATATGAAGAATCATAAGAAAGAAGACTGATGTAGATATGAATAAAAAGGAGGTAAAGATGGAATGATAGTAAGGAGGAGATGAGGAAGAAGAAGGAGAAAAGAGAATTCAAAAGAAAGAAGACGAATGTAGAGATGGAGAAAAAGGAGGTATGAAGAAGAAGGAGGATGAGGAGATGGCGGTTAAGAAGAAGGAGGAAGATATATTAGTGCAGAAGAAGAAGGAGGAGAGATGTAAGTGAAGAAGAAGAAGGAGGAAGAGATGTTGGTGGAGAAGAAGGAGGAGGAAGAGATGTTGGTGGAGAAAAAGAAGGAGGAGGAAGAGATGTTGGTGGAGAAGAAGGAGAAAAGAAAATTCATTAGAAGGAGGACAAGGGTGGTGATGAAGGGGAAAGAGACGAAGGATGAAAGGCAGGGAGAGCTAGAATAAGGAGAAGTCAAAAAGTTGTCAGAGATTACAGAATGGAAAGGGGGATAAAGAAGAGGAAGAGAAAGCCTAGAAAAACTAGAATAAGGACAGGAAGTGAGAATGAAAAGGGTAAAGTATACTAAATAGGTGAAGATGAAGGAAGAGGAGAAGAGGACAGACAGGGAGAACTAGAGTAAGGAAGAAAGTGAACATGTGGAAGAGAAACATGTATTGTAAAGAAGTGGTGATACAGGAAGAAGAAGTAGTAGAAGAAGAAGAAGAAGAAGAAGAAGAAATAGAGGGTAAGTCAAAATTGAGAAAAGTGAATATGAAAGATAAGAGGAAAATGATCAGTATATTATTTTAGTTTTCTGAGTTAAGTAAACTACATTATTTTTTCAAGTACTGTAAACAAGCCCACATTGAGGAACTAATCCTCATTTCAATGTAGCCTACAATTGAGTTACATTGGAGATCCACTTTAAAATAATGTGATAGAATGTTTCATTGATTCACATTGATGCATATTTTTATTTTGCAACATTCATCGAGGGAATATGCACTGAAAGTTCATTGAAGTTTTGATCAAAAATGTACAAGTGTACTTGTGTAACAAACAAGAAATTTCTCATAGTGCCGGTCGCACAAAAGTCGGTTGAATTTTAATCCCGATTAATTTCAAAAGAACTAATCAAAAAAGCTGTCTTTTAAAAAGTCTTCTCTGGTTCTCGTGGAATTGATTATTGTTAAAATTTAACCGGCTTTTGTGCAACCGGGCCATAGTAACTTTGTGCAAAATTTTGTAAGTTTGTGTAAGCTAGTGTAAAGCCTTATCCACACTGAACAAATGTTCAACATACATGTTCGGCAAACATATTCGTTGAGGAGCTCAGGGACAAACATTTTAAAAAGTTTGGACAATCATTGTTTGTCAAACAAAAAATTACTGTTTTTCCAAACATTTTCAGAGATGACAGCTGTAAAACATAAAACCTGTTCTTCCCAATTACAAACTAGTAGTTCTGTGAGCAGTAGACTTCGCACTCAGTGAGTTACATTGACCTGTTGTTATGTATTTTCAAAAATTAATAAATAATTTATCAATTAAGAATGTCTAGAAATTCTAAATAAAAATAAAAATCCTAAATAAACATAGAGCTTTCTGTCCTATATCGTACCGTGACGTGTCGTCACGGAATGTGAGTGTGAGTACTGTTATCAGGTCTGGCTGCAACTGTCTACAACGTTGATGGAAAGATACATTTTCAAGATTTTCGATGTTTTTGAACGGGAAGTATTATTAATAGTCAACTGTCTACTAACGTTAATGGAAAGATGCATTTTCAAGATGTTCGATGTTTTTGAACGGGTAGTATTATAGTCCACTAGACAGCTGATTTATGATGAATAATTCTATAGTCTGATTTTTACGGTAATATTGGCGTATGAAGGAGGCTCCTTTTTCCTTTTGTATCATCCTTGAAATACAAAATTTCCAAAAACCTTGTATATACGTCGACGCGCAATTTAAAAAGGAACATACCTGTCAAATTTCATGAAAATCAATTACCGCGTTTCGCCGTAAATGCGAAACATAAAAATATATAAACATTTAAACATTAAAAGAAATGCCAAACCGTCGACTTGAATCTTAGACCTCACTTCGCTTGGCCAATAAATTGTTTGGTGACGCATACACACTGGCCACGGGCAATCATTGTTTGTCAAACATAATAAAATCTACCCAAACTTTTTCAACGAACATGTTTGTCGAACATTTGTTCAGTGTGGACACGGCTTTAGACAAAGTTCAAGGTCCAGATCATTATATGGCGTTATCGGCAAGTGTAATTCCGATGCGGGTGTAGTTTTATCACACATCCAACTCTGCCGGCCAGTTAGGAGACAGTAAAAGTCGAATATTGCCAAGTTTTATCGTTTGCAACGAGGGAACAGGCCAACAATGATGTCTTAAAAGAGAGTTGGTGATAACTATCGGCATCTCAAACAGCCCTCAAACTTATCTTCATGTCATATCAGTCGTAAACGGCTTTCTCTAGGCTTATTCTCTATCATCTTTGCGATCATTCTCTATTCTCTTGTGCTTCTTCATTTCTGTATCCTTCTACGTCTTGGTTTCTCTTATTCTCATCTAACTCTGTACATCACGTTATTTTCTCTCATTGTTTATCAAATTCTCTTTCATCGCATTGATATCCTCCATAGTCCTTCTCTTCTGCTATTTCGTTCCATGTGTTATTTTATTCTCTAAGTTTAGTATTCTGTTGTTAGTCTCTCTCTCTTCTATTCCTATGTTTTCAGGATTTTGTTACGTCACTTTTCTCCACATCTCCGTTTATTCCTTGTCCTATTTTATGTGTTCATTGTATAATTTACTAGTTGTTCTGTGAACAGTAGACCTCGCGCAGTTATAACGACGTCCCAAACCATAAGCACATCCACGCTGATACACTTACTATTTATTTGATCAGATCATGCTTACACAAGATTAATTATCATATGATGCTTTCCGGAATTTAGCGCAAGAAAACCAGAAGACATCTAGGCGCCCAGACGAGCTGTTATAAGTTCTTTGCATACTATTTAATAGTGCATAAAAATTGCATTCAATGAAGCATGCAATTTATAGTCTATACAGCTGCTAATTTTTTACCAAGTTACATTGAGATATTGAATTGCATGCGTCATGGCATGCAATTTATAGTCAACTTGACAGCTGATTTATGATGAATAATTCTATAGTCTGATTTTTACTCTAATATTGACGTATGAAGGAGGCTCCTTTTTCCTTTTATATTATCATTGAAATGAAAATTTTCCAAAAACCTTGTATATACGTCGACGCGCAATTTAAAAAGGAACATACATGTCAAATTTCATGAAAATCTATTACCGCGTTTCGCCGTAAATGCGCAACATAAAAACATATAAACATATAAACATATAAACATTTAAACATTAAGAGAAATGCCTAACCGTCGACTTGAATCTTAGACCTCACTTCGCTCGGTCAATTATTACTATCACTTTTTTCACTTCTTTGTGTCATACTGTTCCTTTTTCTCTTACCATCCTGCTACTTTCAATGAAATAAGAACTATTACATTAATTGGATTAGAACAATTTTTCCTTTTCACCATTCACATACTTCGTCATCTATTTTCATCTATTTGTCATCTATTTGAAATTTAGAGAAAAAGAGAATCATCAGCCTCTCCAGCCTCTCAACCTTATTATTATTGTCTCTTTCCTGTACTCTTCAATTTCTCTTTCTGTTACTACTCTTCTCTATGTTCTTCTACTTCTTTGCCTTATCATTTTGATTGACTACTTCCCTGTATTATCTCCTCTGCTTCTCCACCTCCACATTCTCATGAACGTATAATGCTTTATCATCTTCTTTTTCTCCTTCATCATTTATTGTCTCGTTCTTTCCATTCTCTTCCATCTAATATCGTTGTGTAGTTCTCATTTACTATTCCTTCTTTTCTCCCATCTTCTCTATCTCCTCTTTTCTGTCCTCTTTCTTTTCATCACTTTTTCTCCTCCTCCTCCTCTCCCATCTCCTCCTCTTCTTCTTCTTCTTCTTCTTCTTCTTCCTCCTCCTCCTCCTCCTCCTCCTCCTCCTCCTCCCCCCTCCTCCTCCTCCTCCTTCATCTTCTCATCCTTTCTCAACAAGTTCCTCCTCCTCCTTATTTCACCATCATCTTCGTCTTCGTCCCATTTAATCTTCCTTCTTCTCTATCTCATCTGTTTTATCTTCTCTTCTTTTTCCTCCTCCTCCTCCTTCATCTTCTCATCCTCTCTCTCCCCTCTCGTCCCCCTCATTCTCCTCCACCTCCATCATATTCTCCCATCTTCTTATCTACCCACTTAACAAGCAGCAAAGCCTCTCAATAAATCACTCAATCAACAGTAGGCCGTAAATTAAGCCGTATTCGAACATTGCAGGCCTATTAGTTGAAACTACTCAACGGGACCTCGGTTAAAAGTTAACGGTCGGTTAAGTTTCCCCAGCATCGTAAAACTGCTCTTCACATTTTATTGAACATCTTTACAATCACGGCTGAATTGATGCTGGGGTATGAGTAATGTGACACAAGTCACTGATAAATAATTAGATGTTGGGTTTCACTTGTTTTGAAATTTATCATCTATTTTGTGATTCTCCACTAAGATTGCCATGTAATTTGAACGTTACCTCAGAATAAACAATGTAGTATAGAAGTTTCCTCTGACGTTACCCATAGCTTGAGGAACACTTTAAGAAGATAGGTTCCTTCCTTAATTCATGGGAATGTAACCTTATAGTATAGGTTGTAAATCGAATGATTCTTGGATAGTTAGTGACTTGCAAGATATTCTGTGCACTAACCAATTATCAATGTGTCTTTCGGAAGTAAGTTTTTAATTATTATTCATTTCAATCTAGTGATTGCATAGTGGATAATTCAATTCAAATTTATTTATTCAAGTAAGTTATAATACATTCTGGTTTATACACAATAAATTACAGTACAACAGCTAATATATTATGCAACAAATTTCACATATTATGAAAACTTATTAATTACAATGAAGATTGAATGCAACATTAGAATATTGATAATATAGTATTGTAATGTAACGATCATATGCTGAAAGTGAATGTTTTTGTGATTTTTCTGGCTTCAAATTTATCAAGTTTTTTAATATTTTTTCATTTATTAATGCATTTTCAAGTGTAATAATAATTTGTTTCATCTTTCTGATACAAAATTTTAGTACCCATTTTTTAAAATATTTAAAAAAAAGGGTACTGAGATTTTTATTTATTTTCTTCATATTTAGAGGGAATATTATATGGAATAGTTGAAAATTTACTGGATGTGGGGAAGATATTCAACCCTCTTATATACAATATAATAAAGGAAAGAATTTGATGACTAATACGCGTACAGTATAGATAATTATTCACGAATGAGGCTAGATCACATTCATTCGGTTCGGTTCGTTTTCGGTTCGTTTTCGGCAAATTCCGATAAGTGTGAAACGGTAATTCGGTTTCAATTCGGTACCGAATAGCAACCGAACGCCCCCTCGATACGAATAGGTTTCATTATATTCGAATTCATTGCTAGGGAAACAGGAAAAAACAAAGTCTTTTACACACGCTTGCCTTTTTTGTTTTTATTTTAACCTGATATCGTGATTATCTGTTTCAAAATTTTCCAAGTCAAAATCATATGGTCAATTCATTTCTGTTAGTTCACAGAAACATTTTTTTCTCAATGAATAGTTTGCTAAAAAAATATGAAAGATATAAATTAAAACTTGGGGAGATTTTTTTTCCACGAATATCACATGATTTCATCAATGGAGAGAAGAGATGAAGTTTATATACCATGTGTCAAAACAAGGAACAAATTTTCGATTTAAAAAAATAATCTCTCTGAACATCCAAAATTAACATAATCAAAAAGAAACTATTCAAATAATTCACCATTTTTAATTAACTTTAAAATTTTGTTGTTCAAGAAATAACATCTTACAATTTAACACCAGCTTTTATATTTTAATAGACCAGCATGAACTGTGAAAATCCAAACACAGCTGTGTTTGAGAAGAAAATACCCAATTAGAACCGTACGAATTAAAACCTGACATGTATGAAAGCCTCATTCGTTTTCGGTAACGAACCGAACCGAACCGTAAACGAACCGAATCGAATGAAACCGAAAGCGTGTGAAGCTAGCCTGACGCATCATCACGTCTGAACTACTGGACTAACTCGAAATTTTGCATATACGAGTAGATTCTCAATTCACCGGGGACGGTTATAGGCCTATTTTGAATTTTTCATATTTTTCAAGATTTCAGTTTGTCAAGTATTAAAGAGTACCCTTGCGAAGCACGGGTTGCCTGCTAGTCTACGATAAAATATTGTTGAATATGTAACAATTGCAATCATGCAACAGAGAATAAAAATATGCATCTACTATATTCTAAATAGATTCGAATAGATTTTAGATAGACTCAATAGGTCAAGTTTTCAGTTTGTCAAGTTTTAAATTAGATACTTGCGAAGCACGGGTTGCCTGCTAGTCTACGATAAAATATTTCCGAAGATGTAACAATTGCAATCATTCAACAAAGAATACAAATATGAATCTACTATATTCTAAATAGATTTTAGATAGAATCGATATTCCTTTTCTCGACATCAGCTATTCTCGCTGATGTTTATGATATAGAAACGTATATGTTCAGTTGTTGACATGATATAGACATGATATAATATACAATTCGGCAGCAAGTTAACTGATATTTGTTGTTGTTTTCAACTAATTAATATCGGGGGACCGAGCTTTGCTCTGGAGTGTAAAGGCATAGAAAATTTGTAACGAAAGATTGAATTTATAGTTTACATTTATTTATTCATTTTCTCAGTCGTACAATTATTTTTAGTTATATGAGGAGGCACAACAGGCTTATGCCTAAAACTGTCACTTTTCAAATTTATACTACAGTCCAAATCAAAATCTAGGTTAAGCTACTATCACTCATCAAAATAACAATTTATTCACACTTCAAAAAACAAACACATCATCAATTACAAATATATATATATACCATGAATTCGATTTAGAATGATATACTATCTTTGCTTAAATATTTGTTAATATACTATGTATCACTAACAGCATCTAGTTACTATTTTGGACTTTCTGAAGTAGACATGTTTTCTAATAAAAAAAGAGAAATAAACGAAAATAAGTTTATCTTGCTGAATTTTTCTTCTTGTGAGAACAGCTGGATGATCCCACACACATGCACTCGTTCACTATCTTCCATTACGGTATTGACAGACGACAAAATTTCCAGCTGTTTTCCAAGGACGTATTTATCCTTTTTATGTCCTTCAGCGAGTTATCCAAGGTTTGAGACCTAGTGCAATCGAATCTTCATATCATAAACATTTGTTCCAAATTTTGTGTAAATCGTTAGGGCCGTTTTAGAGATCCGTTAAACATAAATATATACCCATATAACCATATAACCACAAGCTTAAAATATTTCAAACAATCATATAGAAGAAATTCATTGATTGAGTTTTGTCCATGTATCGTACTGTACTGGTTTCCAAAATCTAATTCTTAGCATTTCATTACTTGAACATTGTTTTGTCATTTATTTAATCATTCAGAATTACACAACTTACAGAAAAGTGCCACAGGCTTATAAGCCCAAAAACGGTTCCAATTCTTATTTTGACAACAGTTCAAATTTAGCTAGGTTATTTCTTGGAAGAATAGGAACAGCCGTATTGGGGAAATGTTGGTAATATGAGGAGTAAAAGTTGTGGAAAGTAGAAGAAAAGTAGAAAGTAGAAGTACAGAGCCCAGATGAGGCATTGATATAAAAGTGGGGGTATACAATGGAGAAGGAGTGATAAGGGGATTGAAGATGGAGCTGAAAGAGACATCAAGATGACGCATTTGTAGATACAAACAGAAGAGGAAAAAGGAAAAAGAGGAAGATGGAGAAGGTGATGAAGGGAAAAAGGAGGAGGGAGAAGAAGGAGAAGGAGGAGGTGAAGTAGATGATTATGGAGAATAAGGAATGGGAGGAGGAGTAGAAGAAAATGAAGAAGATGAAGGAGGTGTTGAAGACGAAGAAGAAGGAAAAAAGAGGAAGAGAATGGAGGAGGAGGAGGTGAAGAAGATTATGATGAAGAAGGAGGAGAAGATTGGTTGATTGATTGATTATATGCCTTTATTAGGGCGGAATTAGGACTCCTGGTCCTCTCTGCCACACAACCCTTTACAAAAGAAGACAAATTTAGTCTACATAAGAACAGAAAAAATAGATTACATATTATGTAATAAGGATTGCAAATATATATGCAATACAATTGTACTATATGTACAGATATACAATAATAATTATTGTAAATAATACAATAACATATAATAAAAGAGAATTTAAACTTCATTTATTTATACAATTGGAAACAATATTTCAAATTCCACTAGATAAATCCTATAAGAAAACCTATCAGAAATGAAGAAATGAAGATCTAATCAAGTTGCCATTCACTCACACATGCACACAAAACAACCCTAAAAAAGAAGAAGGAGAAGGAGGAGGACATGAAGAAGAAGGAGAATAAGATAAAGAAGAAGTATATGGATATGTGGGACGTGGAGGAGAAGGAGGTGGTAGTGGAGGAGGAGGTGATGAAGAAGAAGAAAAAGAAGAAAATGGAGATGAGAAATGAGAATAGGAAGAAGATGGAGAAGGAGGAGAAGGAAATGAAGATGATCAAGAATAAGAAGAAGGGGGAGGATGACGAGGAGAAGAATATGGAGATGCAGATGAAGAACAAGAAGAAGATGGTGAGGGTGAAAGAGAAGAAGATGTAGATGATGATGAAAGATAAGAAGAAGACGAAGAAAAAGAAGCTGGAAGAAGAATAGGATGAGTAACTTATAACTAGCAGAAGAGTGATTCATAGTTGTTGGAGGATAGGAAGGAACCCATAGGGAGAGCATTATAATGTTGAGTGTTTTAGATCTTTCCTTTTTGCTACCAGAAACAGTATAGAACGTCTTGTTCCCACAGACTCATTCTTATCTGCGCCGCATTTCTTTTTTGCCTTTCATCTTTCATCCTTCGTCCGCCTCTCTTATCTTTGCCCTCTCCTTCCCACCCATCGGCAACTGTGCTGTAGGTCTGCCACTTGCCACTCTTTACATCTTTGTTCATCTTTACATCTTTGTTTCGCTTATCGTGATGGACATCTTTGTCTGTCGGTGGCGGTCGAAAAATTCTTTCACCAAATTGCAACCATTAATCAGTGGAAAACGGCCAGGCTTTTCAAAGCACATTAATGTATCTTAATATATAAAAAAGGAATCCATAGTTTTCTGTAGGTAGTTGTAAAGGTAGTCTACATGAGATATCATATGGATGAACAATACATAACATAATAGCAGAAAACTTACACTAGTAGTTTCTGTGAACAGTAGACCTTACGCAGTTTTCTAATCCACAAGTATCTGGTGTCACCTGTTCACCGGCTTCTCCAACATGTGTAATGCATGCATGAATATCCACTTGTCAGCTGATTGGTTATAATAATTCTATAGTCTGATTAATCCTATCTTCCGAGTGAATGATATATATATATATATAGATATATATATATATATATATATAATATATATATAGTGATATCGGATTAAAGGAGCGAATTCCTTTTCCTTTCATATTATTCTTAAAATGCTAAATTTCAAAAAATCTTGTGTATACATCGACGCGTAGTTGAAAATGGAATATTTCTGTCAAATCTCTAGAATTCTATCAATGCGTTGGCGTAACTGCGTTAAATACATACATACTTATAGACAGACGAAAGAAAATCCGAGTTTAAAACATAGACCTCACTGCGTTTGATCAATAATTTACGAGATATTTGGACAGTTTAGCAGTCTTCATCAATATTAAATAATTTTATTGATAAAGGTAACTCAGCCGTCAAAATATCTCGTAATATGTAAGTTTATAAAAATGTTTCTGCTAGTCATGTTAGTATTGTTCCTCTATATCGTTATTGAAGAAATCAGCTTTAATTAGGGCTACATGGATATAATATGGAATATTATACACACACTCAGATTTTCGGACATAGCTGTACATTACATGAAATATAGAATATATAGCCCACATATAGCTTTTCTGTACCTGTCATTACATATGGAATTCATACAATTAATTGACCGAGCGAAGTGTGGGTCTAAATTCAAGTCGACGGTTTGGCATTTCTCTTGATGTTTTAATGTTTATATGTTTTTATGTTGCGCGTTTACGGCGAAACGCGGTAATAGATTTTCATGAAATTTGACAGGTATGTTCCTTTTTAAATTGCTCGTCGACGTATATACAAGGTTTTTTGGAAATTTTGCATTTCAGGATATATAAAAGGAAAAGGAGTCTCCTTCATACGCAATATTACCGTAAAAATCAGACTGTAGAATTATTCATCATAATCAGCTGTCTAGTGACTATAATCTACCCGTTCAAAAAATCGAACATTTGAAAATTAATCTTTCCATCAACGTTAAGACAGTTGCAGCCAGACCTGATAACAGCGCACACACTCACATCCGGGACGACACGTCACGGTACGATAATTATAGGACAGAAAGTTTCTATGCTTATTTGGGAATTTTTGGACATTTTTAATTGTTAAATTATTTATTAATTTTGAGGAGAAAACGTAACAGGGAATTTAAACTCACTGAGCGCGAGGTCTACTGTTCACAGAACTACTAGTATATAGAACCACAGAAATAAAGGAATATCAATCAAATTATTGTTTGCTCAAAGAAGAATACTTTGTTCTTTCCTCAGTGATAGAACTTATATACACAGGCTTTCTGAGAAAGCTGTTAAGTACATGAAGTAATATCTAATATTTCTATAGGTGAAAACATATCACCATCGCAGAACAGCTTCGGCAGAAGCACATTTGAACTAAATTAAAAATATCGTTGCATAAATTAAGCGTGTTTCAATTATCACCAGGCTCTGTTCCGAAATATCTATCACCGAAGTTGCCGATGCCAGGAAGCACGTAGAACTTCTCATTGATCTCGGGGTCGACGGCTGACGTCACGATCTGCACTTGAGGGAATGCATACGCAATGGTGTGCACACCTGGTAAAGAAGCAAATCGAACATAGAAAAATGTGATCGCATGTACTGTACTCAAATAAAACAACATTTTGTTTACACTACTAGGATGGATGGGACATACCCGGTATTGTGGCTCATTGTGTTCATCATAATGAATATTAATTGAATATTAAACTGTAATAATTTAAATTTAGATTATGTTTAATAATTACTATGAAAATATTGTGCTCTTCTTCCATCATGGAATAATAAATTCTATAACATCTCTGATGAAAGTGTAGAATTCACAATACTATACTTAGAATTACATGGAATGTATTGATATCCAGTGAAACGGACAAGAAAACCTTGAAATGTTGTGTCATTTAAATTTTTAGAATTTTCCCATGCTACATTTTTGAATTAACTAAGGTAATATTTTTTCCTACAGAAGTGCTACTTTGCGTACTCCAGATTTGTAACATGACATCACAAAATAGTTAGTAGGTTATATAAAGATCAGTGCGCGAAAACCGAAATTAAGTTGGCAACACTGACTGTGGTAAACATTTCAATGCTTGAACTCCCTTCAAGCATTCTATCATCAGAGTTCTTAGTGGCTCAGTTGGGAGCGTACTGGACTGGTAAACGAGAGATTGATAAGGTTGATGTGGTTGGGGTTCGATTCCATCCACAGTCTTCTTTTTGCTGGGAATTTTCAACTTCAATGAATATTAACCATGCAATTTTGGCTAAATAATAATACTCAAAAATGTAATTGATTCATTATTAATAAAACGTATATTAAAAATATTTTAATTTATAAGTATATTTAAAAAATATTAAACTATATATTTGAAATATTCATTATTTTGATGAACACTTATTTTAATAAATTGATTGATTGATAAATGATTTATAAATTTAAATTAATTCGAAATTAATAAAAATTTTAAATTAAGTGAATCATTAGTTAATTAAATTATTGATTATAAACTTTTGAGTGATATATTAATTTTAAAATTAATTACTTTTGTTACTACAAAATATCTCAGACAAATATTTGAAGAATTTCAGGACATTTTTACCCCAAATTACTCACTTTTCATAATATATTCATTGGAAACTGAAGGAAAATGTAATGTGTAATACTTGCGCAAGTTTCTTTGCTGCATTCAAAAGTAAACTTTTCTTTCCGTGCAGCAAAGTGTCACTTTGCTCAGCTCACTAGTTGCACAAATAACTATTCCCTGTCACATTGAGAATGAAACTGAAAAACTGTTTAACAATATTAAAAACTGCAAAACTATGTTACCGGTACATGAAAATATAATTTTATTGCATTAAAATAATAGTTGATTAATAAGTAAACTGATAAATCAAAATTACCTAATGATCTAAATAATTATAAATAATAATCGGATAAGGAAGCACTTTGTAGAACTTGAAAACGGCTAAGATAGGTATTTTGCAGGCCCTGTGGGTTGGGGGAGCTTTGATTCCAACATCGTACTCATGAATTTGTTGAAAACCAGAATTGAATAGAATAGAATATGTTTTATTGTAAACGCTTCTGAGGTCATCAGAAGCATTACCTTCGTCACACTATACAATAAATTTCATACATAAATTATACAAAAATTGAAAAAAACTATTCTAAAAACAAGCAGAATACACCCACAGTATTCCTGCTTGTCGTAGGAGGAGACTTAAACGGACCCCCTTTTCAAATACCTTCTTCTCCTTCTCTATATTATGATGCTTTGGAACTTTTCTTTTCTAGAATGGAACTTTTTCCATTGACTTAGCTTTGTGCCATTCTTTATTTCTTTTTCTATCTGTCGGCCTTCCTTGGCAATATTCTTACTTCTTCTTGAGCCAACACAAGGTGTTATGTGAACCGTGCTGATGGATGGTACTTTTATATTGTGTCTCTAAAGCTGCATACACATATACGCGCCTCCAACACGCACCGAGCACGCTCCGCCTTCGTTCCTCCATCGCACCGCAGTCGCTCCGCCCCCGCTCTGCAGTCGCACCCATCATGAACTTTACGGAAGATGATAGCTCTTCTCGCGTTCCCGGTCGATCAACTCTTGCTCCCCGGTCGATCATCAATCGCTCTGCTGGAGTGACGTTCGGTTGCGGAGCAGAGCGAAAGTCTGTACGCACCTTAACGGTGCCTGCAGGATACCAGGCGCCCTCCTGTAGTATTTAGACTTGCCTGAACATGCGGGGCTCTGTCTGGGATGACTCCACTTCCCTAGCTGTTTGTGGGAACCACATGAACAAACCAAACTCCAAGGCAACCCAGAAGTAGTCTTGCCTTCAAACCCACGGGATCTGCCTCATCAGGGCAGTTTCTTTATTCTGAAATGGGTGTTTCAGGGACACAGGAGGTTCCGTTGCACTCTTATGTAGAGACTATCAACATTGAGACGGCTTCTACTGATCACGACATGTATGATGTAAGCTCAATCACATCATCCCAACTGGAGAGGAAGGATGAGCTTCTCAGACCACTGCTCAAAGAAGGACGTCAGGCAAAACTTCTTGGGAGAGGTGAGGCTTTTGCCCCTTCAAAGTTTCAGAGGGTCAAAAAACCCAAGAGACCAGAGATGGGTGAAACTACAGGCACAAATGTAGGTCAAGAGGCTGAGTCAAGGATGACCAGGTGCCCTAGAGACAATTTGGAGACCCCTCCTTCAGCGGAAGGACCTACAAAAAAGGCCAGGATTGGAACTCACGTAGGTCACGAGTTTGTGGGCCAAACCTCACCACTGCTCAGGGAAATTACCATTATCAAGAATTTGACAGATAACAAACCATAAATCTGTTGAAAACATATTTCAAGGCAAAAAGGTGAATTTAGTGCTGGGTACCAGAGTATTGGTCTGGGAAGAGAATGGCAAATAATGGAATTCTAATACTGTACAATTAATAGTATATTTTGCACCTAGGGCCGAAAATGAGACTTTTCCGGCTCGAAATCAGTTGTCAAGTCCGAGGCCGTAGGCCGAGGACTAGAAAAGATTGAGAGCCGGAAACACATTTTTTCCCGTGGTGCGAACGCTATTTTTCGCCACACAAAAAAAATAAAACAAACCTGTTCATATAACAATAATTATTTATTAGGCGCTTCCAAAAGCAAAACTGAAAGGTCATAGCTCTAGTAAATCTGAGGTACAGTAATCTAAATTATCAGCAAATTGGCCAAGTATTTATTTATTTTTTTAATTTTCAGTGGATACAATTACAAATTATATAATATGATCGGGAAAGAACTACAGGCATGGCCCAAAACTATTCTGTTCCCAAATTTTGATAATGAATGACAAGTCCGAAAAAATAGTTTGTTTCTAGTAGTTCCAAAATTATCCACTAGGTTTAGTGGAGAACGCAGTACTTGAACTGGGTTTGGGTAGATTTCAATTTGTCTAAATAACCTAGAAGATTAAGTTTTAATTTGGGAGGTTGAGTTTATACTTTCTATTCTTCAAATGGCAATAAGATTATTATGTATTAATAAGATGTATGTTTTGATTCTTGAATAATAAACACAAATTATGAAAAGTTTTTTGATCAGCTGTTTTAGCGCACTTGAAATTTGGACAATCTGGATGTCAACAATGCTTGTTATTGTCGACTGCGAAAGTTGAGGTTAAAAGTCCTATCCTACTCTGAAAATCGAATTTGAATAGTTAATAACATATTATCTTATTTGTATTTCATTCATCCAAATAAAATTATAGTATCTTATTGCAAAATACTTCATTCAATTCTAGAAGCATAAACTGATTCAGTTTCATAAACTATTTTGTAAACACTTTCACATCAAATCGGAATCAGCTGACTTCAAGGTTATTTTACAGCCCTAGGGCTGTAAAATTTTTACCGGCCTGGTCAGAAAACAATCATTTTCGGCCTCCATATGACGCACGAAAACCAGCTCATTACATCCAAGTGGGGCAAAAAATTGAATAATGCTTCTCCTAAAATCTTTAAATCTTGTCTATAACTAAATAGCATTTACCTGATTCAGCCATTAGTAGTGAAACAACAAGAATGTTTTTCTCAGGAACATCGTGGTCTAATAATACTCGTATGGCCATCATGGCAGCTGCCCCCGTCGCTACAGTGGCATCCATCAGAATCACTTTGTAGTCTTTTATATCCTTGGTAGTCGCAAATAATACAGCTGCAATGCAAATTACAACATGTTATAGTCATTTTTGTCACTTATTAGCAGCTGCATCATACTACGTTACAGTAGAAATTGCGTCATACGGTACAAATTCAAAAAATACATGAGAATTCTTTCAAAATTTCTCAAAATGTTCACTCTATAAGTTCGATGAGAGTTGTAAGTGTGAACTAAAATATCAACAATGTCAAATGGGAGTGATGATCAATAATTCTGGGAGGATTTTATACTTTATGTGACGCCGTTCGAATTTAATGGAGTTTGCGCTGAGAAGTTAGTTTCGAATCTTCCCCGTCTACTGGCGCACTCTAGTGCATAATTGTTTAATTGTTGGTTGGTTTGTATTTTTCGTTGTCGGTTCGAAAAGCTGCCTCCATTGACAGGACAGTTCAACTCGTTTGTTGATTTGTTTGTATTTCTATCGGAAATTATTAATTTTAATTCCGTGTCCGATCGTAGGGAGTAGTATAATTGCTTTAAAGTACATGTGAGAATTTGAGTATTTTTTTTTATATGAAAGTAGTAGTGAATACCTAGTAAAATTGAGAAGCAGAATTCATACATGATTCAACAACTCTCTGCAGTGCCTGGCTACATATAATCATCGAGTCAAGGTGATCTTATTATCATTC